>NC_137863.1:35552914-35640414 GCF_963924005.1 Protomyctophum bolini
ACAAGGCACATTTACACTTAGTTACTGTATAAAAAAGGAACACACCCTAATATATATTATATAAAACTAGTCGCTACAGCGAGAGCATAACTTCTGTTATGTATGCAGAAGGGTAAAAAAGCAGCATAGCACATAGATTCTGAGATGTGCACACCATAGGCCAGTGGTTCCCAAACGTTTTCATGTCAAGGACCCCCAAATTGACACTAATTAGCCCACGGACCCCAGTTTGAAAATATATGGCAGGTTATAACGTAAAAAGGTTTAAAAAAAATCACTGTGATAGAAACTTTACGTTTTTTAAGTGAAGTTTTGCTTATTCAATTACAAAGGGAAAGAAATTGCTGCCATTGCTATTGTTAGACAAGAACAGAAAGAGAGCGTCAAGATTTAACTGGAGTAAACAACTCTGTACTCATTTGCTGTGGGTCTGGTGTGGTTTAATCTCAGAGGTACTGTGCTAGAGGTACTGTGTAAAATCAATACATGAAAAGCTGTTCGAGAATATATAGTTCTGTTGCAAGAATGGCGATATGGCTGTATGTTCCATCAAAAAACCCAATAATTTCCACTGGGACATACTCGCTCCCTCTCATCTAGACTGAGTGGCAAATCATTGAGCATTGGAAGCGCTCGATGGAAATCACTAATTGCACATCATGCAGGAGGCAGCAGAACGCTGAGTTATTGAAAACGAGCTCTTCCAAACAGACACAAATAATTACCTGCATGAAAATTCTTGATAGAAAGTAGCTCATAACATGTCTATGGTGGATATTTATGAAACAAACACTTTGCAGATAGAAAGGATAATTCTAGCTTTCCGTATAGCTGCAATGTTGGTGAATTTAACGTTGTTTAGTACAATCAGATAGGACTTTTCTATTCTGGGCTGTCAAGGCCAGAAAGTCGTTTTTTACTCCCGGGTATGATGATGTCACGTGCATAGTCTCTATTGAGGCGTGCACATGTTAATGAGGTTAAACCAGTTTATGTTTAATATCAAATGCAATACATCAATACTCCTAAAATATACTATTGACAGCAGGATGCTACATCATTATGAAAAAAGTGTTTACATCGCCTTCACCTTTCCATCAGCATTTTTAATTGCCTATCTACAAGCTCACAACACATTGCATCATGACGTGTTGAGAACTTGTAGAGATTGTAGATCTGCTATTCTTTGAAAATTATACTAAATTATACTAAGTTATTATTAAAAGAATCACACCCGTGTGAAGTGAGGGGCCCCAACAACTTCGAATTCGACACACACGTTCCACACCACCACAAGGGGTGCAGACTGCAGTGCCCGGTGAAAAACCTTTTCAGATGGGGGTCCGGGGCCAAGTACAAATTAAACACAATCCATGCCACCTGTTAAACAGAAAAGCTGGCCAGGTGCCAGAGATAAGGGACAAATGAAAGAATAAATAACCATGGGCGCATCCATGTGCACATCACGTGCACGTCAGATTAAAAATTCAAATATATACTGTATATACTTTTTTTTTTCTTTTTAATAACGTAAAATTACGACTTGGCACAGAGGGTTTTACTGCTTAAAACATAACCAAACGTTCCTGGCACAGATTTAAGTACTCTACCTTGAGCTGGCGTGTGTCCACAAAGTTCCTCTCAGGACGCTCTGCAGCTTGCTGAATCTGTTGGCAAAGAGAGGAGAAGGAACCTTTCTTAAGCTTCGTTCACACCTACGAAGCTAGAAAAAAAAGCAAAGCTAAAATGATTTCTACGCAGAAAGTGGGCGTGTACAAGGTAGCTGTCAGTCAAGCGGCCTGGACTGGCTTTGAAACGAGAAAGAAAACAGGCAAAGCAAAGCTGTCCGAGAAGACACGCATTTAAAAAAAAAAAAGTAAAATAGCGACTGTAGAGGAGAAATAATTATATATTTAGTTACATCATGACCTATTTATGGATGAATAAATAATATAATCTTGGTAAACATGCTTGTAAATAACCGAACGAGACCACGGACCGGATCTCGATCCTCCCTCTTTTACCCTGGCTGGAAGTGCTCATCTTGGGGGGGGGGGGGGGGACGACGACTCTCCTCTTCCCCGGGCCACGAGCGAAACCCTCCGGGCATTTTTTTAAATAGCGGCTCTGTATGTAACGTTAATGTTGATTTAGCAAGAGCATACCGTATTTATGGAAAGAAATAAAATTGTATATATCCAGCACATCGTAAAAGCAACTAAAACAGCTTGTGTTTACGTGTGGGTTCCGGACATTCAGTCCCAAGTCTCCCGGGGAAGGGAGACCCTCGGCTTCCCTGTGTCGTCTGCTCCTCCACGGTGCTCCACCACCCCTCCCTCCCCGTTTTAGCGCAAGTTTGCTTTTTATTTAGCAGATGATGTGAAACTTGGGCCACTATAGTAGCCTAGTAGGCATACTTTTATTACTTCATAAATAATCAATATCTCACACACACACACACACACACACGGGGATTGTGGTCTATCTATCTATAAATATAGGCTATCTACTGTCTTTCAACTTTTGCTATGAGGTTCATCGATAGGCCTACATGAACGCAATAAACCAATTGAAATGATTCCCTCAAAAAAATCTTATCTATATGCGATTGGTTCATCAATACATGAATGCGATAAACCAATACAAATTATTATCTATGCGATTGGTTTATCGATTCAGAACGCAGCAAACCAATCACAAAACACGGGCAACATATTGCATGAATAGAGGGGGTACATACAACTGATATAAAGGCTATTCATTATTTTTTAAAGGTATGATTGACGGTGCCAAAGTTTCAACATACATGCAGCACTACCGACACACACACACACACACACACACACGATGGATGTGCACACACACACGACCACAGAGCACGCTGCTCCTCCCCTATTCCCGGGGGAAAGTTTGGGGAAAAAGGCAGCGGGTCCGACACGAAAAAACAACCGGTTTGAACTATGTTGTTTAGTTGTTTGTCGATCTATCTATATCTGCTAATTTATCAACCGTGTGTGTGTGTGTGTGTTTAGTCCACAATCAGCGTCAGCGACGTATAGCGTTCTGGTCAGTCCATGCTTTAATAGCTTCGGCGGTGAGAACCGGGGGGGTGACTATACTGACTGCAGGGGCACTTCTCCCCAGCCACCGTGCCAGTCCACTGGGAGAGAACTGGCTCCCAAGTGACTTGATAAAGTTTGGGGATAAAGACAGGGGGGTCCGTCCGACACGAAAACCGGTTTTAACTATATTGTTTAGTTCTTTGTCTATAGACTATATATATCTGCTAATTTATAAACCGTGTGTGTGTGTGTGTTTAGTCCACGGTCAGCGTCAGCTACGGGGTTCAGTTGTTCACCTCTCCGGTCGGTGGGAACCGGGAGGGGGTGACTGAAGGGGCACTTCTCCCCAGCCACCGTGCCAGTCCACTGGGAGAGAACTGGCTCGCAAGTGACGGAACACAACCTGTTTTCACCGCTTCGACACCTTGTTGCTCATATAAACTCTGATTTCTTTCCATAAATATGCTATGGTCTTGCCAAATATTCATTCATATTACATATACAGCCCTTATTTAAAAAGTAAATATTTTAATTCGATCTCGGTGCGGTCAGCTTTCGCCGAGGGATTCTGCTCAAATGAGCTAAAGTCCGCCTCCTCAAACCACGCTGTGCTCCGATTGGCTAGAAGCAGCTTTTTGAGGAGAAAAAAGCATGCAAAACAAAAAAAGCTGTACATTCCAAACTTCAAAACGAAAAAGCTGGTCTGCATAGAGATAACATGGGACCACAAAGCTAGAAGCAGCAGCTTCTAGCTTCCTTGGACTGAACGAGGCATTAGAGCACTGTTTCTCAAACAGTGGTCCACGGACCACTAGAGAGAGTATGCGCACGCATAAAGTGAATGGGAAATCGAGTGGCAAATCGAGTGGCAAAGTGACTTGGCAAAGTGAGTTTAATGTCGTTTGACGTTGTTTAATACAATCAGATAGGACCTTTCGGATGTACAGTATGGGCTATCAAGGCCAGAAAAGTAGTTTTTTGCCACTCAGTAGGCGTTCCTGCATAACTTCCGGGTATGATGTCACGCGCATACCCTCCATTGGTCCACCAAGGCACAATTACAGGTGGTCCACGGCATACATGTTTTCGTATGTAATATTTCATACTGTAAGTGAAAAGGAAATCTTGTTTGTTTTGTAAATGTCATTGACGTTTACAAGGGAAAATGTACATAATGTTCCTCATTACGTCTCTTTATTGTTAATGGCGTTTAATGTTTGTGTTGGCACTGTTTTACATCACCATTACATCACCAAATCAACGAGTTATATTGACTTTAATATATTAGCTCCCCTCACACAGGTGTGATTTCCTTCATACGCATGTATATTTGTATGTCATTAAATGTTCTGATGAATTGAAAATGGAGGATCCTTATGTAAACAACAAAGTATTTGTACCTACTCTGGTTCTATCCTCAAGTAGCAGTTTTTCTATCAATCAATCAATATTATTATATTATTTTTCCATTCCCCGGCCCCTTAGGTTTCTGACAATGTGGACCCCTGAACAATTTATTTCAATAGCCCTGAAAAAGAATGAGCGAGCTGCTTCGGTGCTGAACAATAATAATTTTCTTGACCTCCAGTTTAGGGAGACTGCTAATTATGCATGTTTGTACAGTAGATACTGTATAGACTTAAAGAAGAACAAAATCCCACACCTTTTTGCCAGTGGTAAGTGTGATGCCATCTAAAAAGGTAACCAATCTAAAGGGCTGGGCTGACCTGACAAAAATTACACTGTGAACAATTCTTATCAATTAGCATGATGATCACATAAGTATAAAAAACAAAATCTAATCCAACCACCAACATCACAATGTACTAAGGTCAGCCTATAAGGCTCTATATGAGTTAGACGGTCCAGGGCCACTCTACTAGCACAAGGTAAATTCCGTTTTAGGGTGGACTTTCCCTTTAAACCTTGCGGTGTCCATTAGCTGTGTGAGGATAGATTTATGGGCAGCTCCCCTGCTGCCAGCTGATTGTCAGCCTGCCAGGTGCTGAAAGGAAACAAGCCAATCAGTCATCCTGGATATCAAGCAGTCATGCAGAGTGTAACACTGGAGCTCCCACTAGAGCCTGACTGGCGACACACGTTGGTCCTCGACTACCTATTGGCTATTACAGATTTTTTTTGGGCAATATTTTGTCAAAAAGTCTAACGTATTTTATTCAATTTAAAAACGCATAGATTTGCATAAAGATTCTATTTACTTAAATAATAAAAATGAAACATTTTTTTTAAATAGATACAAAATACAGTAGTTTGCATGTTCTCCCCATGTGCCCTAGGCCTCGGGTAGGTAGTACAGTTCGGGCTCTCCCCATGTTGGCAGATGGAGATTAGTGACCAGGATTGCATTTTAGGCAACGGGCACCGGGTGAAAAATGGGTTAAAAAAGTGTGGGATGAAAATTTGAAGTAAAAAATAAAAGACCCAACCAGAAATGCCAGGTTGAAAGTGGCACACTTGTTAGTTGAACCGACTTGAAATTCCTTAAAGTAATAGTCAACCCTAGTCAAAAGCTTACGGTCACCCATCGGCTCACATGGTGCCTTGCTCAGAGGTACATTGTCTTACCTCCTGGATCATGCCTATGAACTCAGAGAAGGCCCAGTTGAGTTGGTTGAGGACACTGTTGAGGAAGGAAGCCGCCATCTCTTTGTCCACACTCAGAAGTTCTGCCATGTGTCTCTGAAGCAGCAGCGACGGACAGGGCTCTGAACCAATCACACAAGGTTGTACAGGTCAATGGCCATTCAGAGGAGCACATACCGCCATGTGAGGGTGTCTTTGTACTGAAACAATAACTCTGTATTTAGAGCAACAATGATGGGGAAAAGGCTCTCAAATGATGAAGTGATTACTAGCAGTGAGACAGTAGTATACATAGGGTAGAGTAGCTCTCAAACGGTCATAGCAGAGGGTTTTGGTCATAAGAAAGAATACTTTCCCTGGTGGACGCACTCTGAGCCTCCCACCACACGTATAAAATGCACTTTTTGGCCAGAAAGGGATTTTTTTTTTCACCGGAAGGAAAAGACTTGTCTATGGGATTTTCTCTTGGCAATGTTGGTAGAAGGCAGAGTGGAGTAACTGCGCCCTACTAAAAGTATTTTTCTTCCGGTGGAATTGGCTATGGACCAGAGCTAAGCAGAGAACAGTGATCCAAGTGCTATTATAAATATTTTTGAGTGGTGCAACCACTCCTATAGACAGCAATGTGTGTCTGTGTCCCTTTGTCCGAGCACGGAAATAGTATAGTCACCACCAAGTGTCACTGTTGTGCAGCCTAACACACAGAGGCCAGGGAGGGCTTGTACAGTACAGTACAGTACAGTACAGTACCACTCATTTCAGACATGATTTTCATCTTGATTTTATTGTACGACAAAAAAGTATTCCATTATTATTCTATATTACAGTAATTAGCAAGGATTGGTTGGGTGAAGAACTACTGGAGGAGTGCAACAGTTAACAGACTCCAAATTTGGCCAAGGTTTAATCCTGATCCAGAGCCCATTTGAGTATAAAATTAAAGTTAAATATTTAATGCCCCTTGACTTTAATTATACATTTAAAGTTAAATATTTCAGTATTTCAATTATAAAACATAATGTATGGGGGGGTGGACGACAACTCATGTGGTCTACTGGCAATGTGCACAAGGAAATTATTGAATTGGTCCAGCAGTTTGCCAAGATTAGCTCCGGAGACATGGACACACAGCAGACATACTCTGCTTGCCTCTTAGAAGCCACGCCATAAAAATGTCTCTAGCACACTTGAAATCTAGACATCACTTGTCTAGCCTTCACCTAATCCTTTCTACCCCAGAACATTCAAAACAATTCTACATTGGGTGTGTAATTCACAGTACTGCACAGGTTGCTTAGATCATAAACTGAGCATGTGTGTTTATTCCCTGGTAGAACACCAGGGATAACTTAGTTCACCTTAGAGACAACAACAGCCATCACTTTCAAATCTAATTATCAGGGATAGAAGACAGAGGACATTGCCTTGATACAACTATTATGGCAGTAACCAGGTAGCAGAGACCAAAATGTGTGTAATTCTTGTGAAATGCAGGCCTTTAAGTATTATGACACCTTTATCTAGCGAGAGGGGAGAATAACATAATATAATAAACTTGTCAATAGGTGCTTGAAGTGAATTAGTGAAAACGATGTAAAGGGAGGTGATGAAAGGTGAGGACAGACGAGAAATGATAAAAAGTGCAAGATATTCTGGATGAACAATGCCAAAACATTTAAGCGAGAAGAGTAGCTGAAAATGCTGCCAGGAAAAGCAAACGACTAAACAATGCAAACCACACAAAAAAGAAGAGAAAACAAATGATTAGGCTGTAGGGACACGTTGACAAGCAGTAGGTCAACACATAACCCTTACTCCCAATAAACAATCGGATGTCAGGACCTCTGCAAACAAGTGCCTTTGGCTATAATTATTAGGAGCTGCTGAGGCTGTACTTTAATGTAGGGTCTACTGGGAAGCCACAGGGAGAGATTACTGGCATCGGGAAAATGGCTGAACAATGGAGGGGGAAACAAACGAGAGAAGCATTAGGTCAAAATAGAGGCAGATGGAGGCAGGCGGGAGAGAGAGAGAGAGAGAGATAATTAAAAAGAGAATTTAAGAAGAGCACAGACCGCAAGAGGAGAGGACGGGAAAGGAGCGACAGGGAAAGAGAATTTATAAAAGGAGGAAGATGAAAGGACAGAGTGGGAGTCGAGTGACAGGGAACGTACACGACGAAACGGAGAGTAAGGAAAGACTGCACAGAAAAAAGGGAGATGGAAATTAAGCAAGGCGACTTAGGATAAAGCACCAAAAATGCTGATGATGGTGAAAAGGCAGAGGAGAGGAGTGGAAGCACTGGAGTGTCTCACTCCCCGAGAGGGAGGTGACAAGGGAACACAGAGTGTTCATATCATCTCCCCTTGTCTTTCCTATTTTCTCCCCTCTTCCTTGTCCTCTGTTTCTTCACAGATCCCAGAGGGAGTGAGGGAACCCCCCCTTCCCTGCTCTCTTTCTTCTTCACTGGAGTTCACTTATAGATAGGAAAGTGTGGCTAAAGTGCTAGCTAGAGTGCCAGCAAAGGGTATACAAACTTAGTATACGAGAGAGAGAGAGAGTATACGAGAGAGAGAGTATACGAGAGAGAGAGAGAGAGGGGTGGTGATCTCAACAGGCATCCAGAGTGATGTCTAACATCACAAGCTGGACAGCTGTCCGCTACAAATACATGACTGGACTTGATGTTTGTGTTGTATCAATGTTGCAGAGGACTTACACTAAGCATCGATGTTGAGGTACTGTACACCTCAACGTCGATGAGACTCAAAAAGGCACAGAAGGGCTTAATAATGATTGTTCATGAGAAGAATAGAATACAAACAGCCCTGGTCCATTAACACTGACATTCCTGACATTTGGACAAAGGCTCACAACACAATGTATGGCCATTCATTCAGTTTTCAGTCTCTCCGTCTCAAACATGAAATTGTGCAAATGAACACAAAGACACAAACCAATGAAAACACACAACTCCGAAAGGGCGCTCCTCAGAGTGCAGGTTAGGCAGAATAGATGTGGCCTAAAGGAAACGCCAAAAGTTTCACTGTACATCCCACAATTCAAATAGCTATACGTCGCACACCTAGATTAGTGTAAAAGAACTTGCGCACACCAGGGTAAACTTTTTTGTTTTTGTTTTTCCAGGCATGCCTGAGGAAGGTCCACGTGTGATAAACGTTGCTTCACAAGAGTTATAGGTCAAAATGTAACACGTATAACCACAATGAGGCTGATCAGTCCGACACACACACACACACACACACACATGGCGAAAACAAAGTATTCACCTCCCAACCTGGCGAAGACAAAAATTAAGAGAAAGGAATACCTATATGTACACCCATGGAAAAAATTATAAAATGTAAACATGCAAACATCTGCAAAAACACATTGATCTTTTCATGTGAGGCATTAGTGAAAGATAATTAGAGTACTTTGTTCTCTGTTCTCCCTCTCTCTGGGGCTCTGGAAGCTATGGGTTTGTGTGTGCGCCTGTGTGTGCGTCTGTGTGCGTGTGCGTGTGTGTGTGTGTGTGTGTGTGTGTGTGTGTGTGTGTGTGTGTGTGTGTGCGCCTGCGTGCTCTCTGAAGCAGCATTTGCATTAGCCAATTATAATAAATCACTACTTAAGCACTATGCAAATAACAGTTGCATAAGAGGACTGGCTGGAAGGAGGGATGGGAGCAGGGCTCTCTACAGGGACAGCACACAGAAACAGGAGGGTCAATTACAAGGTCTCATAACCACTTGAACCCCATACATACGTTGTTGTTGAGCAGAGTCCTGCAGGGCTCTATACTAGTATATTAAATACAGTATCTCAATACGAGTCTACATTGAACATCTTCGCTGAAAATAGCCAAACTTGTAGATCTGCTATTTTCCTGCGAAATCTCCCCCAGAATACGGATGCTAGGGTTTAAGTGGTTAATAATGCCAGCAGGGTATGGGGTTCAACTCCCACTGGGAGAACCTATTATTATGAAAAGATATCCCCTAAAAACAAACACACACACACACACACACACACACACACACACATACACACACGCGCGCACGCACGCACGCACACGGCAAGAAAGTACTTTGCACCTGTCTCAATTAAATGGCAAGCATTGCTACCAGGATAATAATAATAGCACTATAAGCGAAGACAGAACAACATTAATCAACAAACGAATGAGAAACAAACAGGGAGGAGGGGAGCTACAGTACAGTGATAACTTACTTTGAAAACTAGCAATTGACAAATCCCCTGTATTGCATGCAAATGAAAGGCAAACAAATTAAAGTCAATTATCATGCATGGAGGGGGGGTCATCCAAAGAGAGCACAGACATGTAGATTATGATACATTACATTACAACATAGAAACAAACAGCATGCTGAAAACAAGATTACGAGTTCGTGCATGGTTTAACTGCCCACCAATGCACCATTGTTGCGGAGTGAATGGTTTAATTGTGTGAATCGCTAGCTATGAAATTATTTAAATAGATAGAATTCTGGCTTGCGGATTTTGGAACCCGGTGCCAATGCCTAAACTGTAATCCTGGGCGCTACTCGCCCTCTGCCGACCTGGGGAGAGCCCAGAACTGAGCTCATGACAGGGGGGAGTTTCCCCCGGTAGGACGTACAGTAGCGCATGGAAGGAACACGTTATTCCAACCAATTCCTTTCTCCCTTATCAGGCCCACCGGGTGACCAGGGGGGAGGCAGTATGGAGACGAGGATTACTGCATGTTTTTGCCATACCTTTGGTATGGGCGCTGATGACGCAGAGGAGAGAACCCCCCCAGCGTCCCCTGCGGGAATAGATCCCAGGACCTTCTAGATGTGAGGCCGATTGCGCCACCAACTGTGCCGCCGACTAAGCCGGCATTGTGTTTGAAACTGTATACAGTAGGTGAAATGTATATGCTTTGCTTCCGACATCAAGAAGGGTCATTTGTTATCGTTATACCGGTAGTTAACTATGCAATCAGGATTATATTACCAAAAAACTTACAGATAAGATATCAGAATACCTGAATTTGTTTAACAAAATGGCCAAAAAGACTGAGAAGAGAGTGAGTCCTCATGATGATCAGTGAACAATGACTGTGATCAGAAACCCATGTTGTAGAACGTTGCTGTCGGGCGGAAACCTAGCATGTCAAAACAGTTGAAATGTGTATATGAGGTTTCTGCCCCACAGCAACGATGACAAGTGAAGTCACAGAATGTGTACGCATGTGTCCCAGTTATTTAAAGCATCAAAGCGGGGTGTGCGTTTGTCCTAAGTTAAGATATCAATGTCTTTGTTGTCTCCTATTAATAAACGCAGGCCTGTCCAACCAGCCACCTGACAGCCTGACTGACTTGCTGCTCAGGAAGAAATATGAATTGTGACTTCATGAAAGCAAACAAAGAAAAAAACGATTGCTTTCATGTATTTGAACATACACAATATCACAAACTAACAGTGGGGGTTCACACTCGCACAGCACACACACACACACACACACACACACACACACACACACACACACACACAAATAAATAAATCAACAGAAATAATGGCTCCATGAGTGCTGCAGTACAGATAAGCCTGGTGAAGACAGGTGGTCATGGCCTCAAGTTAATCATGGAGATGGATGAAAGTCAACAACAAAACAAAACCGAGAGCAGAGCCATGATCAAACACCCTCATAACAAGAGAGAGGCGGAGAGAGGGACAGAAAAAGAGACAGATGGAGAGAGACAGAGAAACAAGACAGTGCTTAATAATGCCGTGGCTTCCTTGTGAATTGTCGGACGTGATGACAAATAAGGTGGGACGGTGGATATGGGATTATGAATTCACAAAAAGTGACGATAATATTAATAACAACAACAATACATTATTCAAAATATGTGACAAATATTCTGAAATGTACTTCCTCTGAACTGATCTGTTCTGTGGTTTGTGAGATTATGTGTATTCCTGCACTACCTGCATCGAGTGATCTTGGTACATAGAAATTGATCTATTGAAGATCTTGACTTTCAAATGTAATTTTGTTGTTGTTTTTTATTGTACTGTTGTATTGTTGTATGGTGCTTTCTGATTTGGCAAACGTATGTTTTCTCATGCCAATCAGCAACAAATTAACAGACACACGCGCGTGCACACAAACACAGAAAGACGGCTTGGTAGCACAAATGATTGATGAGAGAAAGAGAGATGGCGACATCCAGGGTTCGATTTGTAAATGAAATAAAAATGGATGGGAGGGGGAGCTAGGGGGGTATTCCTCTTAACTTCTTAAGGCCTACATACTTCCTCGTACAACTGAAAATAGCTGCCCTACAACCTGACAACATGTCGTGATCTTGGAAGTCTGCTATTTATGCTATTAAGACATAGTAATAGTTAGAAAGTGACCACCCACTCTGTAGGCTGGGCAGGTTGGCGTCTTCCGGTTTGGTTTTCAGCAGGTGAGGCAGACGGGTGTATCTGTAGCCAAAACCACAACCCTGGAACACAACACATGAATCTCTTTCATTGCTGGAGATGCAATGGACATCACAGAGGCAATGGACTTTATAGTTAAGCGATATGTGACTACAAGCATAACATCCACTTACACCCCATATGGTTGAGCAGAATCCCCCAGGATCTATGCTTGTGTCTTTTCAGTTCTCTGTGACAAGCAAAAGCTTTCCCCATAATACGAATACTGGGGTTTAAGTGTGTATGCTTACAATCAGATAACATGCTTGTATGCTCATGAAACTGTTTGCAAATAACCATAATAATATCACACACATACAAACACTGTGTGTGTGTGTGTGTGTGTGTGTGTGTGTGTGTGTGTGTGTGTCTCACATACAAACACTGTGTGTGCGTATCCCTGCTCTGACCTCTGCAAATATAAATTGATTGTATTGTTCCACTTTTTGCTTTGGCAACGTAAACATATGTTTTCTCATGCCAATAAAGCCCTTTGAGTTGAATTGTGTGTGTGTGTATGTATGTATGTATGTATGTATGTATGTGTGTGTGTGTGTGTGTGTGTGTGTGTGTGTGTGTGTGTGTGTGTGTGTGTGTGTGTGTGTGTGTGTGTGTGTGTGTGTGTGTGTGTGTGTGTGTGTGTGTGTGTGTGTGTGTGTGTGTGTACACAAGCACGTTGTGTGTGTCTATTCTCATTAAAAGTCAGGCTTGCATTGAGTAGTATTTGCAATTAATCATTCGTCACCATTTTAGCCCTACCTGAGGCACTGGAACACAGTGATTTATGGCTCATGTCGCTCTTCTCTCCTTCGGGTCTTCATCAGTGTGTGTGTGTGTGTGTGTGTGTGTGTGTGTGTGTGCGCTCACCCTCCAAAGTCTGACCAGTATCCAGTTGGTCTGAGCCCAGGGTCTCTGCTCATATGGAGCCAACAAGTTCCTCATCATAGCCACCCGTCTGAAACACACACACACACACACACACACACACACACACACACACACACACACACACACACACACACTAACAGTGTTGTTGTGTTCTGTTCAGTGAATGTTCCCTGTTTTCACCGCTGGGATTGCTTTCTGGGAGCAGAGCCTTCAGCTCCTCCAACACACAACAGATAATTGGCAGTATTGCAGGTGTGAAGGGCATTGTGTCCTCATCGTTGCACTAGCAACTGGTCGTTCTGGGGGGGCGTTGGGAGGGGAACATAACATGAACCTCTGATGAAAGTCCACACTGTCAGGTGAAAAGAAGCGGCTGGTGAGAATAAAACATTCAGAAGCCATTTCATTATCTACCTCATGACAAATGGATCCCTGAATGAGGGGGCGGGGTGGTTTTTTGGGGGGGGTTAGCCAACCTGTAAGTTTGCATTTCAAAATACTCGTGGACAGTGGAAGCTAGGGTTTGAATACTGGCTCAGGGTGTGCTTTCGTATTCATGCCTACACCACCCGTGTCTGTGCTGTCACACACATTAATGAAACACTTGGCGGAGGAAGGTGCAACAGCACTGGAGGAGGCAGACACAGCATCCTTCTACTTTTGACTCATCTAGGACAGGCTGTCTGAATATATATTAAAAAAAGAAAAGGTCATTCAAATTTTGACATATTTTTTTATAGCAGCTTTAAGTCAAACGCAAAGGAAAAAATGTGCCCACAAAGATCAATGGTGCCAAGACTAATTTGGTGTTGAACTGAAAAAGAAAGAAAGAAAGAAAGCCCTCATGGAGCATTAAAACACTACTAGCTATGTTCTATGAAGTCGTAACCATGTTTTGGAACTTGATAAATGCTAGTCCTGGATAATGATTCAGCCCAGTGGGCCCAGAAATTGAATATTCACTCATGACAGATATGTCCAATAATAAAACCAAAGCTATGACCCTCTGTATAAGACATGAGATTAATATAAACGTGTCCAAAGACGCCAAGGGACTGAATATTCAAACAGGCCAATGAAGGAGCAAGCCAGGTATAGCCCAGGTATATTGGGCTAAATTTGGCCATAGCAACTTGCCCAAATGTGCTGACATCATCACATTTGGGAAGGTTGCTATGGCCAAATTTAGCCCAATGAGTGTTTATGCTTGTTAATGCTTGGAATGGATTCAGCATCATGAGAACCCCCTAGTTTGACATTACTACTACTTAAAGCATAAGGACATTTAGAAAATATTGCCTTATAATAGGAAGTCAATGTTGGCCATACTGTAAAAGCCATTTTCAACACTTTCCCCAAAGGACAATTCCAGGCAAAAAAAAATTCTGTTATTCAGGATATATTGAAGATACAAAATCAGCTGAGTTTGGGTTTTTTGCAATTAGTTTGAGGTTACTCACTGTTCTTCTGGAATCCTCTCCACCGCTCTAAGGGATTGTGGGTAGCAGACGTAGCTGGCTAGCGCTTGCATCAGTGAATCTTTGATGTCTGAGAGATTGAGAAGAAATGCGAGAGTAAACAGAGAGAAAGGAAGAGAACATGTTAGCGACTTTGTCAACTGCAAAAAATTATAACAGATTGAAATGCAGAGTGACAAGAGTTGTGAGTCAAGATAACTTATTTAAAAGAATATGTACAGTATGTACCCATTCAAACACAGATTGAAATGCAGAGTGTCAAGATAACCTTTTTTTGTATGCAAGTATGTACAGTATGTACCCATTCAAACACAAGGCAAGTTGACTGAATACCTTGTGCTCGCTGCGTTGAATTAAAGAAGAAGAGGACGGACACAGACTTTAGAATTTATTTAATACTGAGCACGGTTGTGCACCGTTGACTTTGGGGAGGTTATTGTTTGTATAGACGTCACGTTGCAACACAAGGCGCTACAGAGAGCATTGGGACTGGTTTGGAGCGGGAGAGGGGTTTGAAAGAGAATATTGTTTGCTGATTTAAGATTGTTTTCTTGTTTATTTATTTTATTTTATAGGGAGAGAAACGGGGACAGACACACTTTGCCAAGCTTACAGACTATAACCCTACGATCCCGTTGTTTTTGTTCCTTAGTTAATGATTTTCCATAATGTATAAAGGGCGATTGTTACAACAAGATGCTGTGGTTGTTAGAGGTCAGGTTTCAGACTGACCCTATTTAATAATATTCAATATAACAGCTGCAAATGATAGTTTATTGACGTGGTGTTGATTAAACTTTAACAGTGAAACAGAAGGCCTAATGATAATTTCACTTTAAGAATATCCACTATATCACTGCAGGTATCAAGAGCACTTATTATTCAAACATCCATTCTAAAAATCGATTCTGTAAAACCGTGTTGAAGTTGAGACACTGTATATTGATACTGTAGTTCTTAAACCTACTGCCACCTAACCCACCATCCTTAACTGTATTGATGCCGTCTGTCTCGACACATAGACATGTAACTACCTGCGACCAGTAACCCATTAAGACCTGAACCTGAGGCCGCTTTCACACGTTCAAGATTTTTCAAAACATTTTCAAAAATTAAATAGCAGATAACCTTGTATATCTGCTATTTTTGAATAGCCAACACAAAAATATAAAATGGCACAGATGCTTTGCCGGCACAAAATGTGCAACAGGCACAAAATATTTGCACTAAACAATGAAACACAAAATATTTGCACAAAAGAAATGAAACACAGACGTGCTCAAACTAAACGTAAGGTGGGGTGATCAGCACGTTGATCAGGTTGATTGACACAGACGTGCTCAAACTAAACGTAAGGTGGGGTGATCAGCACGTTGATCAGGTTGATTGAGCTGGGTTCCAGAGAGGTAGCCTCTCGCTAGATTAGAGCGGTCACCCTGAGACCAGCAGACCACAAGACTGTCACTCAGCAACAATGTCTGTTAATAGCCAGCCAAGAATCTCACTGAATGGAATGAATTTAAAGCAGAGTAGGGCAAAGTTTCTAGTAAGAAACAGGAACTGTTATGAATGGGAAATGGTAAAGTGCTTTACATCGATTGTGCATTACATTCACCCATTCACAAACACATTCATACATACACCGATTAGGGGTTTAAGAGTCTTGCTCAAGGACACTTCGACTAACTCTGAGGGAGCCCGGTATCGGACTGGGAACCTCAGGGTTTCCATCCGGTCGCTCTACTGGTCACTCTATGCCTGAGCCACTGCCGACCCTTATCTTCTTGTTTACAATTCAAAACTTACAATTAAAACTTAAATGATTAAGAAGCTACTGAAACTACAGTAACTATACATCTGTATTAATTTGGTCGTCTCCTTTATATGGCCTGTCCAGAGAAATCCCCTTGCCATACTGGGGTCTTCAGCATTTTGTCCTACCAACTGATGGACAATAAACAATATCCAGAGCCTTTGTCAGTTACACACAAAGTCACTATATTTCACTGTGTCCTCCGCTTTTCTTTTTGTGTGCTTGTTGCACACACCAACAGGGTCTTATTAACCACCTGGCGTTCCTATTTTGGGCATGTCACACCATTTGCCAGTGCTTAAGTAACCCTGCGTCACCAGGCTTTGCACATGCCGGAAAGCCCGGTTTTATTCTGTATGGACCAGTGTGATCAAGTGTAGACACCACCTACTCAAGAGATCACCTACTAATATCTGTAAGAAATATTATTGTTCCCCCGCATGAATGTCCAATCGAGTAGCCTCGTCCAACTACTCACTACGAGTTAGGATAGTTGGTGATGGACAAGCCAATCAAAGTATACCAAGATATACTTGAAGAAACTTGCTGAATTAAATTCATATTCCACAGGTTTATAGGTAGGCCCTACTACCATTATTCCCCTGGTTATTTTATGGCCCACAGTAGACCATAATTATGTGTCTGCTGCCAATTCTCTCTAAACCGGATCAGAAAACTGCCAAGTGAGTTGATCTCAGTCCAAGGCTAAAAGGGGAATACCATTTCATTTTCAATGTGATCAGTGACATCACGTCGGTGTACCGATTACACAACCATAAGTTCTAGACCTCCAGTTGTAGGCTAAAAAAGAAGGGGGGGCTTTCTTTTTGTATTATTTCATTATTTTCATTATTTTGTATAAGAAAATGAGTGGTATTCCCATTTAAATGTTTCGAGACCAGGGGTGGAGAGAGGTAACTAACCCTTGAGCACAATTCAGGCCAAACTGACAGTGTAGTTTAGTGCATCTTTGTAGAGTCTGGGTGAGGACGTGAGGAGACTTTGTGGTGCTTCAGATTAGGCCTGAGTGTGTGATCGATGACTGCGTTTTCGTTATCGTGACTGTCTTGAGTGCGTCTACCTGACGCTCCAATGAACTAACAGGTAGCAATCTAAGTATGGAAATAAGAGCTAATAGGAAGAAACCAACAGGATGAATACATAAATAGATTGCACGCGCACACAACAACTATTTCCACCTAGCCTGACACTTGGCCTGAATTTTCATTTAGTTTCATATTTGCTATAATGCGTGCTGCGTGGCTAGTGATTCAGGGCTGGAGCCAGGCTACATGCCACCAGCACTTTGCAAAGAATCACAATGGAGCAGACTGCAAAAACCAACGCTAACATATTCTCACTACAAGGTCATATAATGTATTATTCATTATGGTACATAAACTGATACAACGCAGCAGTTAGTCAGACATTAGATAGCCAGACAGACATTATGCATTGACGCACACATCACGCAATACAGTATACAGCTTTGTGTATCTGCTGAACCGATTTGTGAACTGTCAAAGCGAGTAAATCATTTGAATTGAACATATGTTTTAAGAAAAATCTCAGATAAGCAGACTGTAGGCAGCAGCAGCTCAACTGAAATTATCATTATTATGTAAATGAACAGACATACTGTATTAAAAATGGTCTTTAATATTTAGTTAAAGTGCCAGGCCTTCTTTAACTTCTTCTTTACTTGTATTTCTCTATACAAAAATCAGACCCGTCTGAACTGAGTGGTGCTGTTGGGGTGTCTGACTAATGGTTCTCGGACTATTGGGGTAGTTTAGACACACTATTGGTCCGACTGTCATTAGACCGACAACCTACCTCAAACCCTAACCTAACCCTAACCGCAAGCACCGGAGCATATATGTCTGTACTGCCTCGTCTGTCATCATGCACCTGTGCATGTGCTACACCGTGGTCTGTATACTGCACTGTGCTCTGTGCTGGTGTTACATTAACACTAAAATCTCAGCTACCCATCATGCACCTGTGCACAGTGTGAAGCTCAACAGTGCCACTTTGTCTTTGTTGGGACTCTAAACAGACACACATTACTGTTCCTTGGAGTCGCTGCACCACTCAAAAATGTTATTTCAAACAATGTTTTGAAGCCCTATGAGTCTTTTTTAGGTTAAAAACCCTAAATGAGATCCACGGGTAGCCGCTAAATTCCATCCTTGGCATGGAAACATTTGGTAATCCCTGTTCCAATTATACTAATTAGTTCATTGAAAATCAGACCATCCGTTCTCAATTTTGACCGTGACTGCAACCTTGACATGTTGTCCTTTTTGACCCAACACTTTATTGTCTCTTATCATCTTGCTATAAGCCGCAGCGCACACACACAAACAGACAGATATGACACATATCCTTCCATGCATTGCTGCAGGAAGGGTAACAAGACAGCAAATGCACTCTGAGAATGACACATGCGTGCTTGCATGCAAACACCACCATAAAAAATGCATCCCACCTTCTATAAATTTCAACAACTATGCGAGTTAAACCTACCTGGACCTGATGTGTGTGAGTGTGTGTGTGTGTGTGTGTGAGTGTGAGTGTGAGTGTGAGTGTGAGTGTGAGTGTGAGTGTGTGTGTGTGTGTGTGTGTGTGTGTGTGTGTGCGTGTCTCACCAGTGCCAACAATACGTGGATCAGCAAAGTGCTTAGCGAGGATAGCAGCTAGTTGTGTAAGGGTTTCTTCATAGCCTGCGAGGAGGGAAAGAGAGGAGATAAGACAGTTTCACACTTTTGCACAAGAAATGACAAGACCGTTTGTCTTCCACATTTTACACTATATGCCCTGAAGACACTTTACAACATACAAAACCTTTAGGATCCCTTTGAGCAATCTCCTCGTTGACTATTAACATACGTTCTTGAGTCACTCTGGATAGGAGCATTTGCTAAATGCAGTGAATTGTTAACGAATTAGAATTTTGTAGACACTTTCATTAGGTTTATCCATGCCAGGGCTGAAATCTCATTAGAGAGCACTCATGGTGGGAAAAGAGGGACTGCTGATGCAATCAGGGCTTATCCGTTTTTAATTTAGAAATAATTTAGAAATGTTTGTTGATTTGACATTGTGGACTTTTGTGTAGACTTTTGTGTAGATCGGTGATGGAGGTTGAATACATGTCATGTATGCATGTCACTGTAGACAAAACACAGCTAAACACACAAATAGTTCACTGCCTAGTGCCTACTGTAGTAGCGCCTCTATTTTACTCTCATTCACTTCACGCTAGCTGATAAATTTGCATGATAGCTGGTGAACAGTTGAAACGGAGTGGTGTGAATGACCTGGTAGCTCCTCCATGCTGTTGGCAGGGCTGAAGTAGTTCTTGAGGGCGCTGTATGCGTTCATAGCGACATTGAGGTAGAACTCTGGTGCGAAGGCGAACAAGGAGCCGGTGTTGTCAGCGTGCTCGATGGTACGTATACATACGCGAAGCAGCCAGTACACATCCAACATCTTCTCCTGGAGCGGGAGAGGGACAGAACCATATTGAGTGAGACATGGGGGGGAAAGATGGATCTTCAAGTGGACAGAAAGAGGAAATTAAAACAAACAAGATGACACGTGTATCATTAACAGCCAGGTGAAACAAGCGTTCTCTGTTGTGCATCTGTCCCCCTTTTCTGCAGCGTTACAGACTCCGGGTTGAGACTAGAGTTATAATATATCTAGAGAGTGGATGAGGAGCGACAGGCCCGCCCCGCCACCCCGCTATTCACAACAATAGAAGTCTGGGGGCTTGGATGAGACTTCCGCGAGCCGTTCCAGAGTATGGGGTCAGAATCCCATTGGCTTAGGCGGCGTTTCAGAGTATGGGGTCAGACAAGGCCAGCCCAATCAGGACTAGGTCGCCCAAAGGTCCTCATAGCCAACAGCAGCGATCATAAGCCAGGTTTCACCTGGCAAAAATAGATAATAATGAAGAGAGTGCGCACACACGTATGGGCACGCGCACACACACACACACGCACACGGGCACACACACACACACACACACACACACACACACACACACACACACCTTGGAGTAGATGGTGGCGTTGATCCAGGCCAGTCTCCTACTGAGGTGGTTCAACTTCTCAGAAAAAACTTTCTGGCTCTTCTGAAGCTCATCTAGGATGTCTGCTCTCTGGAGGAATGATGAGGGGAAAGCAAAGCTTATTTATTTAAGATTGTATATGAGGAATTTACACTACTATCACAGAACTGTGTAGTAGATTCAAGCTTAATTCATGCTTGAATCTGTGATTTTCAACTGAAAGAAAGTGACACATTTCTCGGCTGAAAATATGTTGTTTTTGCTGAGCAACAGAGCAGGTGGTAATGAGCCAGACCCACAACATGGTATAGGTCAGTGCTTATGTGGCTACAGTATATAAAGTGTGGCACGATAGACATCTCCTTTTTTGTCATTCCACATGACATAAATGACACGTAGCCATGCAGATAACTATTCCACAATCTCTGCATGCTATATAGTCTGGAACTACACTTCCCGAAATCCGAGTAAGAAAGCTGCCACTTCCGTTCATGAAAATACATTGAAAAATATCTTTATTTATTTATTTTGAATCTCCATTTCTGCTAAGCAGCAAGCTATATATGCTTAGATGATTTAAATTTATATTAGGATAAATGTGCACAACTGTAAAGACGAAATGGAAGTGCAGAGGAGGCTTCACTTTTACTCATGATCAGAGCTTCCGTTCTCCAGACTGTATGACGGAAGCATTTGAAAATTGCAACAGACTGGCAACGCGAGACTCGTGGATACACACACTAGGAGGACAGTGTAGACAGGTAAACAACAACAACATGGTATCACAAGACGTGATTACAGTCTGGGGTCTGCTGACGCAACAACATATCAAATGGTAATAACTCCCATAAAACTGCACTTAAGCAATGTGTAACTCTAAACATGCCTCTAAACATTTTATGTAAACAAGACAAACTAAGCAAGCCTAAATCAGCAAGACCCTGAATATGGTAAGTCAATTGAGATGTGTATCGCTCTTCTGCATGTGTTGGGTATTGTGTGCACATAAATCAAGTGTGGAAGACACTGAATGGAATTAATTTAAAGCAGAGAGTAGGGCAAAGTTTCTAGTAAGACAAGAATAGACAGCACTACTGCTGGTACGGTACTTTTTAATGAAGGCGCACACACACACACACACACACACACACACACACACACTCTTAGGGGAGATTGATATCCTCGTTTTATACGCTGTGCATCTTTATGTGTGGTGGCAAGGCTGGTCCCAAATATGCAAATACTCATTTGGCAAGTCGCTATTTGAATATTAATTTCAATATACGAATACACCGGATTCAGCAAGAATGCTAATTTCCATCCGTAGTCCCTGTAGAAAATGTATATAAATGAATAGAAATTCTATGCATTTTCAATATCTTTAACACATTCACATTGACTGACATGATTTATCGCGCTACCTATAGTAAAGGTGCCTGCAGACTATAATTGTTCATCTCTCCCGCTCCTAGCACACTCACATTCAATAGGATGGCTCCCACAGGTCCAGTAAAACAATATGGCCAAATGAAGAGGATTTTGACAATGAAGGTTAAGCTTACCCTTGGAGGACACCGTGCTAGCTTCTCCTCTGTGTCCTTCAGCGCCACTGCGTATTCATGGACATCGTCTGATACCACTACCATCTGCAAGGAAGAAAACACACACACACACACTTATTCACAGCACACTCCATGTGCTCATGGCAGTCAATAAAAAACATTTCCCTTGATAGACATGTAAAGATCTCAGGCGGCCGTAGATTAATGTGTCAATTCCGTCCCTAAGCATGACACTTAAACCCTAAAGAATATTAGCATTGCATCATTTCAGTCCAAACTGACTAGTGGCAGTGTGGTCTGTCTCTAGGCCATGCCTAGTCTAAAATTCCCCAAGTGATATCCAGTTGGCGACACACTTTATTTGTTCCCCACATGAATGTCGAATCGAGCAGTCTAGTATCTTCAGTCGCGCTAAAAGTTGGAATTAAAACAGGGATATACCAAACGATTATAATACCAAACAAAATGAAACGATTATACCAAACAAAATAAATTATGCCACCTCTGGCCGAGGGGGATAATTTCTCAGGGTTGAGTACTTGGTCCTGACCATTTTTCCACTACACCAAATCTTTTCACTGATAATAGCTGATCTACAAGCTCACAACATATTCCCCAGAATAGGGACACCTTTTGCTTTTAGTCTGGATGTATCGTACGGATGTATCGCCCCAAGCACTACCTGACTTGAAGGTTCCGCTAAGCACTCACCCTGGGCAAGACCTAAGCTGAAAAGACTATCAGCGGATGTTGCGGGATTTTAGCGGAAGTGAAATCGTTGATGCTTTACAAATCAGTTTACGTTCTCCGCGAATGAAACAAGTGTTGTGATTGGTCGGGAAAATATCGTATCCGGGAGAAATACATTTGATGGCTGATCCGGAGGATACAACCGCCGATAGCTTCTCTGCCTTAGGTTGTGACCAGGCTTTTCTTTTCGCAGATAAGTAAGCCTGGGACCGAGGCTACTAACCACTGTACCATTAGGTGTGCCTAATGTACCATTAGGCACACACATTGTTCAGTCAGGAGAGAACAGTTTCCCGGGTGACAGAAACAGATAAATTGACCCCCCCACCCTCCCCAAACAAAAGGAATGTTTACTCAAACTGTTAGAATGCTTCATTTAACAGAAACACAACTAGCCAGCCGACTAAGGGGTGGGGTCTACATTTACTGTTGACGATAATAGATAGTCTTGACAGAGGGTGATAACAAATGTAATGCCTAGCACTGTTAACTGTTTTCAACCCTGATACGGAAGTATCTGACCAATCGGCACAAGCTACTGCCACCATGAACTGTCATGGTGAGCGACAGGCTCAGGCAACAACCAAACACAATTACTGTGGATGGTGTGAATGGATGGGAAGAGGATATCAATTCCTGCTGGCATGTTTTTCTGACAGTTGTTACTCATTGTAAAACGGCGATGTCATGTGTCTCTGCTGCTGAAAAGAAAAATCACACTCATGTGAAGTGAGGGGCGCTCTAATCATCATACATCACATTCCGTGCTCAGCCAATCAAATCATCAATATGTGGTGCAAGCAAACACCCAACACTGGGGGCTAGCACCCCTCAAAAATTCAGCATTGCAATTTATGTCAGTATAATGATATATGGAAATCTCTGTCTGTCTCTGTCTGTCAGGCCTTGTCCCTTTTATGACCATATATATATATAGACTGCTGATGTATATGCCGATACATGGGCATGCCCCCTTTTGTGCCCATATATGGTTTGATTTGTTTGCGGCTGATGCCAAACTGACTCCATATTTGGGCATAGCTGCATTGGGAACTTGGCTAACCGATACTGACATCATGAGCGTGGTGTCGGAATTCCGCCAGTCCGATAGGAAGATAATACAAACAATAGATTTTGTCCAAACATCACGCAAATAGGTACACATTATCTCTTCTCTATTAGTCATGTGATGAAGACGGATCTTTTCATCTGTAGTCTCCGAGCAGGCTGGTGGCATTATTACTATAGACAGTCAGACATGGTGTAAAATGGTAAATGGTGCATTTATATAGCGCCTTTATCCAAAGCGCTTTACATAGATTGTGCATCAATTCACCCATTCACACACACATTCATACACCGATGGCGGCGGAAACCATGCAAAGCACCAGCCAGCACATCAGGAGCAATTAGGGGTTCAGTGTCTTGCTCAAGGACACTTCGACACTCTGGGGGAGCCCGGGTTCGAACTGGCAACCTTGTGGTCCCCATCCAGCCACTCTACCCCTGAGCCACCGCCCCAGGTGTTACTAGAACAGGCCATTCACAAGTGGACTGATCGGTGTGAAACTTTGTACGACTAGTACGCACACTCAAGGTCAAGGGAGGTCAAGGGAGATTTTGCCTTATATTTTTCACATTGGCCTTTTTATATTATTTGCAATAATCGTCGTCTTACATAAACATTAAATTCCCATTGACAATAAATGGAGAATTTAAGTAATTTAGGTCATATGTGGACGAGCAATTCGGCTATTTTTGTCTTACACAAAGTGTAAATTCCCACTGACAATAAATGGATGATGTACGATGATAAGAGTGCCACTCACTTCACACGGTTGTGATTTTTTATATTACTCCAACACATGCCCAAACATCACGCAAATCACTAATCAGTGCACAATATATTTAGTCAGTCACAAACACACACACACAGAGTAAGGCTTCTTCGTGACACCTGAGGGTCTATCCTAGAACCTCAACAGTTCTGATGCAACAGATAACGCCCCCCCCCCCATCATGCCCAACCAGGTCCCGGGGTATCATTTGATTGAACACAGATTACACTGTGGAATAATTTAAAAATAGAATAGAGTAATACAGGGTAGAAATCTAGATTTGGTACAGTACGAGTGCACGGTGCAGTGGGGATGGATTTCCGTTCCGATCAAGAAATTAAATTTGCAATTCAGCAGTGCAATTCAGAGCCTATGCTTTCATCCTCTGCATTCCAACTGGCTATGTATTGCTGTCATTATGGTCTATGCACTGTATGTACATTGTTCTGCATGCGTCTGTCATTCTGCATGTACCAAATGTTCTCTCCTCCAACAGAGGAAATTGCATTAGTGTGTTAGTGGTAACCCGTTGTGATATACTCACTGCACTATAGGGGAAGCCGTAAATAACTTGCTACAACTATTCCCTAAAACGTATGCAAGGATAGATGTGCATTAAATGGGTGTGTACAATCTACAGATAAGCCAACATTATGGCTGCAATAAGGGTTGTCCCGATCGGATCAGGGGATCGGAAATTGGGGACGATCACGTCATTTTCACATCATTGGATCGGGAGCCAAAAAACTAGTGTCAGACAGACACTCATTCACTCACTCAGACAGACATTGAGTGAATTATAGTATGATATAATTATAATAATTATAAAATAACAATACATTTCACTTTTATAAAACATTTCTTACTCAAGAATAAGGGCACACCCTGCCTACATGAATAAAACATTCAACATGAACCTTTTTGCAAATGCAGGCAGACTACTTGGCAAAATAAATCCTTTTGTAGTCTGAACATAACATATTCAATCACAGGACGACATGTTCTCCGATAAACTCAGAATAGGATTGATTCCCAGTGTTTGGTATATAACAGATGTTGTCCCTGAACAAGTGTCTATTCCCAAAATCTGCTTCTGCCAGAGCTCTGTGCCTCTCCTATGCTGACAACCTCTCACCTTTCCTACTAACCTGTCCAAACAAAGAAAAGAACAAACATGCAAACTACTTTGTTTGCCCAAAGCATTTCTGAACCATCAGCGTGAGCCTGTAGTGGTGCGTGTGTAGTGATCACCTCCTTGGTCTTTAGAAAGTGAGTAAGTTAGACCAGTTTACCAGTTCACACCTTTGCAGAAAGCCAACAATATAGTTGAAAATCATAGAGGCTTCACATATGAGGTGTATTCTACGTGGAAGTACGTACAAATAAAAAGATCCAAATTTGTTTTCTCACACAATTCTGACTTTATATCTGTTAGCCATTTTCTATTTATGTCATTTGCATTTGTTCTAGTATTATTGCCTGCTATATGAATACCGGTAGTATATTTTCTTGGTTATTTAATTATACTATGCATTTGATGGGTTCGAAATCGAATAGCGGTTTCCTCCCCCATTTGAAATTGAATTCAAAGTTTATGTGACTGAGTAACGCTCAGAAATAAATATGTTTAGTTTGATGCAACTTTCGGCTCTACATGATTGCATTTGTTAACAAGAGACGCGGCTGATACTATCCAATAACAAACAAAGACTGCAACAACACCACGACCAACAGTGGCTTTATTTGTTTGTTCAAAAGGCCACAATAATATCTCTGAGATTCTTTCACAAAATTGCTTCTCGCATTTGTGAAAGAAAAATTATTTGGAGATAACGATGAAGATAGTTGGAAAGGCAAGAAAAAAACTATGATTTGTATTCATTGGCAGAAATGGGCTTCCTATGAAAACAAGCTAGGTTAAAGAAATAGGCAGGGTGGAGATACAGATAAAGATAGTTGGAAAGGCAAGAAAAAACTGACCCTATCTATTATTTGTATTCATTGGCAGAAATGGGCTTCCACAGTATTATGAAAACAAGCTACGTTAAAGAAATGTGCAGGGTGGAGGGCTTTGAAGAACCTCTGGTGATCTAGAACCCCAAACAAGCACTCTGTTGGTACTTATCGAGCGGATACAACATTAATCTGCCAACAAAGCCACCCTCCTCTAAGCCCTTTGTGATTACTCCCATATAAGAGATCAAGTCACCAGAGGGGGTTTGATCTTTCTCATCAAGTTTTTCATTACCGGAGTCCCATGTGGCATTTTCTTTATGAGTTCTATTACCGCCATGGGATTGTTCCAATATATAGGCACATTATAAGACCTCTGATGCGAATGCGATGTATTTTCTGTCCACTTCATTGACGTGATGCTGTTGACACTGATAGGTACGGTGACAGACAAGCCAGAAGGACACTGAGGGAAGGATATAACATTGCTGTCAGGCATAAACCTTGTATCTCCTCACCATATTTAAACTTTTTAATATCTTCTTCATAAATCAATGCCCTACAATTGCCTGATTTACAAGCTCGCAATGTGTTTTTGCATTTTTCCTTGAAAGAAAATGAAAGTGGTTTAGTCTGTCTGTGGGTTTTTTTAAATACCGGTATTGATATACGGTAACATATACTGTACTGTACCAGTGTTGCAGACCTTATTGTTTTCTACTGAATCGCAGTTTGAACAGCACCTGGGTGAGATTGAATCACCTTTATAAATGTTGAACCAATGAAAGTTGTTAACAAGACCTTATGACCCTTTTTTTTCTTTCTGAACGGGAACCATTTGAACATACAAGGTTTCCACCTGACAGTGACGATAAGCACACAAACACATACACACCTTTCCCAATTGCTGATGGACACTCAGGTTGTACATCATTACGATGCCATCAACGATCTCCAGCAGGGACTTCTCTGCGATTGGCTGGTCTGGCTCTACCAATGGTCGCCCCAGCAACAGGCCATCGTTACCATGACTTCCCTCAACTTGAGGTCATTGTTGAAAACGGGGGAGGATGGGAAAGCATAATGAAAGAGAAGAAAATGAAAGGGCAGAGGAGATTAGAGGAGGTGGGATTGCACCAATAACCTCATATAGGAGGTGTGTGTGTGTGTGTGTGTGTGTGTGTGTGTGTGTGTGTGTGTGTGTGTGTGTGTGTGTGTGTGTGTGTGTGTGTGTGTGTGTGTGTGCGTGCGTGTGTACACGTTTGGGTAGCCATAGCCCAGATAGTCCAAAACATAAGTGTATAAAAGGTCTTCTGTCACTCACTGTCCTCCTCGGTCCTCTGTTCAACGGTGAGGGTTCGAACTTTGACCTTCTCGGGCGGTGCCAGCGGCCGCCTGGGGGTCATTAGGCTGACGGCCGCCGTGCTGAGGAAGCGGTTGGCCCGACCCAATGTGGGAGAACTGAGCCAGCTGGGCCGGGCCAGTGCTCCACCCATAGCTACAGCACCAAATGGCCTCTGGAAAAAACAAAAACAAACCCACATTTGAACACCACCCCGAACGCCTGGGGTTATCTAATCCATTAAATCATAGTGCCTACCGATTTATAGCAGCTGACCACATTTAGCGGCGGACCGGATGCTATCCTGGATGTGGCTGAAGTAGCTTGATGTAGCCAAACACACTCTCGAGGGAGGTATGATTAATTCTAACACGACTAGCGACGAGACCGCGATGGGCTGTCTAACACAATCTTTTCTTGGAATTGGACGGAATGATTTAGATCAAGAGTTATTAACGTTTTAAGATTTTCGATCTCGTCGGCTAAAATGGGGGGAACATTTTCGACGATGTCCCACCGGAAAATAACATTGAATGTTGCACAACAGACGCTCCCAGCCAATAATCTCCGTCCTTTTGATCAATCTCCGTCCTGAGCGCTGGGCATTACTAATTGATTGAACGGAGAACTCCGTCCTTGACGCTCAGGGTGTTAAAACAGCTTAAGTGCCGGGCCCGTAAAGACGAGCTTACCTTAACTCTGTCCAGCTTGCCATAGCCGTATAGGCGGCTTTTGTTTAATCCACAATAATCTGTGATTAATTATCATCACGTTAGCATGTTGTAGCATTTTTAGCTAGCTCGAGGCCGCCACGTAAAAACGGCCAAAATTCTTGCGTGCATGCCTCATAATCTGCATAGAATGCGATATTCGGCACTTGATTTGATTAGAGCTTAATTTGACTTAGTTATGATTTAAAAAGCGATCGCGCTAATACACATACCGGAATATACAATATCCCTGTTGTGACCTGGCCGACTTTCAGTTCCAGTTCAAACTAGTGTAAACATCCGGTAGCTTTTGGTTATTAAAAAACGTCTGGCATGGGGCACCACCCCATCTGCTGGCCACTCGGCAGAATGGCATCCATCCTATTTTAATGCCAATTTTTTCAGGAAATTAATATTTTGAAAACAAAGCAATACTGCCTCATCAAAGTTGGTGTTGTGACTTTATATACAGTATTGTCAATTACTTGCATGAGAGGGGGAGATGTGGTGGAGTTCGTTCCTTAAGAGGTTTTGTCCAATATTTTCAAAACAACACACAGACGTAAAGGGTGTTCAATAGCACTGATTTAGGCAAAAAATTATAATCTAAAACCTCAAAAATTGAGTTAGGTGGATTCCTCCTGACAGCAACGATATTCTATATTTTAAGTGTTGAAAACTAAACATTATTCAAAAAACTGCATAATAACATTGTGTCACACACATGACACACACACACACACTCTTAACTTGGATGAACATTTACTTTATGAATATGGTATATCGGTATTGGCAGGATCTGCAGGTAGGGCCTTAGGTGGCATAATAGCCAAAACTAAACAGCTGGGTGATTTGGGATATGCTGCCTACTCCAAACTGTTTCACACGTGTGTCTGCCCTGTCATGGATTATATGGCGGGAATATGGGGCTCAAACTTGAATAATAAGGGACAAATGGTTCAGAATAGAGCCATACGGTACTTTCTAGGAGTGCATAAATGTGCGCCTATACTGGCAATAACAGGAGACATGGGTTGGGAGCCGTGTGAGATAAGGTGGAGAGGCAGCATGACGGCCCTATGGAACCGACTAATCAGAGTTGCTAGGAAGATTTTCAACTGGGATGTATCAGTAAAAGGTGCATGGGCAAGTGCAATAGAGGACACTCTTGTAAGAACTGGGTTACATACTTACATGACAGTTTTCTAAATAACAGGGTTGTAAACATCTCCATGGTTAAAGACACACTTTATAGTTTATTTCAGAACAAATGGTCACAGGACATATTGTACAAACCAAAGCTGAGAACATTTGTTACGGTAAAAAGCTGTAACGCCAGTGAAAAGTATGTTTGTGCCCCATTATCCAAAAGACAAACATCCCTATGTGCCCAACTTCGTTCTGGGATCTTGCCCTTGCACCTTGAGACTGGGAGGTATAGAGGAGTTACAGAAGAAGAACGTATCTGCACCTACTGTGATATAAATGATATTGAGAATGAGTTCCATTTTCTTTTCTATTGCCTGTTGTATCATGAGCTACGTCAAAAGTTATTTAACAGATGTAAAAATATAGATCTGATGTGGTTAAGTGATGCAGAGCGACTGAGATGTATTTTCGAACAAAAGATATTTGCATTGGCAGAATATATAGAGAAAGCTTGGGACATACGGACAAAGAAAACTTATGTGATGTATTTTATTTTATGATAATGCTTATTTCTGTTTTTGTTTTGATCAAATACTTTGTGTAACTTCTGTGTGGGAAGTGAACGTGATATTGTTTATTTATGTTGTTGGTGTCTTATAATCCCGTAGGGATGGGTCTTAACGACAAGACAAGAAAATAAAAATTCATTCATTCATTCACACACACACACACACACACTAGGGCTGCCGTAATTGTCCAAAAATTGGATTCGGATATTCGTTTTAAAAACCCACGTGGATTCGAGCAATTCGGATTTTTTAATAATTATATTTACACCAATACAACCTGAGACATAACATTTAAGATCGCATTGCTGGCGCAACTCTCTCTCTCCGCGCATTGTTGTTGCTGAAAACTGAGTTGGAACACAACGCATAGCCTACACTTTTTATAATTTCCTGAAGGATAAAGTCGCTTCATGATTGAAGATTGATGAGTGATAGATCTGTGTGTTGTCTAACAAGCCCAAATTGATTAAATCAATTAATTACCAGCAGCATTATTATTATCTGTGGACTGTGGGTCTGCTGCCGGCGTTATGAAACTTTTTAGTTGGCTAGCTGCGCAGCGCTCCGCTGTTATGCTCAAATTAGTGACCCTAAAGAATTCTGAGGCAACATGGCTGGAGACGAGGCAGCCAATCAGAACTGCGCTGCGCTGCGCTGTGCTGTATAGTCTGTGTTTAGGAAGAGTGCGAGGCAGATGATTTATTCTTCAATGTATGCCGTTGTCGGCGTGTCGCGTGGCAAATATAACTAATCTACAAGCTCACAAGTCACAACGCTTACCCATGGCACCGAAAACTAATTATAATAATGAATACAAAAATATTTTTTATTATTATTTTTAATTCAAACCTTAATTTTATATATTCGGTTATTAATTTAAAAAAATGATTCGAAACTATATTCGGATATAGAATATTCGTTGGCAGCACTAACACACACACACGCACACACACACAAAAACAGAGGGATGTTGCTGGCTTTAGAAGATATATCGATAAAGCAATAACGTTGCCTTTTTGCAAAACTGATATTGCTCATGTCCATACCTTGAACGATACGATAACGATATATTGTGCAGCCTTAGTTTTGGACATCATGCTGTTGCAGTACAATTGTTAATGAGATTTCTAATAAAAACAAACAAACCTGTGCTGCTCCACTCTCTTCATCTTCATCCAGATCATCCATGGAAGTGGTCTGGATCTCTGCAGGGTCGATGATGATGTTGGCTTTGCTGGCCAGGTCATCTGCCAGACAAACAGAAATGTTTTTAGTTTTACATTTAGGCCACGTTTCAATATTGATAGAACCGTTTCCCTTATCTGTAGAAACACCTGCCAGGAAGAGAGGTCACACAGCATAGACAAGAAAGATTCCAGACAATTATCTTCCCTAATAAAAAACAAAAAAAAAGAAGAAAGAGCACAAGCACAGTTTAACACACTGTTTCTGCTCTGCATGATGCTGGGAACCCAGCATGATGCTGGGAACACAACACACATTGCGTCCCAATAAAAACATTTTTCATACTAAGCATCATCATCTGAACACGGCCTACAGAACTGGATGTGAGCCTATTGGGAGGATCAAAATAAGACAAAAACCTCTCCCAAGAATATGAAAACATTTCTCTGGCAGAACCACCTGACATCCCTATTTTAAGCATGCACTAATAAATAAATAAAAAATCAGACCAGTCTGAACTGAGCGGTGCAACTACACTTTTATTGTTATAGTTACTGTGTGTGTGCGTATGTGAGTGCGTGTCCCAAACGGACGGACGGACAAACAAACAGACACACATAGCTGTTAGTTGGAGCGGTTAGGCACCACTCAAAAATATTAATAGACATTTTCTACTCTTCTACTAATGTTTGTAAAGCCCACAGACAGACACACTTTCACTTTCACTTTCATAGTATGACGTAGTCACACATTAATTTAAGAAAAAAGAAATACGGAGATACAAGGTCTCTGCCCGACAGTGACGAGAAGTGACCTCTGTGTGTCAGCAGCACCAGAGGCTCTGGAACTGTTGTCTTTTCTCATTTCCCACACAGTATAAATCTGCTACATCATAAAATTCAGCCAACCCCAAGACCTGTCCATAAATCCTGTTTGAATTATTGTGCCACGTCCATGGCTTATCTTCAGGGGAACATAGTGGACACGTGTTGCCAGCAGGGCAAGCAGGAGGGACACATTTGTTCTATCGGACAGTACAGCAGCTGAAGGACAGAGAGAACTGAACTATGATGAGACAATCCAAGGTGGCCAATATTGACGTAAGAATTAAAACAACACTTGTATTCTGATTGGTTATTATATCATAATGTAGTTTCAGATTACACGTTTGTAAATATGCACATTTTAACAAAAGCTCAGATCTGTACATAGTGAAATTAACTGTACTGGGTATGCATACAGTAACATACAGTATATCCTACTATAAATGCGCAAAATCTCTGTGTCCGTCTATTGGAGAACAGACTGACTTCAAACTGTGCGACGTGCGTGCAGCCGTGCACGAGGGAGTGCCATGCCCGTCATCGAGTCTGATCGGCTGACATTATGGGTATCCTGGCCTATTTTGTACAAATCTGTAAAAAGCATAAAACAAGAATAACGTGAGTTGATTAACTTGATTTTCATTGTGATTCTTTGAGTGTGTGTAAACACTAAGTTCCACAATCATGTTACAAGGGTGGGGGGTAGCAGAGAATGCTCTAATCTAAGACTAAGACTACTCATCATATAACTTTGATCCACCATTCTGTCTTTATGAATTTGGAAAAGGATAAATAGCTGTGAATACTGATAAGCAATAGCAAGTACAAAAAAATGGCACCCTTCATACACTACTATCCAGCTAGCAGTATATGCTGATGCTCCTTGTCTCGCAAATTCAACTGTGGCACCTGTCCACTCCATTAGTCAACTGTGGCACCTGTCCACTCCAATAGTCAACTGTGGCACCTGTCCACTCCAATAGTCAACTGTGGCACCTGTCCACTCCAATAGTCAACTGTGGCACCTGTCCACTCCAATAGTCAACTGTGGCACCTGTCCACTCCAATAGTCTGGAAATGTGTGATGGAAATTGTAGTACTGGGCATGTTGTGCCATTAAGAACAACCTAAACGCAAATCTCATTTAATTACACTAATCTCCACTCCCTTCAAATGTTGATACAAATCTGTGGTAGAGGTCATAGGCAAATCTCTTTCGGAACCACAAGGGTCTCAGAATCATCACATCACTGCGAGGTGGTCCGTTTGATTGACATTTTGAAGCTAGAGGTTGAACAAGTAAAGCTGAACAGAAGAGAGGAAAAAAGAAAACGGAATAGGAGAGAGGGAGATGAAAGAAAGGTTGAAGGAGCACCAAAAAAACAAGAGAGGAAGCAGAAATGCGAGGGAAGAGGGAATCAAAGAGAGCGGGAGGAAGGTCAGGAAACAGAGAAAGTAGCACAGGAGAGTGGGATTAATAACTCAGTTACAGTTTGTCAGAGTATTTCTGTTCAGGTGGATAGAACCACAGGTCAAGGAGACGACTGCAGAGGGACCCGACAGGCAGATGGCTATTATTGTTACTGGAACAGAGAGCAGAGGCCGAGGGGACCTCAGAGCATATCAGGAAGGTATGGATTACCCAATGGGTCTGCTAGGGCCAGTGGCGCAAGATCTCAGGGGGACCCTAAGCCAGAGCATCTGTGCGAAGTCACACACATTCAAAGGTCTGTGTCATTCATGTCAATAACGGTGCCACAAAGGTCTTACTGATACAACTGAAGGAAGAGACATTCTTTTGATGGCTTACCAAGCAAAGCCAGGAAAAATTGAATTGCAAAAGGTCTGTCTGGAGCTTAACTTAACAAACCTTTCGACATTGTGCACATTATTTGTAGTTCCAGTATTGTTTTTACTGATTTCTTTACCCCCACATACGTTTTGAAGTTGGCCACAACTGACTGTTGAAGTCCGAGATCCAAATTGGAGACAAACCCTTCATATTTGGATGACGAGATCCACATGATTTTTTTATTTCATTTTTTGAGGGGCCCCTCCTATATACCGTACAGGTTTAATGTTTGTTTTTAAAAAAAAGCCATTGACAATGAAGGGAAAATTTACATAATCTTGTCCTAGTAACACAAACAATAAAGAGAATTAAATTTTTGTGTTGGCACCGTTTGTTTTACATCACCATTACATCACCTAATCAACATGAGTTAGTCTTTAATATATTAGCGCCCCTCACTTCACACAGGTGTAATTTTTATTGTATACATTTTTGTGTGGACCCCAGGAAGACTAGCGACCACTTTTTGGAAGCTAATGGGGATCCTAATAAAGAAAGAAAGAGAGAGAGAAATAATTCAACCAAGCCGTGTAATAAGGGAAATTATTTAGCAGGGTGCTAATATTAATTTAAAAAAAATCACACCTGAGGGGCGCTCTTATCGTCATACATCATCTCATTCCGGCCAATCACAATTTGCGTCCTCACTTTTGTCTTCAATGTTTGTGTTTACACAATGTTTGTGATTGCACAAACACTCTGGCCATTCATTGTCGATGGCATTCAAAGTTTGTGTTTGCACAAATCCTCAAAGCTGGACATAGGAAAATCACACCCATGTGAAGTGAGTGGTGCCTTTTTTCATGATGATGCTGCTGTATAGACCCACATAATCTCACATGACGGTAGCCACAGTAACCGTGCTGCTACCGACTAATAGACACCCAAACACACAGTCACATGGTGGAGCGCTCAGCACCGCTCAAAAACATTTCCTCAATCTACTAATCATTGTAACTCTGTGAACCAATTTCAGCAGGGTGACTTGAACACCAGATGCATGCCCTTTGAGTTGTTGAAAACACTATGTGTTTTATTGGTTTATCAATGGAAGTTATCAATCGGGTTGATTAGTTAGGTAATCAATCAATACTGCATATTGAGCAGTGCATCATGAGGCGTGCTTGGATGGGCCCATGATGTACGGGCTGGATTAATCAACTGTTGATTTACCGTACATACATGTATGTGGGGCGCACCTGTTGCTACAGCTGACATGATGAGACGGAAGGATAGAGAAATAAGGGATGAGAAAAAAAGATCGAAGCAGAGACAGAGAGAAAGAGAAAGGGTTTGACAGAGACCAAACAAGACAAAGAAAGGGTTTCACAGGGTCTCGTTTGCTTCAGCCACTCTCCAAGCGGAGCTCGGTGCACTCACACACATCGGTCACATACATTTGGGAAGTCGATAGTGGAGTTTAAAAGCACCCGTAAGCCGTGCTAAATTAGTTTGGTAGAGCAGCACACGGCATGCCGCACGCGCCTCAATGGAGATGTCTGCAGGCATAGAGTAGGCTGCCTCATCTCTCCTTATTCTCCTATCTCTTTGTAATTGTCCTATAATCAGCAGAAGTTGATTGGACTGGTGATTGGTTAAATGTTGTTTTATTATTGCAACGCCCAAACCACACCTATGCATAATATAACGGGTAATGGAGGTGTTTAAGGGATTTAAACAAGCCACAAATTAACGACAGACCCCACAGACGCATTGTGTCGATACATTGTTGTAGCAGTATTCTTGCAGACCACACATACTTGCATTTTGTTGCTTGTAGTTGTACCTGTACTAATCTCTCTTGCTCTATACATATACATGTATGTATATGTATATGTATATGTATATGTATAATTATTCTTATATATTTTTCAGAGGCACCTCAATGTGCGATTCAAATTTGGAATCAGTCAAAAGTTCAAAACATAATCTCTGCCTCAATGCCTTCGGACATCAAAATGTAGGAAAGCCATTTCCCATAAATTCAGTAGGAGTAAATCTGGATCTCCAGCAACAAAGCAGTAGTCTGCTTTTACCTTTGATTCTAGAGTAATACGGAGGGTCTTGTTCTGAATGAGGGCATGAACAATGAGACCTGGTGCTTTAATGGCCAAATCCCCCTGGAATATCAAAACATGAGACTCTGGGCTGTATTTTGCGTGTCTTACTCTTAAGTACCAGGTCTTATTCCCTAACTTGAGTAAAATAAAGACCTGGAGGCGTGATCAATGCTCTTTGGCCACTCAGAATAGCCAAATGGCATTGATCACGCCTCCAGGTCTTTAGTTTACTCAAGTTAGGGAATAAGACCTGGTACTTAAGACACGCAAAATACAGCCAAATGTGTGGACGAGCTGATGTGATTAATATTAACAATGTGTTAAGGTTTGCACACAGTATAAAGCACATTTGCAGTAGACGTTTTGGCAAACCTCCGTTCTTCAGTTTGTAGGTGGAGAGAGACATCGAGTGTGGTGTAACATTAAATCAGTGATAAAATGTTACATCAGGTTGAGCTGCTAATAAGCAGCATCTCTTAACCCATTTTGGGCGGGAACCCCCTTTGGCATTTTAAACATGTTATAATTTAGCTATTGAAAAATAGCAGATCTACAAGCTCATAGCGACGAGCTTGTAGGTCTGCTATTTTTGAGAACTGGAGGATTTCGAAGATCTTTTTTTAATTTCGAGGTCAGGCCTAAATGGGTTAAGGGAGGATTTAAAGCTAGCTGTCGAGCCAATGGACTTAATGCTTGTGGCTACTGGCTAGACATTTCAATGCAACTGCTGCAGAATACAAGAATGAGCTATTGAGCTATGGCCCATACAGCTTTTGAATCGATATAGTATACAATAGTTGGTAGAGCTTCCTCTGGCTGAATGATTGTCTACTGCAACTGCACTGGCCTTGGAAAAGTAATTAAATCGATATTTGGGTGCAGCATAGTTTGTTATCCTGCGAACGATGCAAATTCTTGACACTTGAAATTGAAATGAGCAGGGAGAAGATGCATTCTACGATGGCGTTTGAGGATCAGTCCAACTAATTTGTTTTGTGAGGTCTGGAGTCGTTTCTCTTTTTTTGTGAATTGGGTATTTTGTGAAATAAAACGGCTTTGCATGAAGCAATTGTGCAGCAAACTGATTGATCATCATATCTGTTTTACTGTTCCTATGTGTAGAGTACACTCTACACCAGTGGTTCCCAAACTGTGGCGCGTGCCTTCTAGGGGGTGCACAACATGAAACGGCTAATGGTGGTGCTATGGTTTTCTTTTAACATATGCCAATATATGGCAAGTATATGCAGAATATAGCCTATGCTGCATATACTGTATATGCCATATTCAGGTTCATATTATGTGCATTTCTCTAGCTTGCACGGCCAAAAAGGTTATGAGGTGCCCTTGTCGACAGTGGAGACTCTAGAGAGGAAGATCAGTAGCTACCTCCATCAAAGGATGGGCTTTCCACGCAGCCTATGCAGTGCAGCACTGCATGGGAAGACCAACAAACTCCAGCTCCCTTTCAGCAGCCTTGATGAGGAGTTCAGGGTCTGTCGCACCAGAGAGGCTTTGGTCTACCGGGACTCCAAGGACTCGAAAGTAGCATCAGCAGGTAGTGTGGTGCGAACTGGCAGGAAGTGTAGGGCTCAGGAAGGCCTGGAGGTAGCCGAGTCATACATAGGGCTCTGGTGGGCACGGTTGCAACAGGTCGTGCAGGGCTGGGAGCCTTTCCTCAACCTCGCTACGAGAAGGTTCACGGTAAGGACAAACGCCAGCTAGTCCTGAAGGAGGTTGAGGAGGAACGGACCAGCAGGATGGTGGGCATGCAGCAGCAGGGAGCATGGACAAGGTGGGAGGGTGCGCTGCAGAGGAAGGTGACCTGGGCTGAGATCAGGCAGGCAGAACCCCAGCGCATCAAGTTCATGGTGCAAGCTGTCTACGATGTCCTACCCAGCCCAGCCAATCTCCATCTCTGGGGCATGGTTGACTCTCCAGCCTGTGTGCTGTGCTCCAGGAAAGGCTCTCTGGAGCACATCCTAAGCTGCTGCTATAAAGCTCTCTGGGGGAGGGCCGCTACCGTTGGCGGCACGGCCAGGTGCTGAAGACTGTTGCTGAAGCCATCTCTAACGTCGTGGCCAAAAACAACGGAAGCAAGCAACAACATGGCAGGAGGACCATTGCCTTCGTCAGGGCTGGAGAGCAGCCGCAGTCACAGCCCAAACCAGAAGCCGGCCTCCTCACCTAAGCGGTGGACTGGGATCTACAAGTTGACTTGGTCAAGCAGCTCAAGTTTCCAGACCACGTTACAACAACTTCTTTGAGGCCAGACATTGTGCTTTGGTTAGTATCTTCAAGGCAGGTGCTACTGATAGAACGGACAGTTACCTGGGAGGACCGCATAGAGGAGGCAAACGAGCGGAAGCGGGCAAAGTACCAGGAGCTGGTCGAGCGATGCCAAAGAGGAGGCTGGAAGGCACGCTGTGAGCCCATTGAAGTGGGGTGTAGAGGCTTTGCTGGCCGCTCACTGTGCAAGGTGTTCACGCTACTTGGCATCAGGGGGGCTGCAAAAAGGAAAGCCATCAAATCCACCATGGAGCCTCTAGATGGCTTTGGATCAGGAGGAGCGATCTGTGGGCAAATGCTACTGGGACACAAGCCGGGGCTTGATCAACCCCAGCTGGGTCACCTGAGGGAGGGGGTATGATTGTTGAAAGACTCGAAACCTGATGATCTCAGGCACAATCACTGAAGATGTGTCCCAGTGCATCTTAGGATGTATCTTTCACTACTTTCATTGCCAATCTGATTTACAAAAAAAAAGGAAAAAAAGTTTAAATTAAATTAAATAATCCATTTTGCTGGCAATACATGAACAGCATATTGCCAGTACAGAAGAGAAAATTCTGCTGGGTATTATCAGTGCAGATCATATACATGTCTGTCTGCCTGCTGCCTATCTGACAATTACAACAAAGGGCCATGCTTCACTTCCCCAGTGACTACTATACGACGACACCTCAATTTACTTCAGTGATGCTGTCGAGCGAGAACGTGTGGTGAATTTGGGTGTTATGATTCTGATTACACAGTAAAATTGTTCATTTGTCTCATAGTTTTGACACCGTCATCTTACACACTCTTGGCAGTGTTGTATACATTTTGCGGCCCTGTGTGCAGAGAGTGCATGTTCTGTAATTACAAAACAATGGGAGTTCTATCATGCCCTGAAGCGCTGACTTTTTGCTGACAAACCGCAACAAGCTGAGGGGAAGCAATTATGAAATGCTACAAACTGTAGTAAGTACAGTAAGCCTTGCTGAGCCACGAGGCCCATGGGGCAGGAATCTATCTCCTGTTTCTGTAGCGGACATTATAACTACAAGGCCACTGAGCTGGTCACTACAAACAAAAAATGTGCGTTGTGGTTTAAAATAGATAAAATCCCTTCAAATGAGCAGGGTGAGAGGAATACCCGAGTAAAAAAAGAAGAACAGGTAGGGATGAATACAGACAAAAAAAAGAAAACAAGATAATTATCATCTTTGTTTCCCATTTTTGGGGGGCATTTCATAATAGGTGAACATTCAAAGAAAAAAGGAAATCTACAAGCTCACAACGCATCACGTTGCAATGCGGTACAGACCACTAGGGAACCCTGGTCAACCAAGTATATACTGTCGGGTTCAGTGGTTAAGAGTGATCATCATTGTCATGTAGTGTGACGTTTGTGAAAACAGAAAGCAATTGCCCCATCTACTGGAGCTTCCAATAGCTACACTGAGCAGCATACTTATAAACTTGTTGTTCCCAGTAGCCTCCATCAATACCAAGAATTACATTTATTTATAAAAAATAATATATGTTGCAGAGTTACCATTTGATATCAAATATCTGTATCAGCACAGCAATCATCTATTATTATCACCAGGGTGCCCAAGTATATGGTATATAAGGTATAAGGTTATATTAACTGTCAACCAGGTCTTCGAATCTTCATGAATTATTGCAGTTAAAGAATGAGGAGAACAACAACCAGGCATTATTATGACAGAGTGAATTGAATTGTATCTACAGTATGCACAAACCAACCTTTGAGTGTCTTCTTAAGGTGAGAGAGCAGGCCTCCCAGTCTCTGCAGGTCGAAGTAGTCAACCTTCCCATTGTAGAAGAGCTGTGGGGGAACGTAGGCCTCTGGAGGGAGGGAGGGAAGAGAAGAGAAGAAAGAGTTTGGAGAGAGGATGGAGAGGATTAACAGAGACAAAGAGAGAGAAGTAATTACACAGGATTGACTAATAAAAACAGACAAGTGAGAGATATGTATGGAGAAAATAGTTAATGAGGAGAAAAAGGAAGGATGGTAAGGGGAAAAGAAAAGAAAATAAGCAGGGTGAGAGGACATGAAAACGTGACATCAAAGTGAAAAGAGTACATCAGAATGCATTAAAAAAATATCATGCAGAGAAAAGGGGGAATGAATGGGATGAAATGGGGATAAGGAGGCAGAGAAGATGCGGTGAGCAAAAGCAAGCACCTCATAAACAACGTTCATTATGAATTAAATTAATTAAAATAAATTATTCAGCAGTAATTGAAGAAAAGCGGCAGTGGCTCAGGGGTAGAGTGACCATTTGGGATCCATAGTGCAGGCATGAGCACACATGCATTCACATAGCGTACACTAAAATAATTATGCGCAGGCAGCTGTTGGCTGCTTTTTCCAATAGCTAATGACTTACTGTAATGATTATCAGAGGTTTACATGTCCTACACGCCTCTTAGAGTAGATACTAATCACTATTGCCTCTCAAATTTGAGCAAGGATGGACATTGTTCAGAGGACAGGAGATAATTGGGTGTTATTGAGTGGCATGCCGAGGGCTAAGCAACTTGTCAAACTTAATTTGACAAGCAAAGGAGGCTTTCTCTAATCTCTAGCGTTAACATTACGTGCTGTGTTTAACATTAAGTGCTGTGTTTACAATATACCAAAATCACACCCATGTGAACAACATCGAGGAGGCAATAAGAGACCACTATTTTTACCCTGACCCAACCGACTCGCATTGCACCGATCACAGTACCTTTTACTCACCCAAGATATCATCAATAGCCGTTAAGGGCACATCATTTTTGTCAATACAACTTAATACATACAGGTATGTTTTACGTGTAACCTCTATTAATCTAACTCTAATATATTAAAGTCTAACTCATGTCGCTATGATTAGATGATGTAATGATGATGTCAAACAAACAGTGTCAAAACAAACATTAAATTATCTTTATCGTTAATGGCATTTAAAGGACAACTTCACCACTTTTCAACCTATCTTCATATAACAGGTCCTCACTAATAATCATGAACAAAATGGTTCAATTTTTTTCTACTCGGGCTGTGTCTCATAGGAGGGCTGTGGGCAGTTCAGAAACCGTCTTCCAGTGACATAATCGATGGGGAATACAAGCTACCGGTAATAAAAAACTGCAGGCTTTCTAGTCCTGAAAAGTTTCAATGCGAAAATGGAAGCCATCGTTCTCACGATAATGAAAATCTAAATATTTTTGTAAAAAAAAAAAAGCCTAATGATGATAGAAGACGGTTTCTAAACTGCCCACAGCCGTCCTATGAGACACGGACTGAGTAGAAAATAATTGTGACATTTCTTTATGATTATTAGTGAGGACCTATTATATGAAGATAGGTTGAAAAGTGGTCCTTTAACGTTTGTGTTAGGGTCAAGATGACGGAAGTTCTCTCTTCATTGTCAATGCCATTTTTAAAACAAACATTGAACCTGTATATAGGAGGGGCTAAAAGTCATTATTTGGAATGAGATTTTATTTCAACACAAGAAACATAAAAGTGTTGAGTAAAATAGTTGCTCTTAGCCATCTCATACACACATAGGCTACACTCACCTACTTGCACACATTCTCACATCCTCACACTCTCACATACTCACACAGGTGTGCAGACTGTGCACAACCCAGTAACAATCAAATTAACTTCTAGATTTACATTGATCTTGTGGCAGGATTAGTCTCTCTACACAGTCTAATTAGCAAAGTGTCCTTGGGCCTTGTTTGTAGCTGTGACTATATGCACAAATATAATTCCACAAAACGTAATGAATGAAATGGGGTAGTCAAACCTAAATAGAACTATTTGAACAATGTTCAATGAACAATGAATGGGGCGGCAACCGCAAGGTTTCTAGTTCGAACCCATTCTGGTTGGTGCCTTGCATGGTTTCCACCGCCATCGTGTATGCATGTTTGTGTGAATGTAATGCACAATCTATGTGAAGCGCCTTGGATAAAGGCGCTATATATGTACCATTTACCATTTCTATGTCCTCTGGATTGCTCTTACTATGTGTAAAATCAAATGGTATCAATCTTTACACAGGATAGTCTATTGCCACACCAATGGAGCTGATACTTGGAAATTAAGATTAGCCCATGACATTTTACAAACAATTCCAGTAACGCAATAACAGCAACGAAGCGCCTTGAGTTGTCAGTTTGTGATGCTTGGTGCCTAGCATACCCCACGACTTATTGTGAACGAGGGGCTGCATAAGTGAGCAGTGGCCATCGGCAGAAAGATGGTAGTACACATCAAGCACACACTTGGAGGACATTCAAGTGGAGCTGAAGATACCGCCCCAAGCGTCTGCAACCAGTATCTGTACAAGAGCCTCGTTGGACAGAAACAGGCCCTGTGCACATACCACCTGCCGACTGCAAACCAGTGGGTGTGGGGGGGGGGGGTACTTTAAATTGTAAATGTGGTCGCAGCTCAAGCCCCATTTGAGGAATTGACAACAGCGGTAAATTCTTCATCTGCATAATTTGTCATCCCCAATTGTCAGTGTCCTTAGCCCATTTTGGGCTGAGATCAGATTCTAAAAATGTCTTCTACATCCTGACAGTTTTCTGAAAAAGCTATGTTTCTATGTCAGTCGTTCTTCGATTTAAAAAAAACAGAAGACCTACAAGCTCGTAGCACGCTACTGAGTGGCGCGCTATGAGCTTTTAGATCTGCTATTTTTCAATAGCTAAAACATAATGGGTTAAACACATTAGAAACACATTAGAAAACGAGGCCAAAGAGGGAATTAAGAAGATGAAAGGCGTCCTCCTTGAGGCTGTGAACTGAGATGTGTATTCTGAGCCATTACACTCGATTGCAATGCAATGGAGTGTAATGGATCCAAGATATAAAGACACTCATTCCATGCGCGCGTGTGTGTATTGTAGGGCCCCGCCCCCTCACTGACATTTTGGCACTACCGTTATTTTTACGTGTATGGGTCGGGCCAGGCAGGCTCATTTAATTGTGCGGTCTGTTCGGGCTCTGGCCTCAACTCACTCGGGTCAGTTTCGGTCTGGTTTTAATTTTCAGCTGCATTGAAAACTCTTCAGAATTTGATTAATGAGGCAGGCTAGTTTTAAATGTACTTCACAAATGCAAAGGATGCATTCATGGAAGAGGTAAGGAAGATAGAAGTGCTGAGAAGGACCACATCAGAAGCCTCACAGTGCGTTTTAACAGTGGGAGAACAACGGCGAGCGACCAGCGATTTCATTGATAAATTATTTTCATCTTTTCGTGCAACGTTTTCCTCCGCCCACTTTTCGACCATTGCCTGTTCGCCTGATATTGCCAGTAGTTGCACTTAGTAGTAGTAAAGCACTTCCGGAAAATTTGTCTGGCTGTTGCCCGCTGTTAAAACGCACGGTCAGAGCGAGCCAGCAAAGATGGTGGGTGGAGACCGAAGTATTTATTTTTGATTAAATCTTGGAGGAAAGCACAATAGAACCTGGAAGTACTGTGTCAACCACCACAAGCATACGCATTGAAGAGCGGAGCTACCTCAGAGACAACTATTTAGTCTTCTGACAATCCACTGCAGTACTAGAAAGTGAAAAGAAAACTAGACTGCCCTCCCTGGCAATTACATTTTTCTGTGCACCTTCAACAAATGTAGAGAGCGAGAGTCTCTTCAGCTCAGCCTCCATTGTTATCGATGAAAGGAGTAGCAGGCCGATGGCTGAGTAGGCTGGGAGGCTGAATCTTTCTAAAGAAGAAACTGCCACCCCAGGTTTAGAAGTGAACAAAGGTAAGTTGCATAAGGACTCTAAACTACTGTGCCAGTGTTTTTTGGGACCATTGTTAAAGGTCAAAGCTACTGCTATGTCTTATTATGCTAGGGGTAATCTTGAACAAAATATATTTTAGTTTACAGTGTAATAATTGCATAATGTATAGTTTTTGTTTTACATTTCAGCCACAGAGGTTGCATAGACCCTTACTGTATATATACACACAGTATATATATTTGTTTAGGTGTAATAGCCTATACCGTACAGTCCCACTGTACAGTTGCTATTGGAAAAGCTATAATTAATGAATGCATTTGTTTGTTTTCCATATGAGCATGATGTTTATTATATAGCTAGGTTAAGCAAAGTGCATTCAGACAAATTATTGTTCATGTTATAAAAGAGGTAGGTATGTTTGCGATATCAAACATGAAAAAAGTTGTATATCGAGCGATCCCTAGGTTGGCATAGTAATACAGACAGACTTTGGCCTATATAATATATATATATAGAAGATACAGATGTATCTTCTGAATAAAACCGGTGCGATATGTAGCACTGTTTAGTGTATATAACAGATTTAGTTTGTTTTCCCCTTGACTTACTTTAATTGTGCTGTTCAAATGAAGTGGTTTGCATTTTGCTTTAGATTAAAAGGCATAATGTCCTATACTATAGCAAAGAAGGGAAGGAACACACAGGCAACATAGTATTCCTATTATATTGTGGGGAGAACAATACGAGAAAAGCTGTTTGTACATATGCTATTTTCGGCTATGTGACTTGGTGTTGAGGGGAAGAAAAGAAGTGGACTTCTAGTATAGAACCCTGAGGGACCATAGACTTCTAGTATAGAATCCTGAGGGACCATAGACTTCTAGTATAGAACCCTGAGGAACCCTGGACTTTTGGTATAGAACCCTGAGGGACCCTGGTCAGCTAGGATTGAATTGGTTAAAGACAAAATCACATGGTCTTACCATCACTGTTGATGCTGCTGGGGGTCTTTCTCTTGCCTTCATCCCAGTACATCCTCACAGCCGTGATAAGACGATGGAGAAAACACACCATGTACTCTGGAGGACACAGTGCTGTGGGGTGCTGCTCACACACACACACACACACACACACACACACACACACACACACACACACACACACGATCAGTGTTTATGCCTTAGTGACATTGGTGCTGGAACATACTGACACCTAGTGTATGACACATGCAGGCACACAAAATTAATGGGTCCACATTGTATGCAAACTAGCTTTTTGCACAAGATCGTAGTAACTTGGAGTCGGCCGACGGCCCTGTCTGTGATGCAAGTGGAACTGCCTCTCACAAGAGCGGACCGCCTTAAATAACTGCCCAAATCCCTACAATAGCGGATACTCCCGAACGTGGCGTGCAACGTTACGCATTAGACTTCACCTCAGGATCGAATCCCTCTCTCGACGCTGCTTATTTATCTAATCTGTGTGTCGCAAATTATATTATTATTATATATAGTTTTTGTCTCCCCCAGCAAGGCGGACCACTCAGCCCACTTGGTGAGAACAGACTGCAGCAGTAGTTAGGCAAAAATAAGTTACAACGTTGCGAACATTTGCACAGCGACTTGCTCGGCAGTGCCTCTCGTTGCTCAAGTCCACTAGAGCCGACTCAGCGCCATTTGAGTTATTTACCATTAGGGTATAATATATATTATATAAGGCGTTGCCAGGGCCGAGCACTATTTCGCACCACGGAGGAAAGCCGGGCAGTGCTATCCTCCTGGAATGTGACGCATGACTAGGGGCGAAGCAGTTCCAGGCAAGCCAAGTTACTAGTATCCGGTGGAAAATGTGAGGTTGCGTATTGTATAATCTCTCTCTCTCTGTCCATCCATCTGTCTGTCTGTCTGCAGGAGCTCCTACCCCTCTATTGCTGGCATTCTCTTGGAGAAACTTCCGGAATTTGTTCAAGAAGATGTACCGAGAAGCTTCACCCTGAAAGACAGAGGGTGTGAAAATAAGGGACAAAATGTATTTTCTTCAATCAAGAATTGTGAATTAAAAAAAATCTGCTATTAGCTAAATTAGCCATTACTATTGCATGGAAGCCTGGAAGGTAAGCTAAATTAATTAGTTCACCCGAGTCGGTGTTCAAGTTTAATGAGACTGGATTTTGTCTACTTATCTGAGCTAGCCTTGTTTCCATCCAACCACACAATGTTAATAACACAGGATAGTGCATATAGTCCTATTGTGTTTGTGTATTGTGAGTTTGCCACTGCATCTCTGGGATCAGTCGGTTTGGATATTATGATCACCTGTGGCCTGTGTTCATTATACCTTGTGTTTTTACAGCTGTGTTGATTAAAAATAAATGAAAAATAATGTGTAGAATGCAGCATTATGGGTATGATTAAAAATATAAAAAATAGATAATGACATATGCTAGCTAGGTCACTGGTTACAAAATAAATTAGCAGAGCAACCATTGAAGCTGAAATGACAATACTTCTGGGAAACCAGTAAAAAAAAAGTTTGAACAATCAGATTGCTGGGCAGAAACTGGAAGTTGTATGACAAAATGTTCGTACCGTCCCTTTGTCTTTGTTGTTGAGAAGCAACATTAGGATCTGCACCTGAAGCTCCTCTACCACTACAGGAGAGAAGAGAGGAGAGTAAGGTTTCCTGAACACTAAGTGTATGCATACTTTGTAATATTGTACAATAATCAGCCTTACGTGTCTATAAAGGGCCTGTTGCTTATTTAACACATGGATAAATGGATGTGACTGTTGCCCATCTTTTAATGTATTTATTGAATTCTTTATTGACATCTCTCCTGAACAGCCTTGCCAGTTTAGATGACAGTAAATAATGCTAAGGACTGGTCGATGAAGTTGTACAGCAGCCAAGAGCCAACAATGGAGCCAGCATCCAGGTGTGATTATGCATAAATACTGAGAATTAGGGCATCGTTGAAGAGGGCAGAATCATCCAATCGATGAAGTCTAACTTAAAAGACTATCAAATAAACCTAACACAAAGCTGATAAACGCTCCAAACCTTCAATCCTCTTCTTCAATCTCTGACAGCCTCTCTCATACGCCCGTCGTCGTAAGCGCTCGTCTGCACTCTCATCTTTAGGCTCTCGTTCATCTTTTCCCTGTGTGGAGAGCTGAGCACATTTACCATATCCATATCCATTTATCCATATTTGGGGGAAGATGTGTCAAAATGTGTCAAAAAAGGGGGCAATAAAAGAATTAAGCATTTTCAAAAATAGCAGATCTACAAGCAATGAAGCATATCAGGCTTTACTACATGAACTCTTTCGTTCCTATTTTGGGCATGTATAATAGGCAAGCATTCGGTCAAAATAACAGATCAAGAAGTACAAGCTCACTTGTAGTGCAGGTATTTTCAGCAAAGAGATTTTGGTGAAGTAGAGGGGAAAAATCAGGAGGCCAAGTACAGAGCCCAGTCAATTGAAGTATACTAGTACTGTATATAGGGTTGTAACTGGTGTTGATAAATGTTTAATAGGCCATGCTCAGTCACTCCACTTGCAAGGTGTGAGTCAAATACTCAAAGGTCAGTCAAACATGTAACCAGAAAAGCAGTCAAACAGGTTGCCAGAAAGCCAAACAGGTAGCTAGCAGTCAGTCTCACCTCCTTGTCGAAGCGTGTCGGCCACCAGGTTGTTGGTATGAGCTCTTCCAGACCAGCCTCTTTCACTCTCAGAGGAGTCTTGATGTAAAAGAACACTACAGAACGCAGCACGTCAAATGTAACTTTATGTTAAAGATTTAAAAACCACTATTCCTTCTTGAATAAAATACACTTCCAAAACTACAGCAGAAATGGAATACAAGAACAGTCGTCCCCAAACCTGCTTGGCCCGCGTCAAATCAGGCGACATCGGAAACCACGTATTTCTGGCCATCAAAAGTATTCGATCAAGTCAAATCTGGCGACCTCAGAATGGTCAAACGCGTCTTTTTCTGGCCATCAAAACCTACTCTGCCCATTCTGTCCCTGCCGGGACGCAACTCATACGGTGCAGAGTTGGCCTAAGCAGACTTTCCAACATTCGGCACGGCGGCTCGCTCGGCCGTGCCTCTCGTGGACGGCACCGCCTCCGTCGTTTTAACCTCCCAACTTAATATTAGGGGCTGTAGTCCGTTCTCACCAAGCGGGCCAAGTGTTCCGCCACTGGAGGCAAGCGTACCGCGACTAGGTTTTGGGGAGACTGTTCCACTTACCCAGAAATGTTATTGGGTGGAAAAAGGACACATCTTATCCTTTATTGAGGCATGTCCTGTATCGAGACATTGATTGGTTTAGTACAGTACACACAGTACAGTACAGGGACTGAACTGAAAAAGGATATAGGACATTGCTGAGCAAGTACTTCCTGGACTTCTCATGGCGCAGGATGGCTGTGGTAAGACGCAGATAGTGGATCTGTAAATAAAAAAGAATGGACTGATCAGTTTTGATGTATGATGAAATGTTATGATGAATTTATTCACTTCAACCCAATTTAGCCTAAGCCATTATTCTATCTTTCTGAACTGACATCCCTTCTCTGCTTTAGCGACTCTGGACACATTCAAAGTTGACATGTAGAACATTTAATTTATTCTAGAAAATGTAAAAAGGAAACATGGGAGATTGATTTGTAAAGCGTTAAGAGGAAGTCACTGATGTGATTCATTCCTATCCAAATTTGGTTTGCCCAGAAACCAGGGTCTTCATCTCTAAACAATTACCAAGTCAGATCACCAGAACTGTAGTTTAGAAATGCATTCAGTCAGACCAGGTGACTTTGTATGCCACGATGACAAAAAGTAATCCTGCACTGCTACAAATCAGAATGGTTCCCCCAGTATAGTGAACAGCCCTACCTGGAAGCCCAGGTCTGGGATGATGGGAGAGAAGCGGTATGCCCTCAGCAGGGACATCATCAGTTGCTTCAGGCACTCGTTGACCTCATAGTCCTACGTACCAGGAGCCCATAAACAGAGACAAGGACAACAAAACTAGGCAGTTATTAGCATATTCTAAGCCAGTGCTTCTCAAAAAGTGTGCCTGCCCTATGTCTTGGAATTTTGTGACAACCAAACAACATTAAGATATTTTTAAGTGTAACATGTTCATTCATTGCTTGGTATGAGTGTGAAATATTGTGCAGGTGCGTGCGTGCGTGCGTGCGTGCGTGCGTGCGTGCGTGCGTGCGTGCGTGCGTGCGTGCGTGCGTGCGTACCTCCATCAGCAACCAGAAGAGGTCCAGCAGCTGTTGTATTAGTGGATGTTCGTCCACTGCCCCTCCACCCTCCAGTATGGCCAACAAGAAGTTCATCAACACATCCTCCACCAGGTACACTTTACACTGGGGACACATTGGATCAATGTTAATACTTCACACACACACCGCAGAAATGATATACTGTATGTATGTATTTATGCTTGTAGTTAGAACATAGTGAAATAACACTGCACACGTGATCTAATGTAATTATTTTCTCATGATCTAATGTAATTATTTTCTCAAAGGTCATAAATCATAACACTGATGCTACATATTACTTCAGAGTCTGTTTCTTTACAAAAGCAACTAATTCAACTATGATGACAAAGTCCTTTTTTTTTCCTTCTATGTTCTCCCTTTTTGGACATTGCCATTTCTGCCATTTCCACCAACTGTCGATCCCCTGTTGCTGCCAAGCCCTACTGTTGGAGGGAGTAATGTACCACATGCTGCCTCTGATACACAATGAGTCACCGTGGACACCTCTTTTTCAGTTTCACCGGGAAAGCTTAACATGCGACGCTCGCCAGCCGGCCTCCCACCTGTGAACACTGCCAAGGATGTGTTCATTGGGGTATGCAGTCAAGCTTGAAGGCACTATTGCTGGAACGCAAACCCAGGCCTCCTTGGTGATGAGCAAGTGTCTTTTTAGACTAGGATACCTCGGGCTAGCCCAAGACATAGATTATCTACCCATTGAAATGTGGGCATTTTAGGTAGTTTTTGATGAATGGTTTGAATGGTGGAAGGGCATGGAATGTATGTTGATTCGTGTGCATGTTCCAATGAACACTACTCTCAACACTGCTCTTGTGGAACACAATGAAACCTAACGCCAATGTGAGTACTTTAGATTAAGGGCTCTATCTTGCAAGATATAGCCATAAGCCTCTAAATACTTGGGACATGAATTCTTAAACACAAAGACTACGCAGTTAATCAGACAACATCCATACAGTCACAAATGCATACATCCACATTCCACACACAAACCCACACGATATACAACAGCACTGCATGCTATTCCCACCATAAGAGGAGCAAAGTGGTTGAAGATGTGAGCCAGGGTGATGAGGATGGTGGGTTCTCCATGTAGTCTCCAGGCGGCACAGTCCTTCTCAACCAGCCTCTCCTCCTACGGCAGAGAAACCATGATTCAGCAACATCAACATCATGAGCAAGTGAGATTAACAGAGAGCTAACACAAAGAAACGCCCCACAGTCTCCTACGTTTATCCTACATGGAATGAACAAAATGACACTGTCGGCTAGAAACCTTGTATGTCCAAAATGGTTACTTTTCAGGAAACAGGAACCTGTGTTCCAGTGGATCCAATCATTATTTAGTCACAAGCTCTTTTTTTTAACCAATTTCATTGGTTAAATATTTATTTAAAAAAGCAACACGATGTGACACGTTGTTAGCTTGTAGATCAGCTATTTTCTCTACTTTGCATGACACTCTTGTACGATGAAGTTTTTTATTATTTTAAGAAATATTTTAAGAAAAAACATGGTTGAATTACATAACCATTTAAAATCTCAAAACTTCACCCGAGTTAGCTCTGCACCACATATCTTCAACGGAAATAGCTTTTTCAGAGAATGTTCCCCCACCCAAGAATAGAGATGTTATGGTTCAAGTGGTTGAAAAACAAAAAACAAAAGTAGCACTTGATGTATTTATTTTGTGTGTGTAAAGGACAGGATTTCATCAAATGGGTGAGGCATAGATACTCCAGACTACACATGCCTGTGGAAAACCTGACAAAATTGTCCTGTCTACCTGCGTGTCTATGATGGTGGAGATAACATTCTTGACGTAACCCAATAGCTGGTGTGCTTTCAGCAGGTCTGCGGTGGGCGGGTTCTGAAGAGGCACGTAGCCTTCCACAGGATACGTGAATCACGCGTAGGTTAAGGACAAACACTGAACAAAGTTACCGTTGAACTGTTGTGTAAGGGTCAAGGGACAATGTATGGCTAGGTGGTCATTGTTGATAGATAAATCACTGACAGGGTGATTTATCTATCAACAATAACCACCTAGCCATACCTGGACAATGACCACCTAGCCATACCTGGACTACAATTCCTATAATGTTTTGGTGCACTGCTCCTCCTTGTGGATAGGGGGAGGGCTGTCTTACTGAGACATCATGTAGTCCAGGAAGTAAGTGAGCCCAGTGTCCATGACATCAGAGACACTGGGCTCACTGCTAAAATCTAAAACCACATATTACACACACCCCAGGAAAGTGTTCTAAATCTTCTAAACATATATTTTTTTGCAAAAAAAGCCGCACCCACAGCTGTTGTTGTATGTTCTATGTACAAAAATCACGGCACCCATCTTTAATTTCCGGTTGCATTGGTTGGCTAGCACTTGGTTGCCTAGCACATAATATCAATGTACACATCCCAATATCAATGATAAAACGCATAATATCAATGTAGACACATAATATCAATGTAAAGACACATACTCCAATATCAAATACATCCCATAATCTCTTCCCATAAGCGTGCGTGCATGTGTGAAATGTGAAAAATAATTCAGAGACTTCTCCTTGACCTACTGGCAAACGTTAACAATACATTTGGCACCGACAGTGGTTTGTGAGATAAGCTGCAGCCACGGAGACTTCACAAAAGCTGAGCCATTCATTCACTCATCATACAGTACAATACAAATACGGTGTGTGATCTTTGCTGAGTTGAAAGGATATCGGAGAGGTCTGCTGCCAAAGTTGAAAGCCACTGACTCTTTGAAGGAGAGGCTGATGGCAGGGAAGTAAGCGATGCCTGGACCCATCTTAATGTTCGTGAAGGCTGTGCCCAGGGACTGGCCATTCCTGGGGCAACACAAAACGCATCCAGACTATGTTAGGGTAGCTGACTTGAAGCACAACATTTAAATTCTATAATATAGAACAGTGGTTCTCAAACTTTATAGCCTAGTCTCCCCGGCACCCAAACTAGTGAAAATAGTGGATCTACAAGCTCAGAAAGCATTGCTGCGTTGAGCTTGTAGATCGACTATTTTCACTACTACTTAAACAAAATGTATGGAATGTCTATGCTTTCTCTTTCATTTCATCCAGAATTAGTTTTTAATTCATGATAAATGCATGTATTATTTATTATGTACCGATACCAAACACCGCTCCGCACAGGGACACATTTCTTTATCGGGTATGACAGCAATGTAACTGACATATCAATTACCGGTAGTAAGATAACATAATTACTGTTATGTTCTGCTATTTTTGACTCAGTTAAAAGGAACATTTTACATCATCTCCATAATTGGATTCAGATTCCTCACTAATGGCCCTGCTCTGAAACACAGAGCGAGCCAACGGGAATGTTACCATCTCATAATGAGCATTAGGCGAGGACCAATTATATGAAAATGGGTGAAGCTTTCCTTTAAGTTTAAGACAATGTAAAAAAATGCAGGGTTTCTGACTTACAAGCAGAAGGTAATGGTTGCCTCATCCAGGTCTATCAGACAGCTCACAATGTCTCCTGCAGCCCATGACTAGAAGAAGATGTATAAGAGGTTATAAAGCACACATTTCCATGTCGGATAGTGTCCAAAACAATGTTTGGCAAGTGGCAACATCAGCGTATAGAATCCTTAAAGAATACTGAACAATGGAAAAAGTAATAGATAGAATACCTGGCTTCACCATCTTTATTGTAATGATTACAAGGATCTATCATCTAGCACTTTTATTATATCAATTCATTCTTCACCTTGCCATAGTTAGTGGTGGTTACATTCCACTTGCGCACTCTGTTCCCATCGTATGCGTACGAGTCTGGAGTGTCCCCTACACCCTCCTATGATGAAAGAACACCAAGACAGGGATGCATCCATCATCATTAGTACGTGAACGCCTGGATGCGTTTGTGTGAGGCTGTGTGTGTGTGTGTGTGTGTGTGTGTGTGTGTGTACCTCCTGGTTGAAGCGACAGTTGAGTGTACACCATCCTATCTGCATCAGGCCCTGGGATGAGATCAGTACCTCGTAGGCCCATTTCCCTGGAGACCAAACACAGGACAGATAGTACACTCCATACTAGACACATGGATTAAAGCAAAATAAAATATCACGGCTGAGAAATGGTGTCCTGATGTGCGATTTGGGAAACCGTGTGAAAGGAGCCAAATGACCTGAAATCAATCGTACCGACTGACAACTTTAATCCATGAAGGCATGACATGCTAACAGAGGATTCCTGGCCTGTGGGTAGGAACATTATTTACTAAATGAACCTTCCTAGCGACTGAAAACATAAGATCGTTAGATTATTTACTAAATGAACCTTCCTAGCAACTGAAAACATAAGCTCATTAAATAGTAAAGATGAAATAAATCAAGAGAGACATAGGATAATTCTCTAAGTGTTAATTGTTTGACTGCTAACAGCCATAGACACAAATTTAAAGTGCATCATAAATAAATCCATTATTGTTCAAATGATTGTTGTCAGCTCTCAAACAATTAATCTAGTCTAGATCATGCAGCCCATCGTAGTGCATGTTTGGTGATATAATAACATTTTTAGAGCGCTTTACAATGGTTCATACATTGGGAGGTGAAGCGGCGAACATTCTACGCCAGCGTCCTCACTTCCCACATTCACACACCAATGGTGGCAAGCTCACATCGACCAACTCATTGGAGGCAATGTAGGGTTCAGTGTCTTGCCCAAGGACACCTCGACATGTGGACAGGAGGAGCCGGGATTCAAACCACCGACCCAGGGATCATTGGACGACATGATCTACCTCCTGAGCCACAATATAATCTGGGATGGGTCAACTTTTATCCAAAAGAGGATTAAACTAGCCGAGTGCTTACCTTTATATACACAGGTAGTAGCTCTGATGGAGCTGAAGTTGCTATGACCGATCACCTACAAGTATGAAGAGTGAGAGAGAAAAGCAAGTCACTCATATCATGTGTCATATTGTAATTAATAAATAAAACTTTTATAAAATGCCAGGCATCTGCACACTCTAACAACATCTTCTGTGGTTTTGTGGAAGGGCTGACATCATGCACACAGCAAATTTGGGTATAAACTTTATGAAATGGAAAAAAACAATATGCAAATCTCACCCCTAGTAGGTCGTCATCGACAAACAGTAGTCCTTCAAAGCCGCTGGTGTGATCCAGTACAACTGTTTGTGGACCCAGGCGACCTTCTATAGGCTGATCTGTAGCGGCAGAGAGATATCATACGTCTCCAGCCTCAATTCATACAAGTGTATGTATGCATTTGATGGATGCAACTAAGACAAGAAGAGGGTAGCAACACCTTTTTATTAAGGCCTAAAAATCACCTGGAGAGCGATAGGGTGGCCTTTTGAGTTCCACTGTTTATCACAGGAAACTCAGCCAAGATGACTAACAAGTGTACAGTAGAAGATATGTCAACAGCCAAATGATTGCCATGGCAATCCCACACCTGACAATTGATTAGCCTACTTAACCAGTACACATTGCACACATCATACCTGTAACTTCCATTAGCCCTCACCACTGCTCTAGCAGCACCACCAAAATCTTCACTCGCATGATACATGTGATCTCAAAATGTAATGGGCAGATTGCTTCTGGTGACGAGACAGTGAAATATGTCTGTGTGCTTCCGAAAGGATGATTTAATGAATAACGTATCTTGGCTGATTCTAAGCATGTGGTTAATTACAATTACAACATGACACTCAGTTAGTCTCTCAGCGGAAGCCTGAAGGACAGTAAGACAGGAGAAAAAAATTATAATTGCTACAATTATGAACAGTTACCCAGTGTGCGTGTGTGCGTGCGTGAGTGCGTGCGTACCTCTAGTGTCCTCGGTGGGTTCTCCCTCAGACAAAAGACGTTCAATATGAGCCCCAAGGTCCTGGAACCCCAGAGGTTTCCTTAAGAAGAAAAGGATTAACAAAAGTGAGTAAGAGGAACCACAAATAACAGGTTTTTTTGTCCAATGTTTACCCAATTCAATTAAAGATGAGTGCCCCCCCCCCCCCCAAAAAAAGAACATGATCATCAGGTACTATGATTATACTAGGAAGATGTTTTTCTTTTTCAAACAAGTGTACAGAAAGTGTCAAAATTATGTTTTTATGTGGCCACACCCACCAGTTAATACCTGGCTTTCACCTTAGCACCACCCATCTGAACCTAAAGTTGTATGATAATGGGGGAGGGGTTATGGTTATGATGTCACTAAACTGGTGCTTTTGACATATTTGAATATTATAACCACACCTGGGTGTGTAATAGAGCGCCGCAGTCCCGCCCCCTTTCAGAAAAGCGAGTGGCCCAGGAAATGAAACCCCAATGCATTCTCCCATCGGCACTTCTAATATAATTTATTTAAAGACGGTTACGCCGCGGACAAAGCCAACTCGGATCGTGACAAATCATGACAATGAACACAATGTTTTGGGCCGATCAAATAATTTATAAGACGAAAAACAAAACAAATAGTGTTGTCTCCTGACTTTCTTTTCGTCTTTCTAATGATTTGATCGGCCCAAAACATTGTGTTCATTGTCATGATTTGTCACGATCCGAGTTGGCTTTGTCCGCGGCGTAACCGTCTTTAAATAAATTATATTAGAAGTGCCGATGGGAGAATGCATTGGGGTTTCATTTCCTGGGCCACTCGCTTTTCTGAAAGGGGGAGGGACTGCGGTGCTCTATAGAGTAATGTTAACTCCATAGACACATACAAAACAGAAAAAGTACAAAAATCACGGCACTCAGGTTTTTTTATTAAGAAAATGAAAACATATTCTGAGATATTCTTAAATGAGGAATACATGTTAGCGATGGAAGCGATGAGTCTCTTACCACCAAGAGACTCACTCTGACCTCCATAGTCTGTGTTTGGGGTGAGACACCTTGACTAGTGTTACAGTTAAGCCCACTAGTTTCAGGTTACCTCCAGCAGCTCTATACATAGACATCAACAGACACACCACCACCACCATAAATATGCTGCTCAAGAAGACCTCAAAGGGCCTGGGCCATGGCTCAATGGTCCAGGCACCTTGGCTGGTAATCCAGTCTGGCATTGTGCCGCGGGTTCGACTCCCGATCCCGACGGCCTTTACTGCATGTCACTCCCCCATCTCTCTCCCCATTTCCTGTCAGCCTACTGTCTGTCCCTCCATAAAAAATATAAAATAAAGGCCACAAAAAAGAAAACATGAATTAAAAAAAAAAAAAAACCTCAATGGTCCATAATCCAAAATCCCTAGCCAGTCTCATGGCTCAACTGTTCACCTGGATACATGCCTGTTCTTGGGTCAGACAATAATAATTGAAATCAATTATATTCATTTCTGCCAACCTCAAACTACTACAGGGTTTAAAACATTGGCATAAAAAACAGCAAAGTCAACCAAACAACTGCATGGGACCTAAGTCAATTTAAAAACTAGGTAAAATCAGGGCACAGGAGAAAATAAAAAAAAAGGCCTAAGAATAACTAAGTAAATAAATGCTTTGTTACAAAAGGTCGATTCTTAAAAGCGTCAGTGGACTGTGGAGCTCTCAGGTGTTCAGGGAGGGCATTCCAAAGACAGTAGGCAATAGAACTACATAAGGCCCGGTCACCCATGGTGCAGAGTTTAGACACCTCTTTGAGGTGAAGGGGTATTGCCGTGGATGCACTGATGCGTCGGATCTTGTATTCACTCCTGAAGGAGATGGGGAGCTAGTGAAGTAAACGGAGGATGGGCGTAATATGGTCATACATTCGCACTATCATCAGGATCATGGCAGCATTTTGGCACTACAGCGGTATTTCCTCATTCATTCAGCCCAGCTTCAAGTTCAATTTGTAGTCTGTGAAGCCATGGGAACACAGGAAGTTTGGCTGGGAGGTGAGCTCCACAGAGCGGCCAGTAGCTGCCACTGGTGGCCGTGCGATCTGGCTGCAGTGTTGTTGTCAGGCCTGCTGCTCCTCTCCTCTCACATTCATTCTCGTAATTTCTCGACAATGAAACAAATACTGTCTAAAATAATTACAAACCTATACTAGGCTATATACGTACAAATAAACAACAGTTTCACATAAAACACACAAGATACCTCCGTTCCCCACAACGCATCGCATTCTTTATTTTTTTAATTTTTTTATCCCACGATTTTGTAACCCATTTTTCACCCCTGTGTCAATTATCTAATGTGATCCTGGGCTCTACACACCCTCCGCCAACCTAGTCCCCATATATGGGGGACATGGGGAGAGCAACTCATGCTTCCTTCATGCCTGAGTGTCCAAGTTGCTATTTGACACCTGACAGGGGGGAGTTTCCCTGGTTGGACGTAGCGTGTGCCGTGTGGAAGGAACACGTTATTCCAACCAGTTCCTTTCCCCTCCATCAGGCGCCCCGGCTGGCCAGGGGCGCCAGGATTACTGCATGTTTTTGTAAGGGTACCTACCCTAGTGGACACGGGGAGAACATGCAAACTCCACACAGAAAGGCCCTTTCGCCAACCCCACCTCGGGTATGGGCACTGATGCGGAGGAAACACGCCGCCAGCGCCCACAGCGTCCTGAGCGGGAATCGAACCCAGGACCTTCTAGCTGTGAGGCGACAGCACTACCAACTGTGCCACCATGCCCCACGCATCGCGTTCTTAATGAGCCACACGCACACAAACAGGAAAAGGAGGACTAGGAGGACGACACACCGCACCAGCGAGGCTCATTTCCCTGCCACTGGAGGTCCATGTCAAGGACCTCCAATGTTTACAAGGGACTTCGGCGCTAGCCATGAGGGAGTATGAATTGACGTTTATAGAGCCTAACTAAATTCGGACCTAGGACCTTTCCTGAATCGACTTTTTCGGAACTAAATAGGAGTATGAATCGGCCCTTACACAGACTTAAAGTTCAGTCGAGGGTCCATTTTCACACCCAGGTTGGAGACTGTGGATGAGAGGGGACAGTTGTGACTGCAGAAGGAGATGCTGGTAACAGGGCATGACTGGATCTGGTGGGGGCCTGGGGTGTGCCAATTAGGATGGCTTCGGTTTTGGAAGCGTTTAGTTAAAGGAAGTCTCCTCCAGGAAGGTGGTTAGTGTGGATGATGGTGCCGGCAAGTCTGCACGTACAATAACAATAGACATGACCATCTCAGTGGCCTTGTAGTCATTGTTCACCCTGAGACTGGGAGGTAAAGGTTCAATCCCTGACTGAGTCATAAGACTATAAAGTTGGTATGCAATACCTGCCATTCAGCATCAAGGGTTGGATTGGGAGGAGAGGGGTCCCTGCAACATACAAGCATCATGTCCAGGAGCTGTACTTGTACATTAAGCTGCTGATGTACCTCACATTATGGAAACAGGCGATAGTCTCCTGACCTATCTCTTTATACAATGGTAAAGTTGATCACGTGCCAAAAGCAGTGGACAGAAACTGGTCGACAAAAACTGGACGACATGTGCAGTTGCCCCAACAGCAACGCCACAAGGCCTTTTAACCACGCTACTTACACACACTACAACTCGCTTACAATTTGCAAACCTGGCAACACTGCTCTGTGTTCTCATAGGCCCACCAGGCCCGCCCCCACACTACTTTTCAGTCTCACAATCAGCCATCTTGCTTTTTAGGGCTCTCGCAGGATAAAAGACAGAAGGAAGGGGAGAAACTATTGGCTCACTATTTTGCTTATCCCTTCTAAATCCCTGTATTTACAAAATAAAACACTCAGCGAATCCCTTAGTTAAATCAACATTGTTCATTGTCACTACTTGGATTGTGCCGAAATATTTACATTACACGTATAGCTTTTGCTATTTTCGCCTGCCAGCCAATGCCGACTACACACGCCTGCACACACACACACACACACACACACAGGAATGGCTATACGGCGGCGAGACAGCAGTGCAGCACGTTATAATTTTCAGTTTCATTAAATAACTGTCTTTCTCAGCGTGCGCACGTGCGCAACTGCGCACACAACATTATTCAAGTGAAATGCGTAACGCCAATATTGGGCTCATATAGGCTACCAATACACGACGAAATAACTGACAGGAGTGACGGTGCTGTGCTGTGAGTAAACTGACAACGCTTTCTGACATAGAGAGAGAGAGAGAGAGAAAGAGAGAGAGAGAGAGAGAGAGAGAGAAAGACAGAAAGACGTGTTAGAGTAACGCGCGCGAGCGAGAGAGAGAGAACGTCAGAGAGAGAGAGAGAGAGAGAGAGAGAGAGGGGGGGGGTCCCGTTAGCAACAAGCTAACAGCATACCGGTACGTTCGTTCTATGATCCATAAAACGACAGATCTGCCGTTTCAGGGCAGATCTGCGGGCGCGCAATGTTGTGTGTTTTCGTCTTTTTTTCTTTTTCCCTCCTGCTTCCACATGACAGCAGCAGCTGCAGCAGCCTCTGATAGCTACTGTGCTAAAGATGCTAAAGCAACACAAAAAAACATCCACACGCAAAACAAACCAGGGACCAGGGTTGCCACATATCGTGGATGTGAGAGTGAAACAAGCAACCAGGTCTATAAAAATGTTAATAGGCCAGTTCAAAGTAGGTAAATCAGAAATGGTCCGGAAATTAGTCTTAGAATAATCAATTATAGTGTTGACTGTCAAACTTTGTTGTCTAATGTTGTTTCAGAGCAGTGGAACTCAAACATTTCCATGTCAAGGACTACCAATAGATAAACAAGTCCAAAGTAGCTTATAATGATCAGACTTGGCAACACTGTCTCTAGGTTGAACGTTCTACTTTACAAGCTCACACATATGAAATATGTTTTTTTGAATCTTCAAACTGAGACATATTTTATGATAATACTGTTAGCACAGTCATCATACTCCAAGAGCATACAAATGGAACCAAATGGACCCTGATTTTCCCAGAGAGCAAATGGTATCAAATGGGGGTCTGTGGCCTAATGCATTTCAAACTGGGGCTTCTTGGTATTATATTCTCTGCATATCTTATCAACTTGGGGTGAATATTTCACCACAATACTTTACTGAATATTTCACAAGAATATAACACAAGAGTCAAATGTACGGTCAAATGTAATCACAATATAGGCTACAGATGTACATTTTTATGACACAGTAAAATGTCGAAAATTAGTGCTATCCCCCCCCCCCCCACACACACACACACACACACGACAGGCAAGGCTGTTGTTTGCATCGTTAGCAGGCAGCAGCTACCTTGGCACTGCTCTCTGTGACTGTAGTTGTTTCACCATGTTTGCGTATTTATGAGAAATAAAAAACACTTTGTTATTATAATAATTTATAACCCAGGGCACACTACTGAGTTTAAAAACACAGCTGAAACATGAAGTGGAGTCTGTCAACTCTGTCAACGCAATTTCCTTCTTCCCATATTGCGCTGCAATGTAACTAGGATTCGCCGGCCGAAGGCCGGCGAAATTCTAGTGTGTCAACATGTGTGAATAATGACCACTGCAACCATCATCCAAATTAAATATGAAGAGAACTTAAAAACCTGTGGTTTACTGTCCACACTATAGTACAGAAGAAGCACACCAAACAACACTTTTCCTACTGGCCTCAGGTCATCAGGATATCCATTACTCCCTTCCGGACTACACAGGCAAAGTTTTTCAAACTATTATTGTAGCAGACAGCTGTATCTCAGCACATACATATATACCATTGAAACCACACGACGGACAAAAAAGTAGCCAAATATTCACAAGCTGACTTTCGAGGACACTATACAGTATAATGTGTGATAAATCAGGGGCCTGGGCAAACACTTCAACCTACATGCTACTGTACATTTTTATAGTAGCAAATAAAATGTACTGTATACACTACACTCCGAATAGGATACCAGATAGGGACACAGAGTAGGGCAACACAGGAGAGAAGATGATGGTGGAATTGGATCCGGAGATGTCACCCAAAGAAACAATAATGCACATCCTCCGTTTTTGGTGCTGAGCCAAACTAACAAAACAGATTCTTGAAAAACAACAGGGGGGTTCGCAGCTCACTTTTAAATACTCCAATTTGCATTCACCACAGCAATAAGACGTTTTGACCTTGCAGTTTTTTTCAGGTAAGTATAGGCTAAGTGAGCAATTAAAAGTGAGTAGGGACTTGCGACCCCCCCACGTGTTTTTCGGAATTGGATCCTGATTTGTTTTCAGTAGTTCACAAACAACTGGGCTGATTAAAAACTGATGCCTACGTTATACTTGCATGTGGGTGTCAAGCAACTAAATATAAATCAGGCATATGTCAGTACTCTACCTGAGGGAGGCCAGAGCAGGTCCCTGTTTGGTGGAGGGGAATACATGGTGTAGGTAGTCACTCAATAACTTCTCATTCACTATGCCTGGATGAGAATGGACAAAAGAGAACAGAATATGATTTCAATTATCAGATAGATTGCCCGTACCAGGAACCCCTCCTAATAGAATTAAATGGACGTTTCATCTACCGTTTTTACTTTTTAGTACCCGTTACCTGCTTTGATCAAAAACTTGCATCACCCCTAAACCTACAGTTTTTGGTTTTTTTGTTTATCAAAAACCTCACACCATCATTACTTACCAGTGGCTTTGGGTTTGTCTGTATCAGAACCCACTCTGTAGTTCCGACGGGTCAGGGCTGTGCCGCCCCCCTTTGAGCTCATGTTGTCCGACTCAGGAGTGACCTAGTCCATGCACTGCTGGGTGACAACAAACAGCCACATTATCTTTCACATGTTTTGATAGATTGAATACTTTATTAGTAAGAAATTAAAAGAGTACAGGGTAAGACATTTAGACTAAAAGGATAACACAATTAAGTCCTGAGGACTTATTTCCATTGTGTTCCTATTCATTTCATCATAGCACTAAGCACAGTAGCACACATATACATACAGTGTATACATAGCATATTAACACATAGACCTAGAATGCCTGTGATCATTTAATTATACTTCGTAAATTTTCATGTATCATAAGGCATAGATAGCTTCCATCGTTTCCTTGTAGATATTAAAATGTGCGCCATAAATGTGATAAATGCTCCGTTTGTACTCACCCATTAAATAATTCCAAATACGTGGAGTGAAATATGGTCCTCTAGTTTTATATCCATGTGAAAGTTCTGGCACAAAACGCGTATTTAGTGAATTATCTCCACTTTTTCAAGAGATGCACACGGACGCTTTTCTCTCCGGGCGAGGGGGGGGCCGGAGTGATAGTAACCTTCCTGTTGTTTACCGCAGACGTCATCACCAATTGACCAGGGAAACACAAAAGTTTGCGGTCACACAATTGGCAGGTGGTGTGATTAATTACCCAGCACCTATCGCAAAGCACCTGCCAATTGTGTGACCGCAAACTTTTGCGTTTCCCTGGTCAATTGGTGATGACGTCTGTGTTTGTGTCTGTGTCCCCCTCGCCCGGAGAGAAAGATGTCCGTGTGCATCTCTTGAAAAAGTGGAGATAATTCACTAAATACGCGTTTTGTGCCAGAACTTTCACATGGATATAAAACTAGAGGACCATTTTTCACACCACGTCTTTGGAATTATTTAATGGGTGAGTACAAACGGAGCATTTATCACATTTATGGCGCACATTTTGAACCCGAACTGAAATTAACCTGGGTGTTCTATGGCTCTGTATGTGAAATACTGTGCATACTGTATGTAACAACAAGAGCCGTTCTAGGGCTAATTAACACATTACTATATGTACAAAGGAGAAAAAAGGAAAAGAATGTGGCAGTGAATGACACCTCCTTTCGATGGGAATTAAAATATACCGCCCTTGTGATCTTCTGATAGATTTTTGAAAGATTTGTATTTTAAATTTAGGAAAGACAGACATTGAACCTTTACCAGCAACCTTGTCGTGACCATATATGATTAATGTTAAAGATGAAAATATGACAAGAAAGAAAGGAAAGTGCACTCATGAGAGCCTGGAGTTGGTGTATAACAAAGTTGTAGGCCTATCCAGTTTCAGATATATCAACAAAGTCTAGAGTCTAGAATACTTTTAAACCCATGGGCAGTTGAGTACACATTCAAAATGGTGGTGTCTGTTTAAGATTACTGTATGCCTACATGTTTAGTGCTAGAGTTGTAAGGTGTACTCAGTGGTGTACACTACAGTCTGTAACAAACACAGAGAGAGAGAGAGAGAGAGAAGTTGAATGCACTACAAATGTAACTGAGCTGTCATACAAACATCATTAAGTAACCACAGCAACCTACCTATCCTATGCATTACATTATGTAATAACTATTACTAATGTAAACAACTTGATTGTTGCGCAAGACTAATGCAACCGAGTAGTCAAGTCATGATACTAGGATGCTGTTATCTTAGGCACAATTCTCCCTTTGCTGTAGTATCCTATCCTACATGTTTGATTCTTTAACCATGACAGACACATTTGTTCCAGTTCCGTTTTTTGGACACTGGGTGGCTCACTACAGAAAAAGGTGTGGTTGTAGAGATAGATCAGGTCAGGACTCAGGACCATGTCTTGCCTAGTTGCCTTCCTTGCAAGTTCACACAAGGTACTACTCTGTAACTCTATCAGTTTACTGCGATTTCAGTCGTCCATGGCAACAGTGCCAGGCTACTATTCTGGAAGGCATTAGGCAAGCATACACATTACACAGTGGTATGGTGAGATGAGTGAGTCAGAACTCACCAGCCAAGTCAAGTCAAACCTGTAGCTAACTGTTATAGCTACAGTGGGGTCAGCGCGGTTCTTTAGGGATTGGGGTTGGGGGTAAGGTTAGGATAGGGGTTGGGAGTTAGGGTGAGACATATGGCTGAGCCAGGGAACATATTCGCTCCCAACCCTGCTATGTAGCTATGCTATCTGTGCAAGCTCCAGCCTAACATGCACCTTAGCAGCTGCTAGTAACCATATACGGACTACAGTGAATTTGCGCTACACTATTAAACCCCGTAAGCTTGGCTTCAGCCCATTAGCCAGGCACACATACGGTTTTTTGCACCGAAATCTCTTGCCAACTGCCTCGCTAGCTGGCTAATGACAGTGACAGACACAGAATCACTGACTGACTGAAGCTCCTATACGCTGTTATACATAACTTCGTGGATTATCGAAGTCTGTCTCTACTCTCTAGCTATCGAGAGCAGATAAATCGAAACACGGCGGCATCACGGAATTCAATAGGTCACACATTTGGTGTAACGCTGCTATTTTGGTTCGCTATAATTGCTCACTGGACACAACAAAGCTGGTGAAAATACTTACCCAATACTTCTTTATAAATGAGCCTCCTCTTCTCCGTTTAAATGCGGTATTTTGTATATAAATGACAGCGATGTGGCATACAGGTGTCAACGCTGTGTTTTCGACTGGAGCCTATTTCTACAACAACACTATTCTTGTCAAACGGTTCCCACGTCACGGAGCGTCAGTTGGGACAAAATACGTCGCGTCGTCGCCGTCGGTTGGCTAAACGCGAACTACCGGTAAACAGCTGAGTCAGAAAATGTGCAGCAGCAGCATCCTATACTTGCTGTTATTAGTTTAGTTTAGTAGCAGGTGTTGTTACCAATACCATAGTAAAACGTTTTCTCTATTTCTCTGGGGGGGGGGGGTTACTACCTGTGAGTGGGGAGTGTTGGCTGATGAATGAATATCAACATCCAAATACATCCTGATACTGGGGGGTCTCTAATTATGACAGGCAATTCCTGCTGTCAAAATATGACCCCCCCCCCCCCCCAAGTAAAAAAACACTTTGTTTGAAATAGACACTCATGCTACGTAGTAGTGGGTCATAGGACGATGGCGGATACATGAAAGTCATAATGCACTTCATGACACTGGTTAAGATAAGCAATGTAGACCCTAGAGATCATGTAGGCCACAAAAAAATGAATGTACAAATTTCAATCCAGCTTCAGAACATCCCACTCCACTCACTGACACATGCCTCCTCTATTTGACTGACCATCAGTGAGCTGCAGGGGGAGAGAACAGATGGTGGAGGTGAACGGAACACTGTCCCCCCCTCCCAGTGAGATGTGGCGTTCCACAAGGAAACATACTAGGACCTGGGAAAACTGAATCCATTATTTTTGGATCAAATAGTAATCTCACTGCACCACTCAGTTCACACGGGTGTGATTTTTCTTTTATGAGCTCCATAGCCTAAAGAGATAATCAAAAATATGTGCATGGTCACAAAAAAAACATGATCTGTTCAACACCCTTCTCTTTGGCCTTGTACCTGACATTGATACAGCCATGGATGGGATGGGATGAGACCAGGGCAGGCCAATCATCCACTACACTACAGTATGACATTTTCTGTGTGTGTGTGTGTGTGTGTGTGTGTGTGTGTGTGTGTGTGTGTGTGTGTGTGTGTGTATATAATATTTCCAAAATGATTATATGTCAAAACCCACGTCAAAACTATTCCTGTGTGTGTGGAGGAAGGGGAGAATTTTTAGGCCTGTCACAAAAATGCAAAATTATGTTATACTATATATCTGATTAACATAAATACCACTTAAATGGTGTAACTGTAAAAGATCAGTTTCTCCAGATCACAGATAAGGTAAATGCTGATTACCGATCAGAGTGAATATCGGCCCATATGGCCGATCACCGATCGCTGGCCGATTATCGGAAGTACGAAAGTACAAGTCAATACAAAAACTGCTACGAGGATGGAAACAGAAGTACTAAGACTTATTTACATCACTCCACCATAAGATTGTATTTCCTTTCAGATGTAAGTGACGAAATGACAATGTCTAATGTAGTTAATTTGTACCTAGTAGCTACCGGCACTTTAGTTGTAAAGTTGTGATGACTCATGTAACTTTCTAGAGAGCATCTTACAGAAGTAAGTTAGTATAAGTAGTAAGCATTAAGCAACCTGACTGAACATGACTACAAACTTTACTTATTTGTTTATTTAGACGGGGCATTGCATACTAATGAACAATACAAATAGTGTAATGTAATTATGTATATACACCAGATATAACAGAGATTCTAATTTACATCCACAGTCCACACAAAAAAACAATAGAGTGGGGTATATCACTGTACATTACACAGGGAAAACAAAGCATAAATTACAAAACAGAGTGCACCTCTGTGTGTACTTAGTACACATACCTGATTGTGTGCACAGTCCAGGTGCATCAGTGAATGCATGGGCATGTCAACAAAGCCTGTAACCACAGATTTTTTTCAGATGCTATACCCTGCAGGGCAAGTGTTTCCTTTCCACATCCACAATGTCAAGGTCAGTATAGATTCCATGGCAGTTAGTAGCAGCAATCAGGTCTTTGAATGTCAAGACCAGGACCAAAAGCCCATTTCCCCGCAATCAGGGTATGTGATGCCTTCCACATCGCCCTACCGTACACAATGCATTTTCATATCAATGAAATATTTGAAAGCAACTTTACAGAAAAACTGATTTTCTTTCCACTATTATTTTCTGTTAGCTACAGTATATACCTCTTGCGCCATCACCAGTTCATACTGAACCCCCCCCAACTCTGTCCGTTTGGTCTCAGGGGCCACAAAACCCCTTATTTGATACACGAGTAAGCCTTGCAGAGCCATGAGGCCCATAGGGCAGGAGCCTATTTCCTGTTTCCGGTAGCGTGAGGCAGTATAGATGTACAGTACAAATACACCCCCTGGAAATGATGTACAAGTACACCCCCTGGACATGACGCCAGTATGTCGCAGGGACTTACCCCAAATCCAACCCTTGATGCTAAGTGTCAAACAGGGAGGCAGTGGGTCCCATTTTTCAGAGTCTTTGGTATGACCCGGCCAGGTATCGAACCTCGACCTCCCAGTCTCAGGGCGGACACTCAAACCACAAGGCTTCTATATTCACAAGTTAACTACTTGCTATGGCTCGAATGCTAGCCTATATGCTTTTAGGAGTATTGAAGGGTGCTGCTGCTGAATAAAAATTTACTCAATGCCCAGCTCAAAAATGGACATGAGTCTTTGGTATGACCCAGATGTAGCACCTGTATCGCAGAGGTTAACCACTGGACTAGTTCTAGGTTCTAAGGAGTGGGGAACAATAAAATATCAGACCAGAGACCACTTACTTTAAATCTAAAGCCGACAAACTTTTTACTCAATAGTTAGACAGACATACAATGCATACAACACACAATAACATTGACCTTTGACCCAATAAAACAAAAACAAAATCCTGCAGGTATCCTAAGGTAAGTTTCCACTTTCCCTTTTTATTTCCTTAAAACCTAATTTAGAAATAGCTTTATCTAAACTAAGTTCAGGTATTTTAGTTTCTTATTTTAGTCAACTATTTTAGTCAGCTATTTTAGACAGGTATTCTAACAAATTTTAGGAACTAGTTTATAATCCTATTTAGTCTCTATTTGTTTTCTAATATCTTGAGTTAACTCTTTCCACAGGTAAAACCAGACTTTACAGGTAGAGGTAGGTATACATTTCCAAAATATCAAAATAGAATGAACAACCTTAAATCACAACTTGAATCATGAAATAAAATAAAATACAACATATACTTGGATCAGGTTATAGTTCAAATTAATTGTTCTGTATCAAAATGAAGTGTACGTGACACTGTAACTCAGTCCTTTTTCAGTTCAGTTCTTATCCAAAACATCCGAAAATAAATAAAACGTGTGACACCTTTACTGTCTCTTCTCAGTTCACTTTGTGTCTTCAATTCAATTGGCATAGTCCAATCCAAAAATAATAAAATAACAATTCAATTCAAGCTCCAACACTTCTACCGCTCTGGCAGTGAGTGAATCAAGCAGTCTGACCGTGCAAAGTGGACACTTGCACGTAGAATGGAAAATGGTCACAGGAAAAATGGAGAGACTGAATGAAGGACTGAACTGGAAAGTGTATTTGCAAACCGTGCATATCCACGGATACCCCAAGCCGTGCATATCCACGGATGTCTTTCTACTTTCAAGGTTCAAGGTTCAAGGTTATCTTTATTTGTCTCCCTTGGGAGAAATTTGTCTTGGAGACAGAGTCACAGCTGCATACAAATAACAGACATGTTCACATACGCAGTGCCGGTTCTAGGCCTTTTGAGGCCCTAGGCAACATATTATACAGAGCCCCCCCCCCTCCTGCTTTGCCACGCCGGATAAAAATTGTAAATTTGCCATGAAAATGCTTCAATCTGGTGCACTTTGAGATCAAAATTAAGAAGCTAGGTGGGGGCCACATATGTTTATAAACAAATCCCAAATGTTTATAAACAAATCCCAAATGTTTATAAACAAATCCCAAATGTTTATAAACAAATACCAAAATGTTTATAAACAAATCCCAAATCCCATGAGACTTGGTCCTACCCCCCCCGACCATGAGACTTACTACAGGTCAACTGGTAGTGGTCCTACCCCCCCCATGAGACTTACAAATCCCAAATGTTTATAAACAAATCCCAAATGTTTGTAAACAAATCCCAAATGTTTATAAACAAATCCCAAAATGTTTATAAACAAATCACAAATGTTTATAAACAAATCACAAATGTTTATAAACAAATCACAAATGTTTATAAACAAATACCAAAATGTTTATAAACAAATCCCAAATCCCTTGGTCCTACCCCCCCGACCATGAGACTTACTACAGGTCTACTGGTAGTGGTCCTACCCCCCCCATGAGACTTACAAATCCCAAATGTTTATAAACAAATCCCAAATGTTTGTAAACAAATCCCAAATGTTTATAAACAAATCCCAAAATGTTTATAAATAAATCACAAATGTTTATGAACAAATCACAAATGTTTATAAACAAATACCAAAATGTTTATAAACAAATCCCAAATCCCTTGGTCCTACCCCCCCGACCATCAGTGCCGCTTCTAGGCCTTTTGAGGCCCTAGGCAACATATTATACAGAGGCCCCCCCCCCTCCTGCTTTGCCACGCCGGAATAAAAATTGTAAATTTGCCATGAAAATGCTTCAATTTGGTGCACTTTGAGATCAAAATTAAGAAGCTAGGTGGGGGCCACATGTGGCCAGTAGCCCATGTAAGGGATACATGAAAAAAAAAAATCTTCTCCCTGTGACGAGGCCCCCTCAGTGGTTGAGGCCCTAGGCGACCGCCTAGTTCGCCTATGCCTAGAACCGGCCCTGCACATACGAAAAGAAAAAACACCATGAAACACCCACGTACACAAAACAGAGATATTGCACACATTCCCTTGATAAAGTGCAACTTTGTGTGTACTTTCAGAAATATTATTTTTGTATGACAGTTTCTTATGATAAATGTTTGACCTGTGTACCGGGGTGTACTTGTACTGTAGGCTACTAGAGTGTCACATGTCATATAGCCTAACTAGGACGTCGAGAGATCAGACAATGACAATGACAATTAATTATATGTATCGTATCCGTCAAAAATAGAGATTCAGATTCCTTATCAGTGTAAATAATAACTCTCTCCTATGAATGGCTGGCGATGTGATCCTTTTCGCTGAATGGCCAATCACAGCCTCACCCTCGCCACCTGTGCCATTCAAGAAATATGAGACCAAAAATACATTTTGAATTTGGATCAAAACAGTGTCGTCTCTCCTGACTCGCCATTTCACACAAGTGTAGGAAAGTTATTTGTATACTTTAGTTAAAAGAAAAAAGAAAATAAACCGATAAAAAGTGGAAGGAAGTAATCATTACACTATTTCGTTCACCCGCACAAGCAGATGGTGCAGTCCACTTTTTTGGCACGCACTCGCGATGCCATGGCTCGGAGGTACGGTGCAGCTAGTTGGTCGTCAAGCAACCACTGACAAGCGTATTTGCACACCAAATTAACCAATCATAGTGCGACTATGCCTTCAGACTATAGGAACTAGAGATTCTCATGCGCTAAGCCCAGCATTCTCGAAGGATTCTTCCCATGTATCTTATCGCATATTGATAGAGGTTTTATGTGTCCAGTCTTCTGGATTGTCAGGTGTCTTAACTTCTACTCATCCCATTGATCTGATTCTGAACTTATCTCCAGTGAAAATATGCTGCGTTTGAGGCCGCTGCTCTGCCAGTCTTGGAGAAGAGGGTAGGTACTAGGTAGTTTCACATGAGCTAACACGAGAGTGACGAGACTCACTTTGCCCCTACCACTGACTTTACTAAATGTCACTTGCAGCAGTGTCTCCATTTGACTGTTCCTTTGTAACTATTGAATAAAGGTGCATCTTGAGTTGACACAAGTACAATAGGTGTGTATTCAACATCCAGTTTAAAAAAAAGTGCTGTCCATTTATGCATAACTGTGTAATTGCAGCAGATACATTTTTCGTTGACTAGTAAAGTCAAGCTTTCTCTTTTTATTGAAAATTCATCAAATAAATGCGTGCACATTTGACACACTGGCATGACTGCCTACAGTTCACATATTAAGGGATCATACACACTGACAAAGTGCAGTCATGTTAACTTCTTATTATAATCAAAAGTACATAACGTAATATGGAAGATAGTTATTAGGTAAACTTTTAGTTTACTTTTAGTGCTGTCACCTTCTGCATGGAATAATATAATAGACGAGTTCAGCCCTATTTTGCCTTTGGTCTAGGCTAGCACCTGTGATAACATTTCTTTCCCTCATGTTTATTGTCTTTTTCTCATGGTTGCCCTGATACAAAATCACAAAGGCTTGCCTTCATGTGATCTTGATGCAGATGTGAAGAATGTTCCTATGCGTGTTTGTCAGTGGGAGATTTGGGGGTATATGACTATCTTTCCACAATACAAGACTAGCTGTTGCACCCCAGCCACTGTCAAAACAGTGACCTTCAGAAAGTTTAGACTTTAGTAGTTAATAATATACGAAGGCACCAGAGTGGACTGGAAACTTCCCAGGAAATATTACCAGTCAGATAATTAAATTACATACAAAATCAAGAAATAGCACACCAAGGCCTGATTGATGCCTTGTATAATTTATTCACATAACTATAACAAACGTTTTTCTTTCTTTTACAACAGTGTAGAACTGTAGATCATGCTGTAACACCAGTCATGAATGATACAAACCTACCAAGAACTGAGTCTAATTAAATACTGAATTATAATACATATTTGAAGAATGTAACTGTCTCCCTTTCCAGTCCTAAAAGATTCATGTGAGGTTATCTCAAGTTACTCATTACCATGAAGACACATCAAAGCCATCGCTACAAAAACAAACAGCCAAAATTTCAGGACTGCAGTAAAATGATTCGGTCTAGAACCAACAAGAGGTCAACATCCTCCTTTGGACAAGAATTTCATGGCCACTGAAATCTGGTTCGGGTCAAAGGTACCGGTTGAACCTGCTACCTGGTGTGCTTCAGACAGTGAAAGGAAGCAAACTGAATGAGCCTGGTAACACATTTTATGGGATTAAATTGGGTATTATCTTCTTTGAAATAACAAAACAGGAGATAAATATAAAAGGTAAAGAAAAAGGCTGCACACTCAAAGAAGTTTAGTGATAAGGGGTTTAAATAAATGGAAACCAATGTTTCAACCTGGGAACGTCTTCTCTTCTTAAGTCATGCTTTGTCTTGTCTGTCTGTTTAGTTTCAAGACCTTTCCCTGTGCGGCTGTTGAGGTGAAGAACGAACCAATCCTGGGATTCGAGGAGGGCAGTCCAGAGAGAGCAGAACTGCTGAAGGTTAGATTAGAACACAGCTGCTCAAAATATCATATTAAGTAAAACGGCACACAAAGTAGCAAACATTATGACATTATGACATTACTTTCGCTCTCTCAAAAACTGTACGATGCTTGACACTGTCATATTCAAGTTCTATGAATGAATTGCATTGCCATAGGGCTGCAAAATAGTCTCTCCATGTTAACGTTCATTGAACATTTTATTAGCACATCATAACACTTGGTGTTGAGCTAACCAGGTCCATAGCTAAATATGCCCTCCTTCTCGTTATGATATTGATTGCCAGTAATTAATCCACTCTCACACACTATATCTTTGCAGGTGCAATGGTGCATGTTCCTGTACAGAGTGTACTGTAGATTGTCTAGACTAGTCTAGAGTGTAGAGAGACTGTTTAAATGTTTGCTGAATTACTGGATGTTTTCCACAGGCCTTGGAGGACCTGAAAGGGAAAACAGAGGAGATACCATGTGTGGTCGGAGATGAGCATGTGTGGACCAAAGACATCAGATACCAGCTATGTGTGAGTAGAGACAACTCTAGCTCCATATGGAAACTCTCCCTCCGCTATATGAGGTGAGCTACATAGTGGCCAGAGGTTCCATATGGCTAAGTCAACACCATGTACTGTAATCTGAGTAAACTATTGCATCATCATGTGGTGGGAAAATATGGAGAGTTGGGAGGCAGACACTTTCACCATACAAAGTTGCTATTTGAATATACAGAATTATGTGTTTGCTAAAATGGGGCCTGCAAATTGGTGCACATTATCTCTATTGTGATCAAGATGGATCTGTCCGATAATGGCTAAGATTGGCATCTAAAGTTTGCATGATCGGCTCATTTTGAACAAAATGCCTCAAATGATGAACGGAGCATCCAATTGCTGTGAAACGTTGCACGAACATTCCCACTAGGCAGAGGAACAAATGCCACCCTTTTCACATTGTCCTATTATAACACCACCAGGAGGCTGTTCCGAACATCCGAACATTGCCGGCACACAATATCTGTCCTGGCGGAGACCTGTGCTCCGAGGCGCACTTCTTCTAGTTTCATCAGCTGTCTGTGTGTTATCTAGTTTCTGATGATAAGATTAAATAGGTGCTGTATTCTAATAGCTCCCATTTACGTTTGCTTTCCTTTTCTTTTTTTCTCCTTTCGAAGCCTTTCAATCACTCGCATAAGGTGGCCAAGTTCTGCTATGCTGACAAGGCAAGTTGCTATTTAAGAAGATTTGTTTATATTGTATCTTTGAAACCTACTGCAGTTAAATTTTCTATCCTTTTGCTAGGTTTTATTATCAGAGCTTAACTGTATGTGGGTTAAAGGTAAACAAACAACATTGCTTATAATAAGTTGTTATTGTTCTCATATAAAAGCTTACTTAGTTAGTTAAATTATAGTATCATTACAGCCAGTGAGTTCCAAAAAGAGTTCCAGCATGGGATAAATATTTTCTCTTGGAAGTGTTCAACATCACATCATAACATTCTCAAACGTTTAACAAACAAAAACAAAAAGAAGATGTCACTGTCTCATATTTACACAATGTATAAGACTTCTGTCCAATACTCCTTCCCTCTCATTTGAATGTGATGGACACAGGAGCTGCTCAACAAAGCCATCTTGGCCTCAGTGGCAGCACGGAGAGAGTGGGACATGAGGCCAGTCCAGGACAGAGCACAGATCTTCTTCAAAGCTGCTGATGTCATTAGTGGGCCCAAGAGAGCTGAGATCCTAGCAAAGACCATGATTGGACAGGTATATTGACATTATTATAACATTTAAAATGACTTGGAGAGGACCTTTTTCTTCATTGTAACTTCACTGAAAATGCCAGGCTATATTGCTGATAATATACACATCAGCCCAGCATATGTTTTCAGTGTGTCCTACCTTTGGTTTCCAGGGTAAAACTGTAGTACAGGCAGAGATTGATGCTGCTCCAGAGTTGATTGACTTCTTCAGGTTCAACGCCAAGCACGCCATCGAGCTGGAAGGCACGCAGCCATTAGATACTCCGGGGGTCACAAACACAGCTCTCTATCGTGGACTGGAGGTAGGAAGGAACTGTGCATGTGCAGCGTTTTCCGTGGGGACGAGCACACTGAGACCCCCTTTCCACCGGTTGGTTCCCAATGGGGAACCGGTTCAGTTCTTTTTGGTTCTTACTGTCACGGTATGAGACAGGTGTTGGACCGAAATGCAGAACCACACAGGAAGGCAGGCAGATGAAGTTTAAATGACGATTCATTTACCAATACCAACACAGGACATATGTGGGCTGGACACACCATAACATAAACTATGTTCAAGCAGGGAACACAAGGAACTGAGGGTATAAGTAGACACAGGGAAAACAATACACAGGTGAACAGAACTAACAATCAACACTGGGATAGGCTGGGAGACTAACAGGACACAGGTGGAGAAAACTAGATAACACAGGGAGGTGAGACAACACAGGAAACAGTAACTAGGGAAAACAGGAAACACTAAGACATCACTACAAAGTACAAGTATACAACAGACATATCATGACACTTACTTCTTAGTCCATGAGCCAGAGCTCCAAAATTGGTGGGAAAAACTAGACCTACCGGTATATTAAATTGTTTATAGGATCAATACAAGTAAATTAATACATGATAACCCTTCCACAGTAGTAGCTTTTTCATATTTTCAATTATTTTGCATATTTTCCTACATACTGTACTGCCTAATTTGCATATTTAAAAATGTAAAATGTGTAATACATTAAATCATTGTCTTCGTGTAAGTACTCAATTGGGGAAGTTTCATGGTGAAAACAATCTAATATAGGTATGGTTTTGCACACTCAATTCATAATTAACGTTCCAATTTTGGAGCTCTGGCTCATGGACTAAGAACCAAAAAGAACTGAACCGGTTCCCATTTGGAACCAACCGGTGGAAAAGGGGCCTGAGATGCATCACTACAGTTGCGAAGCTTCTGAAACACCTTGGCAAAACAAAAATATTGTTTTCCTATGGTACCGCGCCTAGTGTGACTTCCTTGCGCTCCTCACTTGTGCTGTGTGTCACGTTTTTCTAGCCGTTTTAGACACACATAAAAGTTGAAATTGTCTCACATGTTCAGCACCAGTCACATCGCTCAAATGCTCATCATGTTGAATGATGTTAACCAAGATTGCCAAGTACAGCAGTACCGTTGGCAGCCTTATTACCGGTAACCACTTTCTTTCCCACAACATCATCTAGGCTGTTCCTACTTCCACCCATTGTGGGTCCTTTTTCATACAATGGTAATAACATAATAATAACACTGACCAAGACCCAAATTAGGTTGACACAATTGCACATAATGAGCAGGATTTGGTGGGCAGGTATTTTGAGTGTGGAACATAAACTGTTTTCCTCATGCAGTCTAAATTTTGGATTTGTTGTCATGAGGTTTATTTTTATTTTTGTATTGTTATTTCCTCCTCTAGGGGTTTGTAGCTGCTGTTGCTCCTTTTAATTTCACAGCTATTGGTGGAAATCTGGCAGGCACCCCTGCTATCATGGTAAGTTAAAAGGTTATGGATTCAGTATTTTCTCAAATTACTTGAACCTGTCCCTTCCACTTTCAACCTGGCATCCCTATTTTGGGCATGCCATTATTAAAATGTATTGTTTTTTGTTTTTTTTATCCGATCTACAAGCTCACTATGCATTGCATCGTATTGTGAGCTTGTAGATTGTATTTTTAGGGCTAGTATTGTATCATTCTTTAATCAGTTGAGTGGATTTAATTTGTTTAAATTGTGATCCTTTTTTGCAGGGTAATGTAGTGCTGTGGAAGCCCAGCGACACGGCCATGTCAGCTAGCTATGCTGTCTACAAGGTCCTGCGGGACTGTGGCCTTCCTCCCAACGTCATACAGTTTGTCCCAGCTGATGGACCTGTGTTCGGAGACACCATCACCGCCTCAAAGGACCTGGCAGGCATCAACTTCACTGGCAGCGTCCCGTATGGCAATTTTCACTTCTGAGTTCCTCTACCAAGTTCTTGTAACACATTATAAACTTTGCCAGGACCTTATTCAAGTGTATTCTTAAATGTATAGGCAGCAGGCACGCAGTGATGTTAGCAGTTATTCTATAATTATTTATTAGTTATTCTATGTGCATTGCTTGTCCTTGACCAATTCACTGGTTGATACAGTGGATTATGGCTAATGTAAAGTCTTTACTTTTACTTTATAAGTTTAATTACAAAATAGAATGTACCTGTGGTGTGTCTGTTCTGTTGGTGTATGAAAGTTAAACTCAAATTTCTAGATGTATCCATAAAGAATTGTGCAAATATGTTTGGACCACTATCACTACTAAAATTGCTTTGTCAACATTGTCTACCATTTATTATGAATTGTATTATTATTGTCACTATTGTTTTGTGAAGGGTTTTTTATTCTTCTGTTCAGGACATTCAAACGTCTATGGAAACAAGTAGCTCAGAACCTGGACATCTATAAGAACTTTCCCCGTGTAGGAGGAGGTGAGTTGTAGTTACGTTACTTGCCGCATTACATGCACATTTTCCACTTTAATTGGATTACAACTCACACAAGTTGAATGAAAAATCACACCTGTGTGAACTGAGTGGTGCAACCCCCCCCCCCCCCTCTCTCTCTCTCTCTCATTAGCAGGCAACAGTGCAGCACTCTCTCTCTGTTTCTGGCACAACAGCGCCCCTACTGGTGCTCATTAACGTATACTGTACATACTGTAGGTGAACACACGGACACATAGGTGAACAACACATAGGTGAACACGGACATTGCTGTTCCTTGGAGTGGTTGCACCACTCAAAAATTACAAAAAAGAATGCATCACCAATCGCGATGTAAGCTTTTGCTATTTGTCGTATTGTCATACAGTGAAATATGTGGGCTCAAGTGTTTAACAAGAACGTTCATCTCCTTTAGAGTGTGGCGGGAAGAACTTCCACTTTGTTCACTCTTCTGCGGACATTCAGAGCGTGGTGACTGGAACCATCCGTTCAGCATTTGAGTACGGAGGCCAGAAGTGCTCGGCCTGCTCCAGGTTGTATGTACCTGACAGCAAGTGGCCCCAGATCAAAGAGCAGCTACTGGCCATCCACAAACAGATCAAAGTGGGAGATGTAAGTGGAGAATGTATCACGGCTAAAGAATCGTTAATTAATATTATATTATTACCCAACTCCACGGTTGACCTTCACCTGACTTAGAGTAGAACATGATTGTTTACATTGCTTTAACCTTCAAACCAGCATTGTTTACAGTTTATTTATTTATTTTCTGTTAATTAGCTAACCAAAATACAATTGAAAAATGTCGCAGTATTCCATTCCAAATGATATTCTGGTTACATGTTATACTATATTACTGTTACTTATATAATAATGTGATTATTAGAAAACTATGTAGCTCAGTGTTCTGTAATGGTATTTAGCTTCATCTGCTGTTCCTTTATTCTTCTTCAGCCCGTGGAAGACTTCAGCACTTTCTTCTCAGCTGTGATTGATGACAAGGTACAGTATTTATTAGTCATATACGTATCATAACCCTGAGCCCTAACTGCTCCCCAGGCACTGTATCAATTCAATGGCGACCAGGTATCAGGGAACTATTAGTTAGGGTGGGTAAGTTTCACGGATGTGGAAATGTACAGTTAGCAAAGAATACATAAAAATACCCCAAAGGATTATCATATCTGTAGTATGCACATTTCCCACTATTACTACTACTAAAAAATCAGCAAAATGCCTTTATTCCTTTACCCCCTCTAGTCTTTTGCCCGTATAAAGAAGTATCTTGATCACGCAAAGTCGTCCCCTAACCTGACTGTCATCGCTGGGGGAAACTGTGATGATAAGAAAGGCTACTTTGTGGAGCCCACCATCATTGAGTCCAAAGACCCACAGGATCCCATCATGTCTGAGGTACTGTATATTCATTGTCTTGCCATTTTTTGAGCAGTTGGGCACTTACCATTACTAAATTAATTTAGACTAAAACTCAGTTGTTATAGTTTAACAAGGCATTGTGTTGTTAGAACGCAGGCCGGGTGCATGGATGACCTTAAATAAATAAATACCGGTAAGCATTTAACCAAGCATTGGTGAATATTTCCAACTCAAACGCTAATGAAAATTAATGAATGAATAAACTGGTTATCAATTAATGTTTCTCTCTCCAAACACCTCGGGAGGAGGGAAGCTCTTCTCTCCTCGTCAATAGAATGCGTCATCAACAAGTCTACTCGCTAAATGTAAATTAACTGGACAATTACCGTGTTCAATTGTTCATTCACGCATAGCCGGTTTGAGCCTAATCGGACAGAGCATCATTTATTTATTTATTCATCATCGGACCCAGACTTAACTCAAGGGTCCTGCCAGCATAAAATACTACTGAGCCCGGAATGTTGCGGTCATACATACACACAGCCCTCCATTTAATGTCTGGAAAACTTCCATAATACAGTGCATGTGTGAAAGTGACTTAATCTACAAAATGTTTTAATGTATTTAATGGCCTTGCAAACCTGTCTCATAGTCATAAGGACTCTTTTCAGTATTATTGCTGCAGAGGCTACTTTTTGACATCACTTTATCTTTTCTAGGAAATCTTTGGGCCTGTTCTGTCAGTCTATGTTTACCCTGAGAAAAACTACAAGGAGGTGCTTCACCTGATTGACAACACCTCCCCATACGCCCTGACAGGAGCAATATTTTCGCAGGACCAGTAAGACGTGTTTTTGTCTAACTGCATTCCCCCAATATTATACTTGTTAGGCTTAAGTATCTTTTTGTAATATTTAGTTACCGGTAATTATTAAGTAATTATCACAAAGCCTGCATGAAGGACACATATGATTTGTGACACGGTTGAACATTATAAAATAAAATGGCACTTTTAAACAAATGTATTGGACGATAAACAATTTAATTGAAAATAACGAAACAAGAAAGCAAGCAATGGTTCTGATATCTTTGAACATTATGGAATTAACGTCACTTCATGTGTTGTTTTGTTACAGGACTGTTATTGATGAGGCAGCCAAGACTTTAAGAAATGCTGCAGGAAACTACTATGTGAATGACAAATCTACTGGCTCTGTTGTTGCTCAGCAGCCATTTGGTGGCGCCAGAGCTTCAGGTATGAATGCTGTCTTGGTTTCCAACTGATAATTCTGTTGTTGCGCATCAGCCATTTGGTGGCACCAGAGCTTCAGGTACGAATGCTGTCTTGGTTTCCAACTGATAATTCTGGAATATGTCCTTCCATGTCATGCCAATAGGGTGATATTTAGCCATTGTTACTATTATCCCAAATGAAAAACTGAAAATAATAATAATAATAAACCAAATTAACAGACTGCATGGTTGAGAAAGAGAACAGAGAAAAAACAAGATAAATACAGTAGATGTGCATTCACACAACAATTAAAATATACTACTACCCATACTGTACACAATTGTATACAATACTGCTGTACTTAGTCATACACACAAACTGTAGGCACATACATAAATTATGCTCTCTGTTTTAAGTCTTATTTCCAATAGAATACATTTAATGTTTTGAGGCTGATCTTTGGGGTGAACTGTATTACAGGCCTTGAGAATGATCTAAGAGTGTTACATTTTGGCTAAGTGGCCTGGTTATTTTATTTGTATTGTCATCCACTGTTGAGGAAACTCAATTTCACAATTTTCGGAACAGCTGTATTGTATGTGATAATATACACATCCCTGAAACTTTCTGCTCACAAGAAGGCTACATCAGACATGGCCTCAGACATGGCCTCACTTTGTTCTCTATACCATAACAAGCTTTGGATAAAGTGTCCTCTAAAAGAGCATGTGTTAATAATATTAATATATGTTGTTGCCCATCTGACCGAATTATCTAACTCTAAACCATGACCCTTCTTCTCTGCTAGGAACCAATGACAAACCTGGAGGTCCCCACTACGTTTTGAGGTGGACCTCGCCACAGATGGTCAAACAGACTCACGTCCCCCTCACAGAATGGAAGTACCCCTACATGGGCTGAGGAGATGTTAACACAGTACTATTACCTTGGCCAACCTTCTCCCTCCATCCTTATCTGTCCAGAGACCTCTATCACCCAACCCAGCTCCCAGCTGAAGTGTCTTTCTACCCTGTCCCTCAATGAAGCTTGCACTGAACCAAGATGGAAATGTTAAGAATGTAATTTTAGCTTTTGAAAATGGCTGTGAAGGCAGTGCAATAATGCTCCCTGGGTGGTACTGTCCCATGCTGCTTGTGTCACAGGAGAGTCGTTCCGTCCGTCCTCCCGCAGTCTATCGCAGTGTAACGTCCTAATACAGTGTGTAAGTATATGATGTTACATATTTTGTGTCCACCTTAGGGCATGTCTGCTCTATTCATCTGAGTCTGGCATTTTCAAGGTGTTCTCACCACAAGCTCAAAGGTAAAAAGCAATCTATCAATGGGGCTTTTCTGTTAGTGAGTGAAGTTGAATTTTACAATTTCCTTAATTTACCTACAGTTTAGGTTGTTATTATCTTAGCTGAACTAAATTATATGTTATATTTTGTCAGTAGTGCACACAAACTACTTGTGGCAATGTTAAATCACATTCTGATTGTAGTTCTAATTACAATAATAACTTAAATCATATCCTTTTTGGTGCTAATACAAAAATAATTTATTGGTGTGTATTGGACAAGCCATAATGCAGAATTGTATGTTTGCTCTTGTACTGTGATTAGTTTGAATTTCTCAATGAAATTCCCATCCCTATTTGAGTTTCTGGAGAAAAAGTGATTATCACACCTAACACGTAATAAAACACAAATGGGTCAAATACTATTTGTAACTGGGGTTTACTACTTTTTACTAGATTATTTAGCATCCGTTATATTGACAACCCAACTACATGGTTGACTAAACTTTCTGATGTTCAGTGAGTCCTGTGTTATAAACTGCCCATTCGCTATTTGATGCAAATGCTATTCGGCCATAGTCTGTTACTGTGAAGCTGACTTGAAGGCTGACTGGTTATACTGTACTTTATTTGCTTTGCCAGATGATCAACATCACAAGTCATTTCACTTCTGGGAAATCGTCATAGTGTATCGTTTTAAAAGTGAGGGGACTATATTTTCTTAAAGGCATTTTATATTTAAATTTTTGATTCTGCATTCAGCAAATGCAGCAGGTTTTACTGTATTCACAATGTGCCTGTATTGAATAAATAAATAAAAATTGTAACAATGAAATTATCATGAATTTAAATATTTGCCTGTTTATAACAGCATTATAATTTTTTTGAACGACAATGCTGAATCAACATTGTCTTTTCTCCCTGTTATTTTTATGGCATTGCTCTGGTCTCACAGCATGGGAACCAGTCCTGTGGGAACATGGAGCTGTCAAAGTACAAAGGAGAGGTTTACAACTACTTGTCAGGATGTAGCGAGTGTTTGATGGCACCTCCATATTGACTGACACACACACACACACACTCCACGGCACACTCCTGTCATCTTTATCTCGTGGAGATGATGACACTTGACCTGATACCATGTGGTGTACTTGCTTACTGTAAATTTCTCTGGATTAAGACCGTCTGCTAAATGCATGAAATATTGTGGAGTGAGAGTCACACCTCATTGGGGCCCATGCTTAATATGATCAAGCATGCAGAATATGGACTGCAGATGAGAACTTTCGAGACAATAGGAATATAAGGCTTTCACAATCGACAGGGGGTCACGATGGTAACTTTCTTTCAAGTTGTCCAAGCATTATGAAGTCCTTCCATTGTTGGGCCATGCTGGGAGCATCCCTTTGCACAATATTCTAATACATAAAGAGACGGAATGCATTGTTATGTATAATGAATGGACCAAAACTATAGGCTGGCATGAGGCATACTCCAAATAGCGCTCTCACCGTTTCAATCCAAGTCGGCTATGATTATTGGGGTGTGATGCTGCCCCATTGTTGTTGGCTACAGAAAACACTCGACACTAATTCAACGGTCGGATATCCAACTGTTTACTGTCAGACATAGAAGCCTCCATTTCTGCTTGCTGCCATATTGACATTGAAATGTTAAGCTGCTTTTTACCATATGGCCATACTTACAAGCTATAAAATGCAAACGCAGAGGGATTGGGGGAGCTCCGAAATGGGACGCACACTTCTTAACTGACAGAGCTGAATGGTGCGAGTGTGAGAAAGCTCAGGTCGGCTTGGGGCTTTCCGGAGGCGACCGTGGGTGTCTTTGTACTGGAGTCCAAACAGCAGCTGGACTATTCACTTTGAAAATGTTTACTCAATAGATCAAATTCCCTGCTCTCTCCTGCCACGATTCTCCCGCCTAAAATCTTGGAACCTTTCACTCCACTATTAGGAAAATGTTAGAGGTTGATAAATAGCTGAAAAAACAACCAAACGCTTACTGCAGTCTGCAGCTATTGCCTATAGCTACAGTATAGGCCTACGGCTACAGGCAATATACGCTGAATGGGGCATGACAGCCTATTGATGCAAAAACCATACATGAGCTAAACCTAAACATGGAAGATTTATTAAAATAGTCTATAAGCCTATAGGCTAGCTATAGCCTACTGCCTTTATGTTTTCACTGAGTAGGCTTGCCATGCTACCCCATCAAGGCTGCTATATACCTCATGCATCATAAATGCATGCCTCACACCTGTGACCTGTCACCTGATGCTTGTGAATTAGTCTGACAATCTTTTGATGATGTTGATATGCAAACTGGAATGAATATTCTGCAAAGATAGATAGACTGCAAATATAGATAGACTGAGCAGGGCTCCAGCTTGGAGCAGGGCTTGGAGCAGCTTGGAGCAGGGCTCCAGCTTGGAGCAGGGCTCCAGCTTGGAGCAGGGCTTGGAGCAGCTTGGAGCAGGGCTGCTGCGCTTGGAGCAGGGCTGCTGCGCTTGGAGCAGGGCTCCAGCTTGGAGCAGGGCTCCAGCTTGGAGCAGGGCTGCTGCGCTTGGAGCAGGGCTGCTTTTCCAGAAGAGCTTTGAGCTTCTCGATGCTGTTGTTGATGCGATCTCGGCGCATTTTCTCCACCACTGGTTTTCTTCTCGGCTGCAAAGGAGAGAAAATTAAGCTATATGTTTAGAGGCCAGATAGTTGCTTGCTGACATTTTATAAGGCTAACAATCACAGAAGTGGGCGTGGGCCTATATGTATCAACTGGGTTGGCTTTGATTTTGTCTTTGGCAGTGAGCGTTACTTTGATTTTGTCTTTGGCAGTGAGCGTTACTTTGTGCATTTTCACAGGTGCCATGACTTCTATACCGTAGGCAGGCTTGTGCGGATCTTGAGACAAGTTGTCTACAAAGCTTTGGTCTATGAAGTGACAGCTCTGTATTTATAGACCCTGCCCACTGTAAACCGTGTGGGTCTCAGTTTGACTGAGGTTTCCCACACTCGCCGGCCAATGGGGACCACAGACAGTACAATGACAAGGGCTTCAATTACTTCATGCTAAATTGACTGTCTATTGCCTGGGCGACAATGAACGTGCACCCAGGGGAACAGGTGGAGCGTTAAATAAAAGAGTGCTGTGAAGGGAAAAAGTTGACTATTCCTCCTCATTCCAAGCTGTGTTGGCGGCTCATTCACACCAAAGGATGTCAAACCAAATGGCGGGAAAACCTGACAATGAATGAATGAGGGCCCGGGGCCACACCAGATTATCAGGGAATTCAGTCCCTCTTTGCTCTTCACTTTCTACCTGTTTTCTTCTGGTTTGTTTTCAACAATTCACTCAACAGCTATGCTAAATTAGGTTATTAAAACATGACATTTTAGTTGACAGAAGGCTAAGGCACACATCCTCTGTAGTCCTACGCTCCCTCCTAATTTAGCCTGGACATGGACATTATAGACTTATGGACATTAGGCCTAGGATATATATACATGAAGATAAATAAGCCTAAAATGTGAAATTCCTGAAATTAGAATAAGTCTATGCAAATATAGCAATCTACATAGGCTACTACATCTAGCTATTAGGCTAGATGTCATATTAAACTAAGCGTGCGTGCGTGCGTGGACTTAGGCTAGCTCACATTGTAGGGCTAGCCTAACAGCCCTAAACATACAGCCTAAACACATTAATAAACAGCTAGCCTATAATACCTACAAAATGTCAGATTAAAATAGCCTAAATTGTGGCTTAAATTTTAAGCCACGTTGTCCTACCATTGTGTACAAGAAGAAGATATGCGGTACATTATGAAAACTGCTATTTGATTGGTATGGGTCAATATACCCCCTGGCCCCTGCCTTTTTATTTCACTAGGTATTTCCCCCTCGTTGTTGGGTATCCTGGGAATGAGATGAGCCCTTGTTGGACCATGACTAATACGGTATTGAGCACGGCACACGTCCATTGTTATTGTGTTCAAAGCGTGCTGTGGGAAAGTTGGGACCGCACGGGCTACAGGATTAGTCTTTGAACAACATGAGCAGCAGCTGCCTCTGTAGCGGGAAGAACCAGCGCTCTGAGCTGCGTGCGTGCTTGCATGTGTATGTGTATGTGTGTGTGTGTGTGGCCTGCTTTTAAGGGCAACCTGTTTTTTGTTGATAATAGCCGATAATGTATTGAAAGTTTGGTACTAAATATATCAAACAAGGAGCCTAGTTAGTAGTTAGGCTATAGGCCTATACATCTCAGCTAATTAACTCATCTGCATTTTAATACAAAATCCTCCACATTGTCTTCCTTTCAACATCATCGCATCTATATGTCCATTTTGTCCCTGTCTCCTAGGTTATCAATGTCATATTATGCAAGATGAGCATGGCATTCCTTGCTGTTGTCCAGGGCCAGGCTTTGACTTGGTGGCCCTGTGTGAGGGGTGTGGGGGGCGGGGGGGGGGGGGGGGGGGGGGAGTGCAGGTGCTCAGTGTCAACTGACTGAGGAACTATCCTTGTGACTCGAGCAAGGAAAACGTGCATGGGAAAAGCCTGACCCCCCTTTTATAAGACATCCGCCCCAGTTCTCTTGATGTGCATGCGGGTCCCGATTGTATGGACATTCCAGAGCACGTGACTCTGACATTCACAGTCCAGGCGTGCTGCCTTGGAAGAAAAAAAACACTTGAGGCGGGAAAACTCTCAAACTCTCATTGTCACAATAACAACTCCTGTCGGTATTGAGTGGTGTGGAATGGATTGTGTGTGTGTGTGTGTGTGTGTGTGTGTGTGTGTGTGTGTGTGTGTGTGTGTGTGTGTGTGTGTGTGTGTGTGTGTGTGTGTGTGTGTGTGTGTGTGTGTGTGTGTGTGTGTGTGTGTGTGTGCGTGTGTGCGTGCGTGTGTGTGCGTGTGTGTGTGCGTGTGTGTGTGTGTGTGTGTGTGTGTGTGTGTGTGTGTGTGTGTGTGTGTGTGTGTGTGTGTGTGTGTGTGTGTGTGTGTGTGTGCGTGCGTGTGTGCGTGCGTGCATGCGTGGACTTCACTACATTATTATTTACCTGCAGTTCTCAGGTGTATCCTTGCTACCAATCATGGGAAGAAGCCTTATAGGTAAGGTAAATGATAGCTGTCCAGATGGCCCCATTGAGGACGAGGCACAATGAGGGTCCAGTGGTGGTCATGGCAGGGCGAATGGGGGGCTTAAGTGTGGGAAAGAAGGGAAGGTCAGAACTCTCACGCATTCCTCAGTGGAGGGACGAGGAGACAGAGAGAGGGCCTTTGGCTGCACACTAAACATGGGTGGTTCCTCTGGGCTTAAAGCCATGCACGGGGACTTGTTTTGGCGTGTGCACGTGGGGAGCGTGTGAGAAAGTGTGTCAGCCTATGTGTGTGTGTGTGTGTGTGTGTGTGTGTGTGTGTGTGTGTGTGTGTGTGTGTGTGTGTGTGTGTGTGTGTGTGTGTGTGTGTGTGTGTGTGTGTGTGTGTGTGTGAGAGAGAGAGAGAGAGAGAGAGAGAGAGAGAGAGAGAGAGAGAGAGAGAGAGATGGGGCCCATCGTGAGGCCATGGCCTTTCTTCCTGAATAGCAGAAATGTCCACATTGGAATGTGTTTATACTCAAAAGATGTGTATTCATCTGCATATTGGAGCCATGACTCACTTCTGAGAAATGCTTCTCGAGGACCAGATAGAAGAAAGAGGAGCGAGGACTTCCCTCCAAGAGGAGGCCCCTACCATCTGCCTCTTTGCACACACATATCTTCATGGTTATTAAGACACATTAAGGACTTCCAAATTGTTCAATCATTTTCTCATCCTCTCAGGGCAACCATGCACATCAAACAGCAAGTTGGATTTTTAAAGACTTCAGAACAAAGGTTCCGCATATAGCGTCACTATAGTGCTAATATAACATACTTGTTGTGAAAGGTTTCATACATATTGTACAAATCAAACTTTGCTGCGAGAATGGGCTGAAAGGTTATACTTACCAACAAAACGTAATGGTGTGGAAAAATATGTACGCATCAATTCATTGGTTACACTTATGACATTATTAAGCACAGATTCCATAATAAACATCATGTTGTAATTAAACAACCACCCCACTTCAGTCTTTGTGAAAACAATTATGAAGTTAACTAAATTAATGATTTATGACAATTGAGAAATGACAAAGTGAAGTGTAATACTTAATGCTAGACAGGAGAGGGTACAGTGGGTGTATCTCCAGTGAACTCTGTTCACGGTCGGTCAGGGCGGCCGACTGGAAGGTCAACACCACACCATGACAAATTTACATTTATTTACCAGACTGTCCGTCTGTATTTTGGTTTATGGATCACAAACAATCTTGTGATAAGTGTTCCGAGGACGAGGTCTTCCTTTTGACGTCATCAACAACGAACGTGCGAGAACTGACTGATGTCTGACTGATGTCTGACTGCGAAGATTCTGGTCTGACTGCGAAGATTCTGGAAGTCTGACTGATGCCATCCAATGACAGACTGACACTGCATTTTTCTCCTTACGTCATTTGGGCTATAAGACCCTAAACATAACAATGTATGGGAGGACCTCTATTATTGACTTTGACAAATTGTTGTAATTGTATATTGAGGCTATGACCTGTGACTTGTAAAAGAGAAATACTTTTTCTGAATTAAATATATACTCATTATCTTAGTTCGTCCATATCCTCGTGTCTGGCTCCATCCTTATTTCAGGTAAAAACCATTTATGTGACTATTCTTTGTA
>NC_137863.1:36390414-36400414 GCF_963924005.1 Protomyctophum bolini
GTCTCAACCAAGATACTTCTCGGTTGATTATGTGAAAGCTGTGAGGTATCTGCAATATGTCCCGTACTCCCTGCTGAGGTATCACAGGATGTCGTAAGCCATTAAAAGTTCAGCACTGCTGGATTCTTTTTTCAACCCCTTACAGAGGAAATGAGATCTGATCTGGATTGGACTGGACCCCACCCCCTCCATTACTGGCAAAAAAAATGCCCTTTCTCACTCAAATGACTCACAGAAAATGACGTACGAAAGAGAGAAAATGACGTACGAAAGACGGGCATACGGACAGAAACAGAACAAACATTTCAAAGTACGTTTGGAAAGATGGACTAACTGACAGACACAGAACAAACATTTCAAAGGACATTTGGAAACTGATGGACTGATATTGTATTGTCCATGTACGTGCATTTTGACATGAATAAATTGATAATGTATCAAAGGCTTTTGCACCAATGATAGCTTATAGCTCAAGGATAATTCATGAAAGGTTATCTGATATTACCTTTGCGAGGCCATTGAAGCATTTTACTGCAAAACCAATTTGTGTAATTTGACCAGGAACACTATCTTTGAAAAACATCCGTTGGTATACTTCTCACATTGAACACTTACTGCTTCTAATGGCAATGGAGAGAGAGGAGTGGATTTCATCTACTGACTATTATACGGTAATTCCATCCTCTCACAGAATGAGTTATGGTACTGTGCCATTCCAAAAAGAGCCAGGGAAATCATTTTAGCAAGAGGAAGCACAAAGCGAGTGGTTATATAGAGTACATTATGTACTGTGCATTATGTTGTTTTGGTTTTGGTGTATTTTGTTGTGGCATCTAAATTATTAGTGAATGTAACAGCAAAGATTCAGGGCCCTATCTTCCGCAAGTGCTATACCAAAAGGGATTTAGCGTGTGTGATCTGGGCACAATGCTATTTTCCCCACAGACATTGCGCTGTTGCGTAAACCCATTACTTTATTTGAGTAAACAGTTATAAATTATTGAAACTGTTTCTGCTCTATACTCTTGCTTTCATTTTACCGCACCAACCTCACAGTGACTGCTGTATTTGCATACGTGCAAGCAAACAGTACTAGGCAATACAAATAAGTCTCATTCTCATTCTGATCTGTGATACAAAATAAATAAATGATCTACCAATGATGTAGCTGTATAGTGAACACAAATGGGTGAAAATGCCTCACTTCCATAAATTCCATAGATAGTCGTGGAAGAATGTATCAATACCACAAATGTAGAAATCCTAGTAAGTAAAGGTCTGGTGTTAAAATTGTACTTGAGTAAGAGTACAAAAGAATTAGCACCAAAATATAACAAAAGTAAAAGTACTCATTAGGGTGTGGTCTCTCCAAACTGAACATTTGTGGGATTTCTGCCACAAATGAATCACACATCAATCAGAGTGCCTGGCTGCACAGTCGCTGCCTGTTGTACCTTTCAATGTGTCTCCATTCATGCAATACCCGTTGTACCCATTGTGACCTTCGTCAGAGTACCTGTTGTACCCGTCTGTCCGTCCGTCCGTCCGTCCGTTTATACCCGTTTAGGAGAGGATGTACCCGTCTAACTGTGTCCCTTTTACCGTAAATCTCTGTAGTCTGTATATGTGTTCTCTGTATCTCTGAGTATACATGGGGGATACTCGCTCACTCACACACAGAGATTGTGTGCATTTATAGAAGGATTTTTATACATCTATTTGTGTATTTTTGGCACAACTATTTCATGGAACACTATTGAATGAGCCAAGAACTTACAATGGGCCATTTACTTCCTCAATTTATATCTCAGGCCCGGTTGCACAGTATGGAATGATGCCAGGCGGGGCATCTACCATGCTGTAGTCTACACAGCCCAAGTGTTAAAGAAAACACTTAAATTACTTCTGTGGAGAGTTGAGCACATCCTGCCAAAGTGGCCGTGTACCGCAGGATTAAATTAAAACTGAACCTATACTGTATGCACACGGTATGTTCTAGCAACTTATATGTGCTACTGTATGTGTATTATGCTCAGCTCTGTCTTACCGTACTCATCATTCTATAAATGATATATTTTGTTAGTGTTAATGCTGCTAGAATGTGGAGGAACGAAAACCAAATATGAGATCTAACCTCTAACATAATAATCTTGAATCTTTGAACTGGGTTCATTGATGCATTTCATTACTGGTGCCTTATCCCGTCCTGTAAATGTTTGTTTAATCTCCTTTGAGATCTTGTGCTGTGGTCCATAATAAAGAATGCCTTGAAATGGAAGCTTTAACTCCACTAAGAGATATTTACTTTCATGTTTATTTCTACCAAGTTGTACAGCAATTCATTTTCCTGCTATGTAAAAAAAAATTGAGAAATGTATTTAGAGAGCTGTAGTAGATTGCTTTTAACTCAAATGTAAATCATTGTCAAACACAGAAAGGCTTAAATTCAAGAATAGTGTTGTTGCTATAATGCAATTTCACACTACTAGACCGGTGTCCGGCTGTAGAGCACCGAGTCACACTACTAGACCGGTGTCCGGCTGTAGAGCACCGAGTCACTACTAGACCGGTGTCCGGCTGTAGAGCACCGAGTCACTACTAGACCGGTGTCCGGCTGTAGAGCACCGAGTCACTACTAGACCGGTGTCCGGCTGTAGAGCACCGAGTCACTACTAGACCGGTGTCCGGCTGTAGAGCACCGAGTCACTACTAGACCGGTGTCCGGCTGTAGAGCACCGAGTCACTACTAGACCGGTGTCCGGCTGTAGAGCACCGAGTCACTACTAGACCGGTGTCCGGCTGTAGAGCACCGAGTCACTACTAGACCGGTGTCCGGCTGTAGAGCACCGAGTCACTACTAGACCGGTGTCCGGCTGTAGAGCACCGAGTCACTACTAGACCGGTGTCCGGCTGTAGAGCACCGAGTCACTACTAGACCGGTGTCCGGCTGTAGAGCACAGAGTCACTACTAGACCGGTGTCCGGCTGTAGAGCACAGAGTCACTACTAGACCGGTGTCCGGCTGTAGAGCACAGAGTCACTACTAGACCGGTGTCCGGCTGTAGAGCACAGAGTCACTACTAGACCGGTGTCCGGCTGTAGAGCACCGAGTCACTACTAGACCGGTGTCCGGCTGTAGAGCACCGAGTCACTACTAGACCGGTGTCCGGCTGTAGAGCACCAAGTCACTACTAGACCGGTGTCCGGCTGTAGAGCACCGAGTCACTACTAGACCGGTGTCCGGCTGTAGAGCACCGAGTCACTACTAGACCGGTGTCCGGCTGTAGAGCACCGAGTCACTACTAGACCGGTGTCCGGCTGTAGAGCACCGAGTCACTACTAGACCGGTGTCCGGCTGTAGAGCACAGAGTCACTACTAGACCGGTGTCCGGCTGTAGAGCACAGAGTCACTACTAGACCGGTGTCCGGCTGTAGAGCACAGAGTCGGTAACAATGGAAGTTGGGGTGAGGAACGTGTGTGTCGAATTTGAAGTCGTGGGGTGAACGGTTCTCAAGTCACGTGCATTAAATCCATACACACGTACAGACAGACAGACAGACAGAGTGCGCCACATACTGTAGTATAGTATGGTTATTATCTACACTTCTACAGTGTTAAGAGTGTATACAATTCCAACTGTGAGACACCAAAGTACTGTAGCGCTATAGATTTCAACAATATAGACTCGACATATACTGTAGCATTACATTTTACTACTTGGTCTCTTCAATTTGAACAATGGCAACAAATATTACATTTAAACTGAACATTTGTTCAATTTATGCTGCCATCCACAGTCATACTATGTTGTAACAGAACCTCATTATTAGCTTTGTAAGTATTTGCTTGGATGTAGCAGCTTTGGCACAGATTTTTATGATCGGAACTTCAAACGCCCTCTTTCTTTCTTTTTCTAATGAAACACATTGTCTTCATTGGTGTCACTGCCTGGAAGCTTATTGCAAAATGAGCTGTTGTCAGCTGGATTTTCAACATCATCATTCTGAACAGTGTCTCACAATGAAGAAAGCAAGCATTTAAAACCATTGTTGTTTCTTTGTATTTTAGTCACTCAGTTATCTCTGTTTTGATGAATGGAAGCGAATAAAGTCGCATATTTCATATTATTATTCCCTATGCAGCATGTTTTTACAGATTGATTAATATTGAGAGTATTCACAGTATTCATAGTTTCATGCCGATAGGTCAAACAGTGCCGGAGATTAGCTGCTCACAGACGGACGGACAGATGGGCACACTGACACACAGATAGGGGGGTGAAAAAATATTATCTTCTCTATCGCTCTAAAATAGAGCGATAGAGAAGGAGAATGGAATGAGTGAGGAAAAGAGACTACAATTCTGAAACAATGAACTTGTCAAAACATTGTCATTTCCCCATGGATTCATGTCTGACAGCCCTGACAGCTGGTTAAAACTCAGAGGGCCCTATATTTTAGATATACTGTATAAGGGGTAGTGCATTTTTTAACCTGATGTAATTTTTATGCCTGGAGCTCGCGTTGTATAGATTATTATTAGTATTAAATTATCTGCCGCCAGGGCTGGACTGGGAAAAAAATTCGGCCCGGTCATTTTCACCCAGACCAGACGAATTTGGCCCAGACCAGCCCACCACAACCAGCGAGCAGATAGAAGAAACTATACCGCCCGCTCCTTCGAGGCACGCACAAACAAGCGCTAATACCACCACTTTTGGTGGTATTAGGTGGTGGGTTCACTTCATTGAAATCAAATCATCCTTGTGACCTCTGACTACATCCACGTTTACTTTACCAATTATCTAGCACTTCTTCTGGTGGAATGAGAAAAATTGCCTGAAAAAAGTGCCTGGTAAAAGGGTTTCAGGACCTGCTGATCTGAAATGTGAAACGCCCTCCCACACTCATAAAAGACGTCATTGACGCAATAATGTTGCTTTAAAGGTATATTCAGTTATTTCACTTAATTCAAATATCACTTATTTGAGTGTGCTGACCATATAAGGAGTTCCTCCCTGTCCCCAGTTAACCCCTGGGGGTTGAGTGGGGGCGGGCCTTGGTGTCTGTACAGTTTGCCTGTCTTGTGGCCCCCCACTGTAGTGCGTGCATGTGCACATCTTAATACCAGGGCGGTCCAGGGGATTTTCCAAATCACTGAATGCTCCTTTAAGTTGCAAAGTGGATTCATAACCATTCATATTTTAGCTATCAGATACATTTGTAATAGTCGAATACTGAAATGTCTGCTGTTGTTTATCGATCTTCCTCTTATGAGTTTGGAAATATATTTTACGTGCAGTAACTGTTTCCCATCTTAGATTATTGAACTTGCAGTATTAAAGGGCCACTTCACCCCTTTTGCAACCAGATCTTATTTTAATGATGTTTGGGAGACAAGAAACACTTTCCTGGGGGTTTTTATGTGGGTAATATGTGTTTTTAGATATTTCAGTATTTCAAAGTGTCCATGATAGCCCTCCCCTATCCACAAGGAGGAGCAGTGGACCAAAGCATTGTGGGAATTGTAGTCCAGGATTCGAAGGAAGACAAGTATTAACCAGCTAAAGCCTAGTCAATGGAAATATAAACAGAAGTTTCACCGCTAAAGTCCTAGGAAGACATTTCATCAATTGTCAAAAGCTAGGCTCTTCAACCACATCGCTTCTCTTGCCATGTCCAGGTATTTTTGAGAAATAGCATTGACTGCAGTGACAGTGTCTATGAAAAGTCTATAAGAAAAGCTTGCTATTGTGTTTCAAGATCTGCCCTCATCTGATGTCATGGAAACGAGCCACTGCCTTGGCATAGCGATAATAGTTTAATTAGAACACCCTTTGAGCACAAAAGCACTGATTGAAAAGAGGAAAGATAATATAAGATAATAATGAGAGTTAATAATAAGAACCAGATTATGCCAAATTCTTTCTGTCTGTCTGTCTGTCTGTCTGTCTGTCTGTCTGTCTGTCTGTCTGTCTGTCTGTCTGTCTGTCTGTCTGTCTGTCTGTCTGTCTGTCTGTCTGTCTGTCTGACACACACACACACACACACACACACACACACACACACACACACACACACACACACACACACACACACACACACACACACACACACACACACACACACCACAGACATCAGTGGCGTGTACAGATAGACACTAGGGGGGCAACGCGATAGACACCTTTTGACAATGTGCCCTTTTGAAAAAATTAATTGTACAGTATGTGGACCATGGTGAGTGGTGACATTGATCAATTCTTGATAATAAACTTCTAATTTAGGCCCCGAAATCTATAAATCTCACACTATTAAGGCAACCGGCTGGTTCCACGCGCTGCACAAGGTGCCCTTTTTTCACTTGAACACCTGCCCCTCTAAATGTCTGTGCACGCCACTGACAGACATGCGCGCACTCTGTCTCTCTCTCCATTATGCTCTAACCCTCTTTCTCTCTGCCTACCTCTTCCTTCCTTCCTCGTTGAGTAATTCTGTCACCATGGAAATTACAGCCTTGTTCCTTTGACAGCAGCATGATTAATTGTGCCAACATAAAGGTGTATTTTGGCCAATGGCTGAAAAGAAAAGGTTTTAGTGTTACATTTCCAGTTGGCTTTGGACTTGCGATGTTAGTGAGAGGAGCTGGAGAGATGAGGGGAATGGAACGTTGGCAGCATGCAAAGTGCAAAGTGCTTTCATCACTGTCTATTCACAGTCAAAATTGCAAAGCTATCCTCGTGACATATGACTAATTTTACCTTTCACCACCATGTGGCATTGTGTTTGGGCTAGTGCTTGGCATTACATCGCTTTATTTTTACCTGAGCTAATTAATTTCAGAAGGAAGTGGTTTGTGCAATGTATGTGTGAACACAATGGACTGTGGGGGCATGTGGGGATTTATAGCATGCAGGCCATGACTGATAATCACTTCATGTTCCATTCAGCATTGTATGTAAGGGACAATAGAGAAATACAACAACATCACTGACATTCAAAAGATGTCTATTACAAAACATACCACCTCTTTTCTAAGCATATCCAACACTGAGAAAATACTTTACATTTAGAGGCAATGTTCATAATTATGTTGACAGGCAGTTTGGCTTCATTCCCCAGAGGAATTCCTTTGGAAAAATCTTAATCAGTATTTATTTATTTGTTTCAGACTTTTCAGATTAAGTGATATACAAAATGTCTTGTCACTCTTGTGTGCACAAACATACTAATTAAGACTGGTGCAACCGTGCAGGTATACACAGGGTAATTGCATGGATATATATATACATATGTGTCTCAGAGCCATAGAGTAGAATCAGCTCAACGGTCATCCTAAATATTTTTACTTTGAACATCTTACTAAGCTGGGATGACCAGATCGTATGCATGTCATTGCAGGCTGACCAGGCCATGCCCTTCCTAGTTTGAAAGTTATTTTCGGAAGAAGATATGAACCCAATGCTTACTTTATACACAAGTAAATTACTGTGAAATATTAGCAGGCTATTTGAGACACAAAATGCACAAAAAGCTAGAAACATCCTCAGCTTAGTAACTTAAAGCAGGGACTTGGTGATTGCTCTCCAATTTGAAAACCCCAATGGTTCTTTTGTCATATCTCTTTTACAACGTGGGAAATTCAATTTTAACAATTTAACGCTTAGCTTAAAATTGTCTCAAAAGCATGAAGAAAATTGTAGGGGTGACATAATTTTTTTTGTGACACATTCATTCATCCATTTAAGGGTGACTTCAAATATTATCATTGAGAGGCCCACACTTTTAGAATTGAAATTATTCTAATAATATAGTAGAATAATATATTAATATTAATATTCTAATATAACAGATTTCTGTTCAACAACGTTTCGTTTCCCTGTTTTGATCTGTATCATAGTAATAAAACGGACAAGAAGGACATTTTAACACAGTAGTGGCACTTGACTCTCATTGCAGCCCTAGGTCTGTCATCCCACTCATTCAGGTCTTTGATGAAATGTTCATTGATTGCAGTCCTTAAGCACAGGGGTGGCACTGTGGCAGTGAGGAGTAGTTGCTAGTGAGACTCTGCCACCCCCCTATCGGTCCACAGTAGTGCACACAGCATTTTATCATTATAGACATTAGAGCCAATATGATATTTATTTTCTGTCTCTGAAGTTAAATGCTCAAAGCAAAATAATGACTTCTTGCTGGTGCACTCTGAATTAATTAGTGTTGTGCCACAGGTGTTACTGTGTACACATGCCAGTTTGCGAAGAAGAAATCTTCAGGTGCATGAATCATTTCTAATCCATGTGGTTCTCCAGCTAATTAATGTGTTCAAATGCACAGTAAAAAATCCTTTCTTTTTTCATTCATTACAAGTTGTTTGGCAGCAGGAGGTAGTGGTCATGAGTTGAAGCGAGATGAAGAGAGCTTGGGAGGGACTGGGGTCAGTATGGATTTGTGGTTGATGCCTGTGCCTCCTTTGATGCTATTGGATTTTAAAGCCTGATTTATACTTTGTTGCGCACCAGTGCACAGTTGTGATGCGACATGTTGTGAGCTTATACATGGGTTATTCTTTATGTGGGACACCACCATAAGACGTAAGCCTTAGGTGCTCAGTTCACAGTAGATCAACACAGATGCTGTAATTGTTATTGAATGCTCCTGCATGGCAAAACGGATACAGACTCACAGGTACAGTAGGCCTACTGTATTCCAATACAGTATGTGCCTTTAAGGCATATACTGTAGCTCAGTTTGGCTGTGTTACAATTTACGTTTTCAAAATAATTCATGTCAATAACGATACCTTGCACCTTTGAAAATGTGGATTTGGATTGTTTGGAAAACTCATTTCAAAAGAGTATATGATGCAATGTTTTTACCTATGTTTGTAATGCACCATTGTCATTGATGGACTTATACTTTTAAAAGCAGATGTCCTATCCTGCATAAAGAATTTAATAACTAGAAAAAGTGCCCCTCGAGGCACAGGTCTCCAGTCTCCACCATAGGAGCGTTTTTTTTAAACTGTCAAATGGCATTTCTTCTCAGCCTAGTGGGAATATGCGTGCACAGTTTCACCGCAATCAGACGCTGTGTTCATGGCATTTTGTACAAAACTTTGGAAGCCAATCTTAGCCAAGATTAGCATGACATTTTTATCAAATCTGAAGGAGTAATATCGAAAAATGAGTTTTACATAAGTCAGCCTCCTGGTGGCGTTATAAAGAGCAGATATGTGTAGAATACAGGGCAAAGGTTTTTTGCATGGCCACTAGGAGATGTGCATACAACATATTTTACACAGATTGGTGCAGTTATAGGTAAAAACATGAATAGGCCAGTTATAGCGCCACCATGTGGTGCAAAACATACTCTCCCCAATGAACCCATGCCTTCAGCCTGGTGGAGACAATTAGACCTACTTGATCATGCAGGGGAAATACAGTTTTTAGCTTCACCCAGCTAACCACTTACAGTACCTGTATAAGTGGTCAGACTTGAGCCCAGCTAGGGGAGGAGGAGTACTGGTAGTTAGGGGTTTCCCAGGTGGCCTCTCTCCATTCATGTTCAGTGTGTGTATGTGTATGTGTGTATGTGAAATACCTATAGGAGGGAGGGAGAATTCATATGAACAGCAATGCCTGCCTCATTCTTTATGAACATACATTGCTGAAGTGACTTGTGACTGGTTTTCACAAACAGTCCTATCTATGCAACAAAGAAACAAGGAAAGAAAGTAAAGAAACACGAGAAATGTAGTATATTATAATAATATCTGTCAAACAAGTGCCAAAAGGGAACAAACTAAATTAATTGAAACTATTTATACATTGAAAGGATTGTTTTTGGCTGTGGCCTTGGTGCAGGCAGAGGCGGAACTGCCAATCACCACACCGTAGCCTGGCTCAAGCCCCTGAATCACTAGCCACACCCATTAAATAGTTTTGAGTGAAACAAAATTAAAATTCAAGGTGCGTGTCAGGCTACACCACACAATGGAGGAG
>NC_137863.1:36405414-36717914 GCF_963924005.1 Protomyctophum bolini
TGCATGACATACAAATGGATGTGGGCCAGCGCTGGGCCTTAGAAGTCCCCTCTTCATATTGTGCTACACAATGCCAATAGCATGCAGTATAATAATTATGCTATGGCATTATGGCAGAGCTGGGTAGAGTTTTGAAATTAAATGGCAAAACAGCTTTGCTCCAACAAACATTAAGCAAAAGAAGGGTCAGTACATCAAGTACAATGTTTCGGCCAAACACTTTCTGTCTCTCTCTCTCTCTCTCTCTCTCTCTCTCTGTCTCTCTCTCTCTCTCTCAGCCCCACCACCTTTTGTCATGACAACACTACACACAATGACATGCACAAACACACGCATACACATGCAGGTGTGTGCGGACACGTGTACAGGAAAGGTAGGGACATACTCGTACAGTACTTGATGGACTGACTTTTATTTTATCTTAAAATTAAATCATGGCCCACCTAAACAATATCTATTGTTTATACAGAGGCTAGGTTCTTTGTTAACTTAAGTTTTCCTTTTTGTTTTGTTTACTTCTATATTTATGTGAATGAATGATTGATGATTTTATTTCCGTGTCTGACTGCCTTTCGCAGCCCATCCCTTACGGGATTATTCAGACACAATTTACAATACATTATAATATTTCCTGTGCCAACACGCTGACACCAAAATATTAAACAAAAATAAATATCACACAATGTATACATAACTCTGATTGAGAGTACATTCAACTAGTCCATTTTGTCAAGATAGAGACTAAAGTGGAGGAGGGAGAGAGAGAGAGACAGAGAGAGAGAGAGAGAGAGAAAGGAGCATTGTGATTCTTTACCCTGTTTATTGACTAGATACTTTATTGACTTTCCAAATCGCACTTGTAAGCCCGACTAAGTCGCTATGTACGAGAGTCTGCTAAATGCCGGAATTGTAATTGTATAGGCCTATCGCTTTTAAATCAAATAAATAACTATGTTTACTCATACAGTACTCAATAATAATGCAATCATTAAAAATAGTATAAACTAAGGCAGACTATAGAGTACTGTCAGAATTGTATTGTCAGAATTGTATTGAGAGGATGGCCCCTTGAGATGCAGCATCTCGTTTTAGAGGGGGTCCTATTATACATACAACTACACCATTACAGCAGTACTAAAGACACATAGGTGCATCATAACATACTGTACAAATACACAGGACATATACAGGTACAGTTAGCTTGCTCCCCTTCTCCCACAATGTCGGCATATAGTCTACAATGGTGGAGTAGTACTTGAGAAATAAATATTTTCCTCACTTCAAAAGAGAAACAGTTGATGGACGGGTAGAGTGAGCACAGGCTGCCATGTGTTTTTTTTTAACTGTTAGATCAATATGAAGTAAAGTTCCGGATCCATTGTGACACAGAGGTATTTAAATGAGTCCACTACTGAAGTCCACCATCCCCAGGGTAATCTTTTCCCATTAAAAATCCCATAGACATTTCTATATTTTTTAAATGAGCCTGGCGATTCTGTCAGGCTATAGGTGTCTCTATATCGTGTATGATATTTAGTTATATTCTATAGTATCTTTGTTTGGAGAAAATATAATGAATTCTGTTCTGTCCCCACTGAAGGATGGCACACTCTGTCAAAACATTTCTGAGACATTTTGTTGTCGGTGTGTTATTTAGTTTGTTTGATGAAATAATACTTGAAAACGTTACTCCCACAGAAATAAATGTATTGGTGAAACAAGAGTCATACGACAGAACCAAAGAATGTGTATTGAAATATACCGGGTAAAAATGCAAGTACCGGTATGCTTATATAATCTGCACAAATATACAGTACTTTACTTGAGTAAAAGTGAAGTACTGTATATTTAGTATTATGATTAAATGTACTGTAACTCAACTACCCATCTCTTATTATGCTACTGTACACCTCTATGAGCTCCAGGCGCAGAGCCTGAGTTTTTCGCCATCTTCCCAGTTTTTAATTTGTGAGCTGAGCAGTATATACTTTAATAATTGAAACCAATGCCTCTGTATTTACATAGAGCTTAAGGTGGGATTTATTTTTGTTTTCATTTATATTTGACAGCAGCTTCTAATAACAAAGGTAGAATTCTTTGAAAAGGGGTCTGGTGCCTATACGCAGATCCAACTCATATCACTGTCTGTGTCTTTGTCTGCTTGCTTGTGACAATTCATCTTTGAATTGGTGTAATGTGCATGCAAGTCATATAACGGTACTATGGGTAAGCAGATGCGTGTATGCATAATTTGCATCCACACGTGACGTGAATGTGTGCGCGCCGTGCACACCACATCTGTGTTCATTATCTGTGTTCACCTGTAGATCATTTCCATATTCATAGGATAGGATTCTCATTATATCTTCTGCTTTAGCACAGGCCAGCTAGTATGCTTGCTGTATAAAAGACTATAGATACAGAATTCGCTCAGCAGTTACGCCTTTCACACTAAACCTGATTTATAATTCCATCCATATTCCATATATATATTATATATAGCTGCAAGCAGCGATAAGACGGGGCCAAGCAATAAGAAAAATCACATCTATGTGAACTGAGCGGCAGTGGCGTGACATTTAGAGGGGCAGGTGCTCAAGTGAAAAAAGGGCACCTTGTGCAGCGCGTGGAACCGGCCGGTTACCTTATATTTATAGATTTTGGGGCCTAAATAATATATTGGAAGCTTTTTATCAAGAATTGATCAATGTCATCTTTGGCCAAACGAGGCAGGAGTTATGCCTGTTCAAATAAAAAATTTAAAACGGTTGCTATAGCGCCCCCTTTGGCCAATTGGAGTAAGACTGGTTTCAGCGCTATTCCTCTACCATACTTCATAATGTGACTGCATGTACAGTATGTATTAGGGGCAGAAGAAGAATTTTCATACTCACCGTTTGGCATAGCCCTCTACCATATTGCCAAGTTTTGCAAAAACCAACTGCACGGTTAAGCCAGAACTGCAATTTTTGGCGGAAGAAGGAGAAGAAAAATACAGACAAATATAATAAGGGACCAAAATGCCTTCGGGCTTGGCCCTTAAAAAGAATACAACATACCGGTACACAAGATACAGTAATCCTGGTTTGTAAAGTGAGTAAAATAAGATAAAGATTGTACATCTGCTATTTTTGCCAAATGACACCATCGTACAATGCAGTATAAGTTAAGCTTTGGCTCTTAGCGCCTCCCCAGTTTTTCCTTTCAATGCAAAATCAGCCAACCAGCTAATACAGCAGGTTGCCTTTGTCTACCTTCACATTTATCTCCAGCCACACAAGACTGTCATGCTGCGGGGCAGACCTGCTGGTGGTTTTGGCTCGGCATTAAAGCACACCCAGCGCTACCTGGGGACGTAAGTCGCTTTTGCAGGAGTCACGTCTGTGCGGTGACCCTTTCCTGAAGTGATAACTGTTCCTTCTTGTAAATTGGAGAGGGTGAGTCTCTGGGGCGACGGGCCTCATGTGGACCGTGGGCTCATTTTCTTGGCGAGGCCCCTCACCCACAGCGAGCACTGTGTTAAGGTCCCTCACATTGCATGGTGTCCCCAATCAAAGGTGGTGACGTAGGAACGCCAACTGTCGCTGTTGGAGGCTTTCCCAGAAATCAGCCATCATCCATCCCCAGCCATATGCCTCACAAGCTGCATGTGACGCGTTACACAAATATTTAAAAAATACCCATCCGTTTGTGTGTGTGTTGTGTAGGTGGTGCACTGATGGCGCCTGGCGTCATCAGTGACAAAATACTTGCACCTGACGTGTAGTCCATCTCCAGCATGGTGCACAATCAACTGCTCACTTTTTGTCTTTGGTGATTTTGCCAAAATGTAAATACTAATATAGAGCGGCAGTTTGCTTTGATTTAGCTGGAAATAAGTCCGTTTTCACTGTTAATTCATGTCACTGTTTTAGTGTTGAACATTTGCAATAACTCCAGCACTTAGACATCCACTCTGATTCAAAATATAAGTCTCTCTTGTTTTAGAGCCATTCCTCATTTATTTCCCTAGCACAGTCTATTGAATAGTTCTTACCACCAGATGTATTGGAATTTGTGCCAGGTACCTTGTTCTCCTAACTGCTGGTCTCTTGTAATGTCGCTGTCGAATAAACTTGAAGTTTATTTAGTCGATCTTGTAAGTCTGTGTCAGCTAAGTGCCCGGAATATAAAAGATAAATGTAATATCTCCATGGCTTTTGTTGCGCTTGCCTACTACTACTACTACTACTAATACTTGGTCTCTGCACTCCCCGAACCCACCTCACCCTGGGCCTTGCCCACTTTGACAGGCTGGAATGGCTTAGGGTTGATGACAGAGTACAGAATCTTGCAAGGGTCTGGTCCACAAGATTCGATACACCACCAAGATACCCATGTACCTGTCTAAATACTTCCTTAAAGTCCACACCCACAACAGAGGGAGTTCAACAAATCATATGCAACCCGATTCGGCACAAACAAGGAACTAAATTATTTTCGCTTCTATATGCCACCAAATTGTGGAACGCCCTACCAACAGTCATTTAGACATGCAAATCCCTTGACTCCTTCAAAACCGCTCTCAAAGGGCACCTACGGATGGCTGCAATTCGAAACTGGTTCCAGGAAAATCTGAATCCCCCCCCCACCCACCCACCCCTTTTTCCCCTCACTGTGTATGATTTATTTTCCCTTTTTACCTCCATTTATGATGATGTCCTGTTCTTTGGCTATATAGAACTGTATATTTGTACGTCTCTAAATGTTTTGATGAATTGAACAAGGTGGACCCTCTTGTAAACAAGTGTAGTGCTTTATTGGGTCGTCAGTTTTTGTATTGAGTTGTGCTTGATATGTACTGTAATTCTGCAAACTGTTAATACATACTTCAATCAATCAATCAATCAATCAATCAAAAAGCCTCTAACACCATGTAGGGAGACACGGCCACCTCAATTCAGGTCCGCTGCTGCCCTGGGAATCAAATATGGGAGATTTTCCTGTTTTCTTTTTTCCTGAAAGGATCCATAGACTTGATATATGTGAGCTGGGCACATTTTCAATCCCCTTTACAAATGTGATAACAGAACTCCTAATCCATTAGGCTGATGCAAGCCTGCAGTCAGGGGCTGGCTAAGACAAAAGGCTATGCTTCATTAGCCACAGCGGACAGTTTGTAGCTTGATTAATGGCTAAAAACGAAGGTCATTTATCTGTTTATTTATTTATGCTTTTAGTTTAACTCATCAATGTACACAAGCAGCCCGATGATTTATATTAAGAGTTTGAACCAAATTAATTGGGGAACTCATGGGTTGTGCATTCATAGCTGTTATTGATAAGAATGCCTTTAGCTTATATCTCTCTGTTGCTTTAACCCAATGTCTAACATATGGAATCACACGGTGTGTGATGTGGTTATCTGGGGGGCAATTGTTAATCAACTCAAACGATGCAGAACGAGTTTATGTAGGCCCAATTTAACCCCCCGGCACTCCCGGGAATCCATGGTACTTTTCTTGGTATAACTCTATACGCAATACTGTATATTTTGAGGTTTACCAGTGAAGGATGACTTACCATTTTATATCATTATAAAAATTAAAATCAGATGTATCTTTACACAGTATAACAACCGTCAGCAGCTTCATGGAATTGGCGAAACCCCCCCCCCCCCCATATCGCTTCAACCTTCCATTGTTTCAGAGGGTCCACACAGAAGCTATCTGGGGGCTGCTGTCTGCTCCAAGACAAGGGAATTAGTTCCCCGAGTGTTCCTTATCTCATTGCTTCCACACTCCACCCGGTGTGCTCCCATTCTCCTCCAGTAATGAGTATATACCCAATTTAGTCTCCTTTCTCTCCAAGGGGGAATAAATCCGCCACAGCCCTTTAGATGAAAGAACCTGCACGAATCCCTCGCCCCGCGCCCCATAACCTTAATTGACAGGAAATTGTATTTGTCTCTCTCCCTCCTCTAGTAACACAGGTGTCCAGTAAGGGTTCGCTCATTCTGATGGTTTTGGTTTGTGCCCCCCAACCCCCCTTTCTTCCCTTTTTCAGCCGCTCCTAAGGGCCCTAAACTTTTGATGTCCCCCTCGAGGGCAAAGGTAGGGGACACGGTGCGCATCACTGTGCAAGGATTCCAGGTAGGATCGCCTGGGGTAAGTGCATGGGGTCATGTGAAACCCAAGAGCCAAGTTCAGTGTTGGATAGGAGGAGTTATTTTTTATACCGACCATTCATACAGAATATACAATCGCTATATTCTGCTCAATCTGTTATGCATTCATGCCATTGGATATCTAATTAAATTGCAAATTATGTTTAACTTTCGAAATAGGAATTTTGAGTGAGCTGGAATGTAATATATAACCTGCCGTGCAGGTTGTAAGATATGGAACAAAAACAAAAAGTATATTCAAAGGATGTGTGTTCCTAGTTTGTACTCTACATGGCCTCAGGGCCTTATAACCAAATCCATTCCTTTATGAATAATTGAATTCTCTGGTGTTTCCATAGTATTATTTCTACGTCTGTCACTACTCTAAGCCGACAGGCATCCAGTCTATGCCAGCTAGTATGACTGCCCTGAAATTGCCTTTGTGCTGCAAATCATCAAAAAATAAATAAATGTCCCTATAAATAAATGTCCCTATAGTGTGTTCTGTTGATACTATCATACCGGATGATACTGATCTCTGTGGCGTAGTTGACACACTGACGTTGTTTATTGGAAAATGCTAATCCTGATTCTTAATGGTCCACGGCACAGATCATCTTTGTTAGTCTTCAGACACCGCTTCAGTAATCTCTAGCAGTGATGTGGTATGACAGGGGTTGATTCAGTTTCATTACCTCCAAAACAATGTGCCGTACCTGGTGCAGGCTGGACAGACAGACAGACAGACAGACAGACAGACAGACAGACAGTTTAGTTCCACCCTCTGACGTTTTTCTTATTCTTTGAAGAGTGTTAAGCATTCTTAGTATAAGGCCTGGGCCACTGATGTAGAGGTCCAGGCTCACCAGGCGCGTGCCGCGGGTTCGAATCCCGATCCCGACGGCCTTTTCTGCGTGTCACTCCCCATCTCTCAGTCTCTCCCCAAGTCCTCTCAGTGTACTCTACTATAAATAAAGGCATAAATGCCCCAAAACAAATACTAATAAAAAAGAATGGTTACTATAAACAGGCTTAGGAATCTCTCCTATCCTTCACTGGACAGAGGCTCTGGGTTTTCATAAGTAGATAAATTGATGTGTTTAATATGCATTATTATTGTACCTCTGTTTTCTCTCAGAAATGGTAGCATGCAGTTCATGTTGAACTTGATTCCAGTGTATTATGCCCCAGGTTAACCTTGTGGGAACGTAATTGCAAGGATATTGTGCTAAGTACATAATGAAAACTCTGATTACACTGTGCTGTTACACCATAGTAAGAGATGTTTTCATTATTTGACAGTATAATTGTGCATTTATAACAGTTTCTACTTGTAAACTAAACAGGTGAATGCACTGGAATTGGGTCATTGTAATGTAAAATTCTACTTAATGCATTATGCACGAGCATCCTGCAGTGTGTGTGTGTTGACTGAGCTGACTCACACGTGCATGCATGCACGCGTCGCGCGCACACGCACACACGCACACACACGCACACACAGTCACACACACACACACACACACACACACACACACACACACACACACACACAGTCACACACACAGAGAGAGATACTAAAAATAAATAAAGTCTATAGAGCTTTTTAAATTGGGCTCTGGTTAGGCCATTGGGGATATGTGACAGGAAGAAAGGAAGTTGGGCCCTTCATTGTGGTTGTGCATGTGTTTGTATGTATTTACCCTAACCTGACCTTTTGCTATCAAACTATCCCAGAACACCAAACTAATTTCACTACCGTCATTATCATGTTATTATGGCACTTAAAAAAGATTACACAATCCACTATACCCGTATAGTCACAAGAATGACACTCTGGCAAAACTTAGTCAATTAGGCCTATTGCATATATTATTATTATTATTATTATTATTATTATTATTACTATTACCCTTATTATTATGCTACTACTACAACACTACTGCCCCAACTCGTGCAATTACCATAGCCTACATTATCTCTGGACTCATGTGATGAATATGTATCATACCAATCGTTTATATTTCACACTGATTGGCTTTAATTGGCTTGTGAGGGGGCTAGAATTGTACAAAAATACATTTCATTAATCCCATGTTGAGGGGGCACAAAAGGTGCTTTCACTTCTACCCATAGGGGGTGCCACAAATGTGGAATGTTTAACTGCACCGTGTATGTCGCAGAAGTGATATTTGTCCCTCCGAGACAATGTTTTGCACCCTGTCCGTCCGTCCGTCCGTCCGTACCGCCGTCCGTCATTCCGTCCATGCGATTCCCGTGACATTTTACATACATTGCCACTAGGCAGAGGAAGAAATGCCACTTTAAAATGTTCACATCAGTCTCATGGTGGTGCCGATTTGTGTTTTAACTGCACTGTGTCACTGTGCCCACTCCCTAGAGGCAGAGGAAAAACCTTTGCCTGGGATTTTTCACATCTGCCTTTTATATCGCCAGCAGGAGACCGACTTTAAATACATTCTTTGATATTACTCATTAAGAGTTTATCCAACTTTCACACAAATCAGTACACATGATCATAGTCATGTGATGGATCTGTTTGATTTTTCATATTCCATCCTGATTGGCTAAGATTGACATCTAAAGCTTGGAGGAGTGGAAAATGCTGCAAATAATAAACGCAGCGTCCGATTCAAATTACACATTATCTCTATAATCAAATGATCAAGACGGATCCATCAGATTTGTCATATTATTACATTGAAATTGGCAAATTCCAAACATTGCTGTCCCACAATAAACCACCTGACCTGGCGGAGACCTGTGCAAAGTTTCACTGCACTTTTTCTAGTTCGCTCAGCGGAGCACCCCTTTCTAGTTTCAATCTGTTGCATCACATGACATGTTCCTCCAGAATAGATCACCTTGCTTTGTCTGAGCAGAATGTGGCCTTTGATTGCAAGTTGTATCATGTCAGTTGGCCCCCCCACCTGCAAGAGACAGACTAACTAACACATAGTTGTATCATGTCAGTTGGCCCCCTACCTTCAAGAGACTTGAGGAATACATACTAGGGAAATATGGGCACCATTTTTTGGGAAGACGCTAAACTGCCTAAACCTATAACCTTAACCTCACAGAACTAACCTAAACAAACGTATAGAATTTGTGGGGAAATGTTTTGGATGGGGGCAACAATCTTCTGAATGTAATACGCATGCCATCAGAAGTATTCCCATTTTGATGCCCACAGTTTCCTAGTACCCACTCTCCAGGGACACTCTGTCCGCCTGCTGGCCCGCCCGCCAGTCCATCCTCCCTTAAGCAAATTTTAATATAGGATTACAATTTACAATTTAGGCATTTAGCAGACACACAAAATATGGTAATACATCAAATACATAAAAATAGTCATCATGAATCATATGTAAGCTTAAGAACCTAACAGTGGTATACTCTATAACTACTGTATATAGAGTGCTACCGTACTACAATATTTGTCTTTGTAATGGAGTTTGTAGTGGAGTGAAAGTCATAAATATCCATTTCAATACAGCTATACACCAAGAAAAGTAAAGTACATGCACAAAATGTACCGTACCTACTATTAAGTAAATGTACTTTACTGTTAACCACGACACTTATTTTCAATTCAATGTGTCAAGTGCTCCCAATGTTCCAATGGAGTATGTTCCCCTTGAATAGACGTTGAGTGCCATAACCCCTCATTCTCTCTTTTCACTAAAAGATATCTTCAATAACACATATTCCAGCTTTTTTATTCTCAGAGTATCCAGTGGTGAAGCTGTGCCAGAATGTGGCATGTGTACAGTACATGGCGGAGTGTGTGGGGGCGTCTGGGCGATACTTATTCCTTAGATAACAACATTCAGCCTTTTATTAAGTTATCTTATGGAAGGGATATGTCTGCTCGCTGATATGAATGGAATACTTCTTCAAGAAGTTGGGTTTTTTTTTCAAATGCATGTCGATATGGGGACTCTCTGGAGGGCTCGAGAATGTGCTGAACAAAAAAAATAACTGAACAAAAAAAGAAAGCGAAAAGCTGATTATTAATGCATGCTGTTAACTCGCCGTTGCACTGGGGAGAGAAGAATCGAAGCTTGTATTATTCATGTTTCTTTTTCTCTTAATCTCTTGTTGGCGACAAGACGTTTCTCTGCCACTGCTGCCCTCTCACCCCCACTCCTCCTCTCCCCCATCTCTCTCTCTCTCTCTCTCTCTCTGTATCTCTCTCTCTCTCTGTGTCTCTCAACCTCCTTGCGTTCCTCTTGGTCTCCGTCCCACCTGTGTATCGTTGATAGAACGAGGTGTTCCCAGAGCCACTGTTCACCTGGACGCGGGTCGGGGGTCGTCTGCTGGACGGCAGCAACGAGAAAGAGGGGAGGGAGCTCATTCTGGAGAGAGTGCCGGCGGAGCTCAACGGCTCCATGTATCGCTGCACGGCCCAGAATCCTCTGGGCTCCACGGACACGCACACTCGCCTCATAGTCTTTGGTATGTCACTGAACACAATAACTTTCACCTTTATTTGTTTTGTTTGTTTGTTTGTTTATTCGTCCATTCATCCATTTATCCATTCATTTATTTAGTGAATATCATTCAATCCATTTTCTGAAACCACCACACCGTAGCACACAATCCTTCTATATTTGGCAAGATTGTCCTTTTATTTTCGTTGTCTTTTGTTTTACCGTACGTCCCACTTGTCTACCCACAAATTACCTACAACACTTACACAATTGCACAGTTGTCCATTTCTGAAAGAAAAAAATATATCTTTGGAAATAATATATTATAATGGGCATAGGCCCAATTAAAAATACTTAAGAAATTCAACTGGCCACTTATGCGATATGAATTATTAATACAACTAAGCATGTGATTAATAAGAAATTGAATTACTAATTGGTGCAACAATTCACTTCTTTTGAGGCTGATTATGAGTGAATAATGTGTTCTGCAGACTGCAGTGAGAGATTCACCAGCCGTCCCATTGTCATGTTGTTGTGCTGCTGTAATTGTCTCATCAAAGACACAGGACAGAATGAAATAATCTCTTGTGTTAGCAGTGTTAAACCTAATTTATCATTTGTCATACGACAGTATCTTGTGCCGAAAATACACGATCTATAAGGCTCATGCCATGCTACAATCTAGAATCTATCTATATCCACAGCCAATCTACAAGCGATGCGACACATTGTGAGCTTGCAGATCTGCAATTCTTGTCACGTGTCACGGCCATGATGTATTGTATAAATAAAGCAGTGGAAAATCACTTCTTTAGCCATGGATTTGGTATTTATCTTATATGTCTGTATATCAGACACTTGTCTTGTGTCTGTCTGGTCTCTTGTCCGTGTTTAAAACACTTCTGATGCCTAGGACGTCCATAGGGTTTCATTAGCGGTTTCGAGTTAAAATCAACCGATAATCACCAGTAGGTTACTTATCAAGACGATCTTATCGGCCTACTGCGCGTGCTGGGAGCCTACTGAGAACGACAACCCACCTCATACCCTATAACCTAAACACAACCGCAAGCACGGAGCAGTGCAGTCACTTCTGTGTTTCCTAATCGCAGCCTGTAGGCTCCCAGACTACGTGCAGTAAGATCGTTGATTATCGGTTGATCACATTCGAAGCGGGTGGTTTCATCCCCCTTTAGCCTTGGATCAATCATAGATGTATTTTATCGAGTTTTTAGCTTACGTATCATCTACTGTATGATGGTCTTGGTCTGCAACCCCAAATTGTCACTGGACATCCGCACGGAAAGCCTGTACTTCTCCGTACATGATATAAAGTGATATAAAGTGCTGACTGCATGGATGTTAACCTGACATACAGAAACCCTGCTGCATGTGTATTAGCCCATATTTTTCAATAGATATGCGCTTTAATCCCGTCTTTGTCGGATTCTGTCGGAGGTTAATTCCCTGCATTCCTCAATGGGCGGTAGTATTGAAAAATACGGACTAATACAATGCACAAAGGTTCCGAATGCCGAGTTAACATCGGGGCAACGGGGCAAGCACTTAATATTTTGCATTAGTGCATGATGAGAAATACTGACTTGGTGAAAGTCGAGGTCACTCTGGGGTGTGCAGCTCAAGGCTGTCATACTGTAGATATGCAAATGTCAAAATCAATAACATACATCGATCTTGATCCAAGAGATGTTCTTTCTTATTATTATGCAGAATAACACAACAATATCCAATTCATGAACTATACGTTTTGGCAGGCCACGTCTAGTTCTTTGAGCTGACATAATTTGCCATTACAATTACAGTTTGGACATTTACTGTTACAGTCCCTCTTATCCAGAATGACTTATACTGTACAAGGTCGAGATCAGAGTAAATGGCATGAACCCCTGTCAACTAACTGATAAATTACACGAGTAGAGTGCAAAGAGAATAATGTAGTGCTTCAAAGAAAGGATACCAGTTAAATATCAAACCTAGAATCTATGTAAAGGATACCAGTTAAACATCAAACCTAGAATCTATGTAAAGGATACCAGTTAAACATCAAACCTAGAATCTATGTAAAGGATACCAGTTAAACATCAAACCTAGAATCTATGTAAAGGATACCAGTTAAACATCAAACCTAGAATCTATGTAAAGGATACCAGTTAAACATCAAACCTAGAATCTATGTAAAGTAAACATTCCTCTCGTTATAACATTATGGCATTGAAACACACGCACACGGAAGCACATGCATGCATTTGTCCATTATTTAAAGATGGAGTGCCATGATTTTTGTATTTTTTCCTGTTTATGAGGTGACAGCACTTCATTAGACCCCTTAGTGTAGTTGTTATGTGCTATGATGTCTTCCCTTCCCTGTATTTAGGGTTTCTTCCTGGAGGCTGAAACCTTGACAGTCAAACGTGCCAATGAAAAAAACTGTGATATAGTCACGTCACAATATCATCCCCTCCCCTAACCCCTCCCCTTTATCATACAACAACAACTGTCGTGCAGCTTCAGTTCACCACCTATCACCACCCACCAGGCAAACCAGGCATACTTGATGAAGCTAAGATACTTGTAAGATCTTAATTTTCGGGCCTGTTAAGAACTCTAGTTTTCGCCGGCTGCCGGCTCCCATGGGAAAATGGGGAAATGCACGATCGGTCGCAATCAATACATGCACAAATTGATTGGGTGGGGCATAATATGAGCACACCTTGGAGAAAACTGCCACGACAGGACGGTGTTGTGAGTCATTTTGCTAGGAGGAGTGCTAAATGTTCTGTTTAACACTTCCAGTGCACCCTCAGGTATCATCGGCTGTGTGCCTAGCATGGCCCATCTGTCTGTCTTTCTCCGCTCACGCTTAAGGGAAGTGAATGGTGATTACATTGACCGCCACCCCACCCCCCCAGCGGCCTTGAGATGATACACCTCTATCTCTCCCAGGGAGGAGAAGAGGAAGATGGAGAGAGAGAGTGAGAGACAGAGTGCAGGGAGGAGGGGGCGCTCACTTGACAGATTGTTTGGTATACTTCATACATCATCGGAAATAATAGAGTATAATGACGGCTTGCTATTGAGGCTCTCTAGATGCTCGGAGAATAGTGTTCATGTCTTGATGATGTTCATCTTTAGCCACCTTCAGTGATAATACCTTCATGATTACCGCAAAGTGAGACGGCTGTAGGGAGGCAGGCAGTGACACACACTCACTCACCTCCATGCGTTTAGCACACGCATACGCGCATGGACCTGTGTATAAATGTGAGATAAATGTGTATGCGCATAAATATGGATAATTCACACAGCCATGAACATCTTGTACAGTATACGCTGTCACACACAGCCCCCCCCCCCCCCCCCCACACACACACACGCACACACACACACACACACACACACACACACACACACACACACACACACACACACACACACACACACACACACAGGTATTCCGCTCAATCAGAGCAGCGTTAGACAAATAAAGGCATTCATTCATTTGTAACACTGAGAATGTACAAATGGAGGACTCCCCTGTGTGCTACTCTTTTGCACCAACCTGCTCACATCTTTGTAAAGGGGCTGCATGCAGTCTCTAAAGCACTGAAAGCAGTCAGACCAAATATAAGCCGAGTGAGTGGGGTGCTGCTAATACCCTCCAAGACTTCGTGCTCTCCACCAAGACCTAGAAAACATATTGTCAGAGCCCACAGTATCGGCTGCACTACTTATTAGAGAATGTAGTTCCGTTTCTCTTTTCTCCCCCCACACTGCCTCCCTCTCGCTACGGCTGTTGCCAGGTCCCTCCACTGCTGTTGAAAGAGTGTTCTGGCAGCTCTGGCAGAGAGCACCGTGGTCCCTGTTCCATTAATAGTAGCAGCCCTGCTCAGCGGGGACATGTCATTTAGCACCGGCTTTAGAGACTTAGGAGTTCAGCTTCATTAGAACGCCACGACCTATGTCAGACATCACTATTTTCTCATTTTCTCCCTTTTCCATCTGTCCCTCTCTTACTAGCTGGCTCACTCTGTTTCATTTTTTGAATCCCCTTTCATCTTTCACCCTCTCTGCTTTGTTCCTCCTCTACGCTCATCCCATTAGCTTTTAATTCACTCACTCACTCACTCACTCACTCACTCACTCACTCACTCACTCACTCACTCACTCACTCACTCACTCACCTCATCTTTTTTGTTGTCATGTGACCTTGGCCTTGACCTTGTCCTTGTAGTTGACCTTTTCAACTAAAAACAACAGCGGGCAGTCCGCTGATCATTCCCACCAGGTTTCGTGAAAATCTAACCATTATTCTCTTAATTTGGACCATGACCTTGACCGGGGCGGCAGTGCTCAGGTGTAGAGTGGCTGGTAGAGCGGCCGGAACCATGAGGTACCCAGCTCGATCCCAGGCTCCCCCAGAGTTAGTGTCGAAGTGTCCTTGAGCAATACGCTGAACCCCTAATTGCTCCCGATTGGTTGGTGCCTTACACATGGTTTCCTCCACCATCGGTGTATGAATGGGTGAATGTAATGCACCATCTATGTAAAGCGCTTTGGATAAAAGCGCTCGGCAAAATCCGGCCCACCTCTACCGAAGGTCGCAGATAACTGTGAAATCTTGCACATAACCCACAATTTCCGTCACTCATGTGCATGATCGTCGCAATTCCCGTCACACACCCCAGGTAAGCCCCCAGGTCATTGTGACATCACGAGATCTCAGCCACCTGGTCACCCCAGGCAAGTTAGAGCTCGCTGCAGTGGTGTCCGATCCGAACTTAACCGGGATGCAGAATTTTCTAACCCATCGATAATATCCGATTTGTAAAGCCAGATATCACTGAGGACTTGTAATAGCCTGGCTAATAAGCCAGACCGAATCAGCTGTTGGCAAAAAACATTGCCTGCCGGTGGATTTGAGTCTGGGTTATTAGCCAGGCTAGACTTGTAAGGCCTTTATATCCTCGTCTCGTCCGGGAAGGCAATGGAGTCTCTCGTGAGGAGCATAGCAACTGCTGCTAGCTCCCTGAACCTGTTCGGATTCTTCTTGTTCACTAGATGCGTGTCGTGATGACGATGCAAGCCAACTGAGTACGTATCACCATGACGATGCGACGATGCCAGGCGTGTATATCCATATATGAGGTTTCTACACTAGTCTGATCTCTACCAGTCTTCATAAACAAAGTCAAGCTGGAGACATACAACAATACCAATCAAATGGAGACCATGATTGTGACCTTTGACCTTTTTAACTAACTGGACAGACAGACAGACAGACAGACAGACAGACAGACAGACAGACAGACAGACAGAAACGCCTATCCTTTTCTTTTTTCTTGATCCAGTAACTACATAACACGTTTGAAATTCAGCTTCTTTGTGATTAACCTTTTCTTTTTTCTTCTCCTTTTGTCTTGGTAATGCTATCTGACAGTTTCTCTCTGTTCTCTTTGTCTCTGACAGAAAATCCAAGCATGATGAAGAACACACAGACCAAGAGCAGTAAGTATCGCAGCCTTCACGGTAACAGCTGCTGGGATTCCTGTTTTGGAATCGTAATGATCATTCTGTTGTTTACCAGGGAGGAATCACGTGAGCTGTGAATGTTGATTTTTGATTGTCATTTGTTCTTATGCAATGCACATCAACGCTGACCATCACCGCCTGATTAAGGACGTCAGTCGTTGGGTCCTGAATAGAAGCAGTGTTCCTGGGGGATGTGGGGATGAAGCACCAGTGATGACGTACTGAGGGGGGATGCGGGGGTGGGGGTGGGATATGTGCGTCAAACCTCCCTCGGTAACGAATCGGCGCTCCTGTCAGTCGTGGTGCAGTGTGAGATTAGGCGTGTTTCATACGAGCTGCTGTGGTGGCTTATTTGTGGTTGCTCAGATTATCGTATGTAAAACTGAGGGATTGTCAGCGGAAGCCGCAGAGGGATGTGACAGCCACCTGTCCCCAGAGAAGTCTCAGTCTCAGTCTCTCTCTCTCTCTCTCTGGATCTTACTCCATTTCTTGCTTGTCCCTGTGGTCTGTTCTCTCTCTCGTCTCTCTTTCTGTACTGCACTATACAGTATATCGTCGCTGTAGTACCTTTGTCCAAAACCACTACTTTTAAGGAAAAGGAAAACATTACCTGCATTCCAGTGGATCCAGTGTACTGTAGATACTGTAGAGTAGATAGATAGTGTACTGTTAATACTTTTCCCAGATTATACGTACATATTCATAATACCCACAGATAAACGTAACCACTTTCAAGCTGGCATCCCTATTTTGGGCATGTTTTCTGTTATCTTTTTGTCTTTTTTTTAGGCCCCTCCTATGCCCAGCTTTGTCTATTGAGTTGATTGACTGAGCAATGTATACTGTACGTATTGAGGATAACAATTGAGGACGTCACAAGTGATTAGCCGGACTGAACTTGAGGATAAAAAGTGATTAGCCGGAATGTGATGATGTATGATGCAGTATGTTGATAAGAGCGCCCCTCACCTTTTCACAAATAGTAATGCAATGCATTGTGAGCTTGTAGGCTATTGTAGCTACTTTGCTAGATAAATTACGAAGATACAAGATTCATGATCTACAGGGATGATATGCACTTGTCCATCTCACCATTGTTTTGCTGTCCCCGTTTCACCAACACTGTCTCTCTCTCTCTCTCTCTCTCTCTCTTGCATTCTATCTTTGTCTTCTGATCAATCTTGTCCATCTTGTCCATATCTGTCCTCTGTCTTCAAGTCCCTGCCTCTGTCTCTCTGTCGCTGTCCTTTTGTCTCTCTGGCTGTGTCTATTCTGCCCCCTCTCTGTCTGTCTGTCTGTCTGTCTGTCTGTCTGTCTGTCTGTCTGTCTGTCTGTCTGTCTGTCTGTCTGTCTCTCTCTCTCTCTAACACTCCTCTCGTTAACTCTGGCTCCCCCCCCCCCCCCCCCCCCTCCCCTTCTCGTCTATTTTTCTTTCTTTCCGTTTTTTTTTTCTTTCCTTCTTTTCTTACCATTCTCTGTAGCCCTATCTCAGGGATGCAATTTGAATATGCAAATGCTACCGGGAAAGCGCAGGAGCAGGTGTGCCACAGCAAGGACAGAATCAGGTCAGCGTGGAGGCGCGGACCGCAAAGCGAGGCGCGGACATGCCTTGCATGCAAGTCAAATCAGTGTAGAACATCAGGCCCCGAGAGGTCGCCCCACACGTGCCTGATCGCTTAATGGCTGAACAGCCCGGTCCTCCCATGGCGTGTGTGGGGGAGACCACCCCTGTCAGTCAGTCAGTTCCGCAGCTAACCGGTAAAGTACGCATTCTGGAACCAAATGGACCCTCATGTAGGGGCCATTTGTTTATTTTTCTACTGCTGATTTTAAGCGTATCAGCACGTCATCGTTGTCAAAATGTCAACGACTCGTCCATTGCTATTCCGGCTGCAATGGCTTTGTTGCGGCCTTCATTGTGACATTTCTTGGCTGGTCACAGTCTCAGCTGGCCATCCCATCCTCTGGGGTTATGGGCTCTGCTGCCTTGTGTCGGCACTGGGCATCATGCACCGCCAGGCACTGGGCATCGTGCACCGCGAGGCAGAGAGACAGAGGCAGTGAAAAACACTGGGCATCGTGCACCGCCAGGCAGAGAGACAGAGGCAGTGAAAAACACTGGGCATCATGCACCGCGAGGCAGAGAGACAGAGGCAGTGAAAAACACTGGGAATCGTGCACCGCCAGGCAGAGAGACAGAGGCAGTGAAAAACACTGGGCATCGTGCACCGCCAGGCAGAGAGACAGAGGCAGTGAAAAACACTGGGCATCGTGCACCGCGAGGCAGAGAGACAGAGGCAGTGAAAAACACTGCTTGTATGATCAAATTATTCTTAGAAATTCTGACAGAGGCAATTAATTTAATATTCGGCAATCGATCTATGAATTGAGTAATCAACATCATTTTTTATGTATTTTCAAAATACAAAATCCGCATTTGTATCTCAAATACATTTCTCAGACCAGTATTTTGTATATTATGATATTGTTTTTCTTACCCAGTAGGCTATTTGAAATTTGTATCAAGATACCTTTTCTGTGTACTGTCATATGTAGGCCTATGAGTGTTCAGGACGGGATCCCCTTTTGGTGTTTTTGGTCTTAACCACTTGAACCGTCTGTACTTAAGACCGGAGAGCGGCGGAGACCCCAAGGTCACACTAGATCCCTTCCTTTTGGTCACACTGTACTAAATATCTTTGCCGAAAATGCCTAATCTACAGCTGAATGTTCGCCTATGATGACATGCCCAGAATAGTGACGCTATAGGGTCCATGTGGTTAAATCCCTGCACCTGGTGGAGCTTGTAGAGCTTCCTCATCAACTAGGCTACTGCTAGAAAGTGCACGCCCTTGAGCAAGTCACGGAGCCATTAAGTGCTCAGTCGCAGCTGCTTGGGGACCTGATGGCTGGGGTTATGCCGTGTTGGTTTACTGTGTGTTTGTGTGTGCACTATGTGCACCCCACCACCACCCCCACCCCCTTTCCTTCCCCTTGCAACTAGTCCCCACAGGCTATGACATTTAACAGGATGAACGTCCACTTGCCATTTTCTTTTATTTTTTTAAAAGCATTAATCCGTAAGATGTATAAGCTAAGAGCTGAGACGGAACAGCCACTTGGATTTGTTGCTGTTTGAGATGCAGGAAATACCACTTATCCGCCAGCAGGTGGCGTACCCAACCACAGGGTCTCGTCAAATGGAAGAGTAGGCAGACCACAGTGGTATTCACATGTTTTACTTAAGTAAAAGTATCAATACTGCACTGTAGAAATACTCTGTTACTTGTTTTACTTGAGTAAAAGTACTGAAGTGTTGGTATTGCAATGTACTTTAAGTACCGAAAGTAGAAAATACTCATTATGTAGATCCATTTCAAAGGTTTTCAAACGTATACATTGTCTAAAAAGTCTTTTGAAAATAGCAGATCCACAAACTCTGTGAGCTTGTAGATCGGCTATTTTCGAATGGCTGAAATGTAGGGTTGAAGTGGTATCGTATGTTTTGTAATAATAATCTAAATCTAAAGGTTTTCAATAATTGTACTGTAAAAGTCAGTGTTGTACCCGAACGCGTTCAAAGAACGATAGTTCACGAACGCGTTCTCATTTGGGCTGAACGTGAACTGAACGTACTGTATTTCTGCCGGAATGAACGTCATTGTGAACACGTTCATTTCTGGCGTGTGTGAACGTCACTTTTTCTCGTTCAACTTCGTTCAAGAGTGAGTGGGGGGGTTACAGACGTTCACACGGGCAGATGCAACAGATGCAAAGCTACACTAGTACAGTAGTCACAGACAGTGTCGTCGTTAAGCAGCAGGAGCCTAGGATCCCACTAGCAGCAGCTGTCCGTTTATCATTAGCACAACCACGAACGTCCAACACATATACAATGAATTAGTAATTACTCACCTAATGCTGCCTGCAGGTTCCATGTTTAATTCCAGCGTGTGTAACCTACATTGTCTAAGTGACAGTTTTCATATTGTAAATATGATCGCTAACCTGGTTTAGCGACTAGTACTTTTGACAGCTCATCCATCGTAGCTTGTTTACAAGTGAAATGGACTTCCTGTGCAGAAACTGCCTCATAAAAATATGAGCCACTTGTATTGATTAGTCAACACTAGTTTTATTTCCACATCTACTTACAGGACGTTAACATCTCATTTGAGTGCCTGTCAGCATTCTCTAAATCCCTGTCTCTCAGCTGGTGCGCAAATAAAAAAATAAAAAAAACGATGGAACCATGAACTTTAGTTCAAAATGTTGAATTATGAACTATGAACTGAACTAGTTCCTTTTTAAATTGCTGAACTGTGAACTGAACTAGTTAAGTTAACTTTCCCAACACTGGTAAAAGTACAATATTTGCCTCTGAGATGCAGTGGAGTAGAAGTAAAAGTACTGAAAACATTCAAACACAGAAATGTCTTTAGTAGAAACCAAAGAGGTTTGCACGCTGTGTTTTATTGTCATTTACAAATGGTGTCATTGTTGAAACAAGGGATGTGTGTCGTTACCTGACTGTGGCTTTTTCCTGTGGCCCTTTCAGATGGAGCATCTTGCAAGGACATGCTCGGACTGACTTGGATGGCGCTTGTCCTCACAGTGATTGTGGAACTGACGTGAAACTTCCTATAACACACACACACACACACACACAGGCAAGCACGCACACACACACACACACACACACACATGCACGCGCGCACACGTGCACACGCAGGCATGCACGCACTCAGTCACTCACTCACACACACGCACGTACACGGTAAAATCCTCCTCAGTGCAAATTAAACTCTGAGTGGCAAAAATGGAACCAAATGGACCCATAATGGTTTCATTAGCACTGAGGGGTTTACAGTGTATTTGCTGTCCTCGCACAAAGGCACACATACAGTATATGGTACACACACTATTCAATAACACATGCACACTTAAGACACACACGCACGCATACACACACACACACACACGTGCGCGCACGCACGCACACGCACATACATTCTACTATCCTGCAAGCCTTCTCCAGTCATCAACAGACCCCCCCATGCGTTAGTCGATCAGGAAACAATGTCGTCACATTATGGCGCTCCACTCTGTTTTTTGTAAAGAAATAATAACCAAGATAATGTTATAAAAAAAAAGAACCAATGAGACAAATAAGAGAGTAACCACCTCCAATATAGCCCTGCCCAATCATACTTACATGTTTTTATTTTATTTTGTTTTATTTTATTCGCTTCTTGTCCCTCGTCTTGCCTGTTGATCAATAAAATTAATTGATAAAAAATAACAAAAAAAATTAAAAAAAAAGTTTTTTTTTTGTTTTTTTTAACTTCGTTTGGTGTTGACTGAAATGTGACATGTGACCCCACGTTGACCACGCCCCCCCTGGAATAGAAACAAGACAAACTAATGCCGTCGCTCAAAGTGAACATTCTTTTGTCCCTCCCTTTTTAAGGGGTTTGTTTTTTCCTGATGGCTCGGAATGTATGAAAAGATACAAAAAAAAGAAGAAAAAATAATTGTTGAGAAACTGTGGGGGAAGAAAAGGAAAAAAAAAATCTCTTTTGGAGTGTATTTTGTGTACATCAGTGTAAATATTGAAGATAATTAAAGAGGTTATATGGGTGTCAGGTCAGGGGAATGGTTTATGGATGTGTTTTGGGAGGGTTTGCAGTTTCATTACCTTTTTAATTTAGGTCTCATTCCAACACACCTTTTCTAGAGATAACCCCAGGCTGTAAGGACATGAACAATTCACAGCCTTTTTTTATTTTGGGCTTTTTACATCTATATGGCAGGTCTCTGAAAATATATGACAATTATCTAATATGTCTGCCATTTTGGGGTTGTGGTGCATGTGACGTTTGAAGATTCTTTCTCCTTTCTGTGTGCTGCAGCCAACTGCTGCACTGCAACTCATTGTCAAGCCTGATTTATATTTATGCATCGTGTCTTGGGCCAAACATGGCAGATCTACAAGTTCATAAACTGTGAGCTTGTAGATTGTCTGTTTTCGGCACGAGACCCCCGTGCACAACCAAGTATAAATGAGGCGTCGCTGGCCTGTAATCCAGTTATTTACTTGTTACATACTATCTTAAGTGACCTACATTGTGTACAATACGATACGTAACACCTTTTCCCAGGCATTTCTAGTAGGATCATTTTAGCCGCCAATCCGGGGAGGTGCTCACCTGAAGCAGCGTGTGTAAAACAGGGTTGTTGCATTTGTTTCATATCATCTGTATTAAAAATGGAGAGATGATCAAAATTATCAGCCTTGACTTATACTTATGACCTGATAGTGTGTTTGATATGATATATACGAAATTCGGATGGTGTCGCACACCAAGACTAGAAAAAGTGCTCATGTCTCAAAAGAGCACATGGTCAGGTAGATTATTGTGGGCCAGCAATATCTGAATTCAGTCATTATAGAGGTGAATCAGAATGGACAGATCCGTCTTGATCACATGACTAATAGCCTAGATATAATGTGTGGATTGTGTGCCAATTTTCGTGATGTTTGGACAAAATTATATCAATGTGTTTTGCAAAAATTGGTCTCTTGGTGTCGCTATAACTATAACTAATGTGAAAGATTTGGGGCAGAGGTTGAAAATGCCTATGGATACAATAACTGATCTTGCATTGTCTGGCTGTAGTTCGGGGCATGAAATCGTCTTATAACAGACTATGAATGAAGCATTAGTAGTGTGTATCTATCCCTTTAATGTTCGGACACATTCTACTGTATGTCTACTCTTTGGCACTTCAGCACATCTGGTAGACAAGGGTGGTTGATTACAGACACAATTTCATTATAATAAGTAGGGGCACCGCTAGAATTCCTGGACCCCTGACCCTTGGGCTTAAATACTAGTGCTTTATTTCAGAGTACTCGACAGATACAGGGTATGGGGTACAATTTCGGACACAAGAAACTGGGTAGGCACACGTTCAAGAAAAGAAAACACAGGTTCTCTTGCCATGAGCTTCACCAAGGTTGAATACTTTAGCCTGGACACTCAGGCATGTTAGATTCTTCACCCTGTGTATCACAGTGTAACCCCTCCCTCCCCCAAGGTCACCTAAATGCAAGTTCCAAAATGCTTTGCTTCACACACCACATTGACCGCCACCTCTCTCTCTCTCTCTCTCTCTCTCTCTCTCTCTTTCTCTCTCTCATTCTTACACTGTGAATGTAATCCTTGCAGTAATCCTTTTCTCTTTTTTTTCTTCGGAGTTCACAATAATTGCAATTTAAGCTATATTCTAAGGACACAGCGTGTATTAAAGGATTACGTTTTAAACCTGGTGGGAGATAAGAGATGATGAGATTCTCTTAAAAAGCTTAGTAGAAACAGATCGAGGATACGCCCATCCACAGGGGAAGATTGGCTCACCTTGCCAAAGTACAATCCATATTGCATTTTTTAGATGAGAGGCAGCGTTGCAGGAACATTATAAACAGACATTCATGTGCCTTCTGAATAAATTTCTGGAGAACAGGAAGGAGGACATACAGTAGGTGCTATACAGAGTGTCTGCTTCTGTATATAGACTCAGTTAACACAGTTAGACCCTTCTTAAAAACACCTAAATCCTAACCTGCAGTATACGTTTTCTTGCCTTGCATATTGCACTACTTTTGTCCAACACTTGTATGTTGAAGTAGCGAAGACACATGCACATTGGAGATACAAGGTTTCTGCCTGACAGTGACAATATATAGTAACAACAAAAATTACACAGATGCTTTCCCGAATTTAAAGGTATAACAATGTATAGGCTTTCCACGTCGAAATGGCTTAAGAACTTTTATTACTCTTTATTGTTTCTGTCCAAACATCACGCAAATCGGTACACATTATCTCTATAGTCATGTGATCAAGATGGATCTGCCGATTTTTGAGCGGTGCCTATAACCGCTGTGTGTGTATGTATGTGTGTGTGTGTCTGTCTGTCTGGGGTACAAACAGTGTGTTTGTCAGCAGAATCCACTCCCATTTCGATCCCTGTTTTCAGACGTGTTAAAACCGGATTGACAAATGAAAAGATAGCATCAGACTGTGTGCAAGGGCACAAGGCAAGGCATTCACCTGTATGAATGACGCATCAGTGTGAGTTGAAATATTCACTGCCCCATTTTCATATAATTCATCATTCCATCTTCGGTGTGCCTTTTGTGTGCAGCGCGACACGTTGTGACTTGTGAGCTTGTAAATTGGCTATTTTCAGTGTGCTATTTACATGTAGCTCAGCTTTTGTTTTGGTTCAAGAAGCACTTCACCCGTTGTTCTGTCCATTCACAGCCCCAATCCTCTGTGGATGTGTCAGAAAGAAATGTGCCAATTGCTTTTTAATTAGTTAATTGTCAATCTGTTCATGTGTGACACACATGCATGTGCATGCTTGCACTGTACATGTGGAGAGATTTACAACATACAATTATAAATTATGCATCCACCTCTGCTCTGACCTTCCAAAAAAAATGTCAATGGTACAAAACTGGCCTCCACTGAAAGACAATGGACTAAAGACCTGCCACCAACAATTAATGCCATGAATATTTTCATATTTGAGGCCTCATTGTCTTCTGTAATGAATAAAGAAACCTGGCCTTTTTTAAAGATAGGTGGTAAGTATTTAAAGAGCGACTTCAACCATTTTCAACCTATCTTCATATACACAGGCGGCCGTGTGTAAAATAAATGGTACCATATAATGAGCATGAGTGAGGACCAATTATTAAAAGACATGTTGAACATTGGTGAAATCGTCCTTTAATAAATCCCTTTACTGCAGCAGTAGCCTAAATGTGTTTCACTAATGGACTTTAATGTGGGAAGGGGGACAAATAGCTGGCTTCTGTGTGGGCTATTTGAAATCACACATAATAGTGTAAATTACTGTTTCATTATGGAGTGGATTTTAATTTATTATAAGATTATTATTTTATTTTGTTCCCAAGATGAGCATCAATCATCAATTTAGGATGGCTGGCTCAGTCACGCTATGGATGTTCATGAGCCGTATCCGTAGTACTTCTCTGTATTGAACAGATCTTTTACTTCTCCCTCCCTCCCTCCCAGGGCACCATGACTCTCAAACCTTTTTGTCTCTTGTTTGATCCCCTTCATCAGCAGAGGAAATTGAAGGCTGATAAGGTCTTGGTTAAAGGTTAAGATTAAGATTAGGATTCCCTTTTCATTGTTGAGGAAGCCACTGCATTTCACTCATTTCAATATGAAAATTAACTTGCATGGTATTGAAACTTGTTTGAGATATTCCAACACACTAAACATCAATGTGCAGTTATTCTTTGTCAAAGTGTCAAATATGACGATGATCTATGTTTATGTACAGTACCTAGTGTAAATAGTCACTGTTTTTATTGGCTTCTTCTACTCTTGTTCTGGTGTACAGTATGTTGACCAGTTAACTCAGGGGTGAAAGTGTATCTGTGCATCCATGCACATGGCCTTCAACCATTTTGCTCAGCAGTGATCCTGAATGGTGCACCTGAGACAGGGGCGGAGCCTGAATGATTCACTTGTGACCTGAGACGGGGTGGACGTGGCGAGCATATGGAGTTGCCCCATGAGTGAATTATTCACAACTTAACTGTTACCTGTGGATTCCAGTTTCCCTTGTGTCATCCACGGGGCATGCTATCAGATGACCAAACATGTGGCCATGTCAAAGAGGACACATGGCACCGCCTTCTGTATTCAACCCCCTTTCCCAACGCAACGTCTGAAATCCTCGCCAGAGTGCTGCTGAAATGCCCACTTTGTTGTGTCGCTTGACTACAGCCACCGCTCAAGCACGGTGTTATCAGCAACGACAGGCCCGACAGCTGTGACTGAGTGACACAGCTCCCATGTGACAGAGATATATGTTTGCATCTCAGCGTAGTCTATAAAGGTGGATGGCATTGTCAGGATACATCAGGCTCCATGCAGACTGTTTGCCATTTCTCAGCGGAACTGTCTGTTTTATTCACATATTGTTTGTGACCATATTACCAAGTAGTTTCCATTTCACAGCTTATAAAAATGTTTGTGCATAGAGTGTTTCTGTCCCTGCATGCATAAGCTGCAGGCACGACTCTTCAGTGTGAAGCCTGGCATGTGTATTGGTGCAGACTGCAGAGACAGACCTTTGCTCTTTGGCTTTGGCTGTGCAAACAGGATGTATCCTGGTTATTATAAACTTGATAAATGTCACCTAGCATCATTCCTCGCCCCTTCATTTAAACTGGGTTTGCAGCATCTAATCACATGTTTGGAACAGTGTGATCTATTATTATTTTATAACAGACACAGTCAGTTGCTGACACGAAGAGAAATGACCTGGGCCACTCCTGTTCACATTGTAAACACTGAGCTGAAAGAATATTAGCATTTCTTAAAAACAAAGTCAAAGAAGAATCAATAGATAGATGGCATTTGAATTAATGTTATATCAGCGCATTGGAAAATAGCTATCAGGTGACTCAGCAAATTTCTTAAGCAAATATTGACTTATGGCATTATGGGGCATTTGCATATGCTCTCTATGGTTAGTAAACCTGCATCTCTTCCCCAGCAGGTGTAGCAGGACTGGCGCACCGCCCCTTTAGGGACACGGATGCAAAGTATATCCATGGGTGTCAACTTACCGTTTGACTGCTCTGAGAGGCAACACAGTCATCAGATCACCATGGCTCTCATACGATGGAAAACAAGCAACATGCTACCCTCGGCTTAGACGCAACCCAGGACAATACATAGTACTCAATACTGTAGGTAAACGTAAGCCAAGCTCAGACACCCGTCACAGTCACAACCAGCCTGCAGCCATGCCCATAGCCGAGCTGTTGGGCGTTCAGATAGACATGCAGCTGCTGCTAAAACTGACTCTCACAGCCGCTGTGCTCCTGGTGTCCTGGGCCTACAGGTTCTACAGCACCAGGGGACATGGGAAAGCGCAGCTCAGTGTCAGAGATGTCCCAGAGAGACCGGCTGGAGAAGAACCCACGGATGAAACCTGTCGAAATTGCAAGACGGCCCTCCGGCGTCGAAGCTCACCCAGAGAAGATCCCGACAACGATGGCGAACAACATGGACCCGTGGACATTAACTCCATCCTTGACAGCCTGACACCTGAAAACATCTGTGAAAACACTGCTGAAGTACAGCTGTGCCTGCAGACAGGAAATTCCACTGCGGGAATTACGAATGCCGAGGACATATCCAACACCTCCAGTGCGGACCCAGGCATCTGCATAGAGAAGACAGAGATTTTCCCTTGTTCAGCGCAGGTGACCAGAGAAGATCCCGACAAAGATGACGAACAACATGGACCCATGGAGATTAACATCCCTGATAGCCTGATATCTGACAATGACAACATCTGTGAAAACACAGCTGAAGTACAGCTGTGCCAGACGGGAAACTACACTGCGGGAATTACAAATGCTGAGGACATATCCAACACCTCCAGTGCAGACCCAGGCATCTGCATAGAGAGGACAGAGAATGTCCCGTGGTCAACACCGGAAGAGGTGACCAGAGAAGATCCCGACAAAGATGACGAACAACATGGACCCGTGGAGATTAACTCCATCCTTGACAGCCTGACACCTGACATCTGTGAAAACACAGCTGAAGTACAGCTGTGCCAGACGGGAAACTCCACTGTGGGAAATACAAATGCCGAGGACATATCCAACACCTCCAGTGCGGACCCAGGCATCTGCATAGAGAGGACAGAGATTTTCCCTTGGACAGCGCAGGTGACCAGAGAAGATCCAGACAAAAATGACGAACAACATGGACCCATGAAGATTAACTCCATCCCTGACAGACTGACAGTGACACCTGACAACATCTGTGAAAACACAGCTGAAGTACAGCTGTGCCAGACGGAAAACTCCACTGCGGGAATTACAAATGCTGAGGACATATCCAACACCTCCAGTGCAGACCCAGGCATCTGCATAGAGAGGACAGAGAATGTCCCGTGGTCAACACCGGAAGAGGTGACCAGAGAAGATCCCGACAAAGATAACGAACAACATGGACCCGTGGAGATTAACTCCATCCCTGACAGCCTGATATCTGACAATGACAATATCTGTGAAAACACAGCTGAAGTACAGCTGTGCCAGACTGGAAACTACACTGCGGGAATTACAAATGCCGAGGACATATCCAACACCTCCAGTGCAGACCCAGGCATCTGCATAGAGAGGACAGAGAATGTCCCTTGGACAACACAGGAAGAGATGACCTGTGGTAACGCTTCATGTGAATCTACTCTGAACCTTCCCAGTCCCAGAGAGAGTAGGACAGCCAGTCCCACAGGGCGCCGTTCCCCTCGATGTCTACAGAGGCTGGAGGGCAGTGTGGGTGTTGGCAGGGAGTTGCGGAAGAATACAGAGCACCAGGGGGCCTTCTCCAGCTTCCTCTCCAAGGCAGCGATCAAAGTAGAGGATGCTAACCTGGTCATGGAGGAGGGGGGTGGCTGCAAGACTGTTTATGGAAAGATATATGACACCTATGTGGAGTCATCATCTCACTCTATTAGGGACTCAACCATTTATGAGAGACAACAAGCATCAGACTCCCAGGCAGGGGAGTTCAGGAGCCGCGGCAGCAGTCTCACAGAGTACCCCTCATCTCTAAACCCTATCATTATACAGGACTTGGTTTTACCACACAGGAGTGCTGAGGAGGAACCAATCTTTCTAGCAGGCTGTGAGCAAAGGCACACTTCCAGGCATGCACTCCTACGCAAGAACAGCTATCTGATTGCGGCAGAACACTCTGAGCTCCCAATTCCTGTTCTAACTTCAACTCCTGTGGATGAGTCTTTGACCTTTGCCTCTGCCAACCCCGTGCTCAGTCTCCCCTCAGACAGCAAAGGTAACGAGCCTAGTTTACATACTGTAGCAAGCGCTCAGTTTTTCCACCAACCAGGAGACCACCTGGGCGAGCCAGATATAGAAAGCCCTAAGGGTAAGCTCGATTTGGGGAATTGCATGGAGGTGCTGGCCCTGGCAAAAAAACAGGGCCAGTCCTCCCTGCATGAGGCAGCCCTTCAAGTCATGTCGGATAACTACCTCCAGGTGCTCAGGGATCCCACTTTGTATGGAAGGCTATTGGCTGGTGAGCGGGAGAAAATTCAGAAACAGAGAATGAAATGCAGGAGGTTTGTTGTCGTGGCTGACATGGACCTCCAGGACTGGTCGAAGGGCGCCGGCCCACGGAGGCTGGTGCCAGAGACGGAGCAGAGGAGTGGGTCGTCCAGTGGACTGTTCTATTATGATGATTATGAAGACGCCTGGCACCATCTCTGCCCCATCCCGCAGGAGGTTATATCTAAAGGCTGTGCAATGTGCACGATGGACAACTACCTATTTGTAACGCTTGGCTTTCAGGGCACAGAGAGGGAGATGGTGCCCTCAAAGCGGGTGTTCTGCTACAATCCTGTAACGTCCATTTGGAAGGAGATCAGTCCAATGAATGAGGCCAGGCCTCACTGCAAGCTGGTAGCCCTGCAGGGTTACATCTATGCCATTGGAGGAGAGTGTCTGTCTTCAGTAGAGCGCTACGAGCCGCGGAAGGACAGATGGACTTTCGTGGCTCCACTGCCTAACGATACGTTCGCTGTGGCCCATCGAGCCACGGTGTGCAACGGGGAGCTGTTTGTCTCGGGGGGAACCCTTAGATACACACTGCTGCGTTACAACCCAAAAAGCAATGTGTGGAAGCCCAGTCGGCTCGTGGGAAGCAAAGGCCGGACAACAGAAATGGTGGCTGTGAGGAACTTCCTGTACCGGTTTGAAGTTAACCCCCTGCTGGGTGTCAGCGTGTACCGCTACCACACGTCGGTTCGTGTATGGTACGAGTGCAGCACCAAACGCATGCATTGGTGCCCTGCCTTCCAGTGTGTTGCCATGGATGACAACATCTACTGCGTCAGCCGGCAATTTACTATACGGTTCAATGCCGATGAGGTCTCTCCTGCATTTGTAGCCGAGGATTTGAGTGTCCTGTCTGCAGCCAAGGGCATTCTTTTCCCTTTTGTCCTCTCACTCCCTGATAAGAAGCCACTCCAGACTAGTGTCTGACCAGCAAGCATTTCTATTTTTCATTGATCTAGAGATTGGGTGTTGACGGAGTGTCCCAGTAAGATCACACGTAGCATCGGGTTTCTTGTTGACTGAGTGGTTCTGTTTTCTGCTATTCATCCAGTTTCTGAGGCTAAAGGTGTTAATCACTTTTTTGTATGTAATTACTGTTATTCACATCATGCTAATTATGATGGCCATCGAATTAGCCTGCACGTCTTCTTTGAATATTTTCAACATTTTTGTGTACTGGGGATTGCAGACAGAGGCATAGCTGTCTCCGTCACAGGCAATGAAAGTAAAATATTAGGCCATTAATGGTAATCAGACTTCTGTTTGTTTAGATTTACTCAGGGGGTGCTGCTGTATAAATTGTTTCTACAGTTTGCCTCCTCCTTGCTGCCATTAGGTTAGTTCTAAAACATTCCAGATGCTTTTCTTGTTTAGCTGCTAACATAATCCATAAATAAGTCTTACAGTAAATGAGTTCATTCAACTATAACACATTAGCACCGTCGAGCACTATGCTGACAATCTATCACTGTGCATCATCTTGTAGGGCACCAATATTATTTACACAGTGAGTGGACTGGATACAATGCAATTATTTCCGTTTGCTCTTTAACAATGGCATTATGTAAATGATGTGATAGCGTTCTTATATGGGATATTCTATAAATAATGTACCGTATGAGAATGTTGCTGCTTTTGAAACTCTTTCCAGGTTGGGGTTTATGAATATTGTAGTGCTTTGTTTGATATAAGGAGACAAAAGAAATGTGCATTTTTGACAGCTAAACCACCCTTGCCATTTGTACTGAATCCAATCAATCTAAAAAAATATATTATCTGTTCTTTTGTAAATGCAATACAAAGGAAAGCAAAAGTATTCATGGCCCATTGGTTGTACTCTCAAATAATTGTGCTGATTGATTTTAAGTGAAAACTGAGACCTGGTAATAACAAGAAATTGCAGAGACGGCCTATAAAGCAGTTTCACTCAAGCAAAGACAAAGGCTTCTGGTTTTATTTGCTGTGTTTCACTATCATATACATAATATGTCTGTAAGAATCATAAAACCAAAAGATTAATATCAATTGTTCTCTCATTTACAGTTCCAAGTCCCTGGCACCAACTTTAGCATTGCAGAGTCAAAGCACCCGGTTGGGCGAGTGACATGCAGCTATACCACCATCGTGTGGTTGAGAGAGAAAACACAAGGCACAGACAGGGTGTATAATGCTGGCTGAGCTACCATACTTCCCCTGAGCACTGAGCCACAATGTCACACCAGAGTGACTAACTAACAGCGGGCAGGACAGAGTAGACTAGAGGGGCTTCAGTTGCACTGGGAGACAGCAGGCAGACTGGGAAAAGACGCAGATGTTTGACCATCAGACATAAGCATCTTTGATTCTTCCTAATTACCCACTTTCATTCCCTGTAATTAAACACCTAATGGAATGGGACTTAGACACGTCCCATCAGACTCCCCCTTGCATGAATCATAACTTCTGCTTTGCCTCAATACTCAGGTCAACACCGTCATCCACCCATCCACTGCTCCTTCTTTTCTTTTTTTCTTACTTCTCTCTCTTCATTCAGTATCTAGGGCAAAACTAACAGTCCATTCGGAGTTTTAATTATTAAGCATGAAGAGAGAGAGAATTTGCATGTAATTATTGTCTGCAAGGGTAGTAGAGATGATTTATGGACACCCTCCAACAACCCCCCAAGCCCATAGCGCACATAGCGCACACACACACACACACACACACACACACACACACACACACACACTACGACAGCTCCCGGCACAACACGGTCAACGTACAGTAGACTTCAAGAGGACAAAACGAGTCTCCTGGTACATTTTTCATCCCTTTTGATTGCCCATTACATTTCACATGCCACATGTGCTGTTGACTAATAAAAACCTCAAGAAACCCTGCAAACAGCATGGCCCCTGCAGGTGCAAAAGTCCATCTGGCCCTAGGCATGCGGTGGTGGAGGAGGTATCGAATGCAGGAGACGGGGGCAGTGGTCTGGGACCTGCAGCATGGAGCGCCGTCTCAAACCCAGATCCTTGTTGTTGTGATTGGCAGCGTGCAGGTGGCTGGAAAGTGCACGAGGTGCTCTGGTGCACGAATTCAGGCCGAAAGCACTGAGCGGGTGTCTCTGGTACGCCGACGTATACGCACTCAGCCACTGCTGCTTTCCCAAACAGTGCTTCTTGGACTCTAGCAGGCCAAACTTGGTTGGAGGAGCTGGAAGAGAGGGGTTAGGCGTTAGGGGCTCAGTTGTTATTTTCCTCGAGCCATTGTTTATGCCAGTGCAGTGAATGACCCCGTTTTAAAATAAAATAAAACATATTTTTTTGGGGTAGCAGTCCAAGTTTAAGTACTGATGTGTGTTGTCTGATTTGAAGTTTACCAAGTTTAAGTACTGAATGCCGGTGCCGCCTACACTTTAACACAGTTTAGAGTTTGCTTCATTGCATATACTTTAGGCACATATTTTGAATTTGAAGAGGTGGATTTCAGACAGTGGTTCTTACCAGCAATTGGGTGGTCAGACTTTTCTGGCTGCCACGACAGGCTGTCTGGATTCCAGGAGCGCAAGGAAGGTGTTGCGGAGGTGTTCTTACGGCCATAGCTTTCATCATATAGTGTGACCAAGTAATGGTAGGCTGGTGTGCTGTGGTGAGTAAAGAACTCCTTTGATGGAAGCCCCTGAAACACAACATAAAAGTGTACACACGATAGGATGACCTTAAAGCCTAACTTTACGGCATTACGATGTCGCTCTCTGAATATTACTGATTTTCCATGAACAATACAATTAGAATTTACACACTGGCCTTCATCACCTTTCAGACTTTTCAGACTTTAAATCATTTTCATTTGGTGGAAAACACATGGGCAGCAAGTTTACTCGAAACAACCTTTTATAGGAACTGCTTAAATGAATCAATGGTTTTCAACACCTTTCATGACCGCTGCACCTCCAACTACAGATTTGTGCCCATGAAGAGGACAAGAGGTTCATGAAAGGCCTTATCTAGGGGCTGGTCAATATTATGCAAATGTGACCACTATTGAGGAAAAGAAAAGCCACTAGCCGTGCAATAGTTGTGTCGGGCATTTAATTGGGCGGTAGTGCAATGATTGTTGCAGGTTAGTCTGACCTCAGCTCTCCGTAGGCCTGAATGTTTCACGGAGACGTCCGGCTTGGATTTCCACTGGGGCCGATAGTCAATGCGGTTGGTGCTGCTGGCAGTCTTGGGCTCTCGGGTGAACTACCTCAGACAGAGAAAACAAACAGTACCATAGGGGTGTGTGCGTGTCCGTGTGTTCGCATGCGTGTGTGAGTGAGTGAGTGTGTGTGTGTGTGTGTGTGTGTGTGTGCGTGTGTGTTTTGGGTGTTCAGCCACTTGAGCAATGGGGGGGAGGGTTCAGCAAAGCTCACACTTCGCTATCGACCGGAAGACGTTGTGCAATATTTCTAAAGCCATTCCTCTGCTCAGATCCTGAAGCAGCAGTCCGTGGCTGCGCCTCCCGTCAATGCAATTAACGCTGGTGGAGCTGTACCCCCCTCTCTCCCACCAGGAGGCTGTGCTGATGTAGCTGAACTGAGGCTGTCTAATCACTTTGCTATAGATTTGACTACCAACTGAGGCACTGCAAAAACCTCTTGTCACATCACCATGGAGCTAATGCCTTATGTTTAGGATCTCTATTCTCTCTGGCATAAGACAGGAGGCAGTGCTCCCACATTCAAATGGAAGCTGTATGCCAAAATGTCATTTGGTTACTGGGTAAGATAGCCAGTTCCTGTCTACGGATATAAATAGGAATCATTGTGCTTGCTGAGTGAATAACATAATGACAAGTTAACCCTTAGCCAAATTTTACATTTCAGATTGAGTGCATGGCAAAAGCCTACCTGTAGTCGGTCCTCCAACCAGTTACCTATTAGGACTTTCTTTCCATACTTCTGCTCAATTCTCCAGCCAGGTTGGATCCATTTATCATTCCTCATGTTTGTTTTGTCCATGCTGTTCTGTCCGAGAGCCGGTGCTGTGCTAGAGCATGTTTAGCAAGTCAAACAGATAGCAGTATGTAGGTGCATTCACCTGGCCCCATTATGGTGTAGCCGGTGGGATCTTTCGTTACTATGGATACAGCAAACACAGTGACAGCCATTGCAAGTAGTGTAAAGAGATGCTTCACACCAGTCGTTAAAAAAACAAATGACATTCCATTATGCAAATGACTGGAAATCGTCTTTGAACACATGAGGGGGAAACTAATACTGAATATTGTTTTGCAATATAATGTGTGCATCCTTGAGGCTACATTTTTCATTCTTATAGGGAAAGCAATAAAACAAATTAATTGTATTTCTTTATTCAAAATGTTCTCCAAACTAAAAATCACTTCCAGTGAATAATTATTTTTCTTTTGCTTATTGATTAAACAACACAGGAATGCATGCAGTTAGAATATTATCATTATAGCGTTTTGACAAAATCAACAACACTGTCCACAACTCGTGGTGCAGAGGGAAAGCTCAGCCACCCCTGGTTGATAAAGTTAATGATGCCATGAAAACCGTCTGCCACATGTTGCCAGGTGACGTCCACGCCCAGATCCATCAGCCGCTTCCGGTAAATAATCCCATCATCCCTCAGGACATCATACTCGCAGGTGAGGATGAAGGTGGGCGGGCTCATACGGATGACATCGTCCTCTGCCAATAAGGGTGAGACCTCAGGCTCCAGGCCGCTTTTAATTGTGTGATACACTTCGCCATTGTATTCTGCGGCTGGCAACTCTGTGTAGCCCCGAGCTAAGCATGCCTCTGGGAGGTTGGAAGGGGAGAGCCACTCATGATAGCATGGCTTGAGCTCCGTGGGGACATGGTTCCCTTCCAGCACGTCCTGGCAGATAGACATGTCCCCATTGAGGTACTGCAGGAAGTAGAATGCCACCCGGCCACGGAACAATATGGGCACAGCGTGGTTTTGCTGGTATGAAGGCAGGTTGAAATCTGCCATCTGCAGAGCTGGGTAAATGAGGACCTGAGCGCAGGGGGACGGCAGATGTCCGTCCTGTTTCTTTGCCAGCCTTTGGCAAAGTGCGGCTGCCAGGTTCGCCCCGGTGCTGTCCCCACCGACTGCCACTCTGCGAGGGTCCACACCAAACTCTGCCTCTGCCACTGACAGGAAGTGACATGTCGCTGCGTCACAATCATCCAGCTGGGCGGGGTACCTGTGCTCAGGGGCTAACCGGTATCTGAAAGGAGTGAGAAATGCAGATGGAAGGAAAATTAGTCAAATGCTGGTTGCTTTGCAGACCTAATAGGTGTACGGTATGACTTGCTTAGACAAAGTGTAAAGGAAGAGAGAAGTTACCCAACAGACACAACCGTAGTCTCTGTCTCCTTGGCAATTTGCCGGCAGACTTCATCAGCAGTATCTAATAAGGGTAGGCAGAAATATTGTTTGCTGGTAACAACTGATCGCATGGTTCTTTGCAAGTGGCAAATCACACAACATGGAATTAACTTTAACCCTTCTTTTTCACACACTACGGTATATGTACCTTTATTGATTTATTGATAGGGGGCAAATCAGCAGCACAGCAGTTATGAGTTATAGAGTTACAGATAGTGAAGTAAAGAGTAAGGAAAGAAAGTACTAAAGTATACAGCAATACAAGGCAAGAAAAAGTAAACAAGAAGTGCTGTAAAACAGAACAACAGTATACAACAGTACAGTTATACCTATAGGCTATAACTGTCTTGCACTATGCAGAAAAACTACCTGTATTCAGAAATACAAGGTTACAGTGTAAATACAATAAATATCCTGTCCTAAAACAAATAATACATGTCAAACAGCAATATACACACACACACACACACACACACACACACACACACACACACACACACACACACACACACACACACACACACACATAGAGGTTATATCGCAGCTCAGCTGACCAATCACCACAGCTAAAGTGCCATGGCTGGCTGAACTTGCACCGCAAGCAACTTCGCTGCTTAAGGAACTTGGCCACAAAATGCAGTTGCTGCAGATGATTTTGTAACATTTAAGCGCTACTGTACGGCTAGGTAGACACTGGAGTTTATCTCATTTCAGCCACAAGAGGAGATCAGAGTTCAGCCAAGTCATTTATACTGTGTATATAAAATAATCATAATAATAATTTGAAATGTTTAGGTAGAGAAAGATCACAAATCCCTACAAAGTAACTTTTAGTAAATAATAAGACTGTGTATTATGAGTACAAAGCTGTGTTGTTTTAGAGACATGTTGACTCTTTAGCAGCCTCTGCTGGACTCACAGGGTTCTGTCACACACCATTCCCAAGCCCAAGCTCTGCTGGCTCAGACAGTCAAATATTGGTATCTTTGGTGACTCCTACAATTCTAATGACATTCCTCTCTGGCCTTCGGCTGTCTGGCCTGGCGAAGACAATAACCATGGTGAAGTTATTAAGTTAAATAACATTATATCACAGAAGTGATAAAACTGGCAACTGTAGATCAAACCTGGGTCTCAGGCACAGACTCATAGCACCCTCTATAGGTATCTTAACACAATAACATGAGATTATCAGGAACACTGATTAATCAATCCTGGGTGGTACCAAAACATGACCCTGAAAATGATGCGTGTTGTCAGTGCAAAAACTCCAGCAACAAACAAACATTTGCTACTAATCTTTTCATCAAAATAAAATGACTGAATTGAATAATACAAGCAAAACAAGCTGTTTATTCATGCAATAGGCTACGAGCACTTGTGAAATCTCATCAGAGCCTGCCAACTAATAGGCCTTTATGAAAAACCGCAGTGACAACGCTCGAAAATGTGGGCAGGAAATTGGTATAGGCCGACCGAATAAATTTGGCATACCGATTGCTGATCATAACAATCTGAGGTGTACAAGTGTCCTGAGAGAAAACAATGTTGTACGGTTAAAGGGATTGCTTTTGAAATTGTACCTAAATTGCCAGTCACCCATCCGCCTCCATGGAAATACATGAGACCTCTTCTCAAGCCTTCAGTGCCCACTGTTGATTCATACACTCGCACTGGCACCTGAGAAAACCTCAGGTCCTTCACACGCAGGCAAGGGGGAACTGGGTTTATGCGGGTTAGGAATTGAGCCCTAAACCATCGAATGAAGCTGACTTGTTGACATATACCCAGACGTTCCAGGATCCTGCCCTGGGGGGGAGAGAAAACATATGCAGTATAGGGTAAGTGGAAAAAGTATTTTATTAATTAATGTATCCATTCATTCACTCAAGCTTAGTAAATGAAACATCTACTGATGCACAAACGTGGATTCATTGGATGTTTCGAGTCTTTCAACAGACACCCTCCTCCTGGGACCCGACCAAGGCAGATCACACCCCGGCCTGTGTCCAATTGGTATGATTACAGCCCCCCCCCCCCACTGTCTCTTGTGAGACTCAGAGACAGAGACAGTCAGTCGGGAAGATGGCTGATGAGATGTTGTCGACATATAAGGTAAGTCCTAAACAGTAAAGGTGCTTTTTGGTAATTATTTTATGGCAGGTTGCAGATGACAGCACTGTGTAGCTAAGAAACATTTTTTATTTATATTTTGACTCTCAACATTAAGAATTGAGTAACTCCCATTTTTACCCTTTTGCCTAAATGTACACGAGTAAAAACAATTGACCTTGTCTCTTTTTGCAACTTGGTCAGACGTGTTTTCTTATCTAAAGTCCCTTATCTAAGCTTTATCAGCAGCTAGAGGACGGAAAAAGGACAGACATCTCTGCCACCGAGTCTGAAAGAGCGGAGCCCACTTTTAATAACTCCAGCTTTGTTCCCCAGCTATTCACCAAGGAATAAGTTAGATTAATTAATTCAAGCGGGAAGAACATGCATTTGACATGCAGAGAACACAAAATAATAAGCAGCAACAATTCCACAGATAGATACTCACCACAATTGCTATTCCAACAAACAGGCCATGAACAATATGTAGTTTCCCACGATTTGCAACCCCACAAGGAATGTCTGAATTCATCATCTCAGAGTACACAAGTCCAATTACCAGAAGGAGGAAGGCTGCGAATAGGGCAGCAAAGCCAATTATTAAAATTGCAATGCTAATGTCCATGGTCTGTCTGGTCTGTTCTGAAGACGTTAAGGCATTGCGAGTTAACTAAATGCTTTATCTACCTGCTGCACACGCCTCCCACATTCTCGTGTATGTGTTGTGACCTTGGGCTCTCTTGACATGACATGTTTGACTATCCAACAGGCGGGCAAACAATTCTACATTTCATGTAGAAGCAATGAAGCATCAATCACTTATGTTCCAAATGGTTCCTAAAAGGTTTTGCTATGAATAATTCCCATTGCCTTGCAAATCAGTAGGCCTATAAGACTGATTAATGTATTCTGCATTTTAGTATTACGCCGGTCTGTTCATCCATTTTCACAGACAATCTAATTCACCCAACCGCACTCAACAAACTAAAGACCGGAATGTTGTGGTATACTGTGGTGTGAAATTAGTTAAAACCACTGCTGCAGGAGATTTAAATGTCACCCTTGAAGACTGACTATAGCCTCTGAATTTACACTGTTGATCTGTAGATGGCAGTGATAGCATGCATGATTGAAAATAAACTGTAGGCTACTCTGGCATTGGATGTTTTTAGATTTATAGATATCTGGGTACAGCCTAAATACAGCCACTGCTGTCAGCATAAATAATGTGCTGTTTTTTGCATAACAAATCATAACCTAACTAATTTCAGTTCAGTTCGAAATCATTTAGGGTTAACTTCGAATGAAATTTAATTTTGAGTTTAGACTTTTTTGTTTCAATATACAAAAAGATGACAGCATCTGGAGCTGTTTTGTTTCAGAGCCTCTAGCAGTCCCCAAGAGCCCCTCTGCCTTCTCTGAGTAGCTGAGCCCAGCACAAAGCCACCATTGTGAGGCTGCTCTTTAAACCCATCCCAGTTGCTGAAAAGGCCCTGCATTCAACGAGACACAGTACAAATCACAGGGTCTGGGCCAAAAATCACAGACTGGAATCTTGTCTAAGGTCCATGAATTCACAGGATTTGTTCAGCAGGCATGCAGATTTCGGTCTGTAATTTGGGCATGATTCTGTTTAGTTAACCTACCGTATTTCTCAAACTGCTCTGTCACAAACAAGTCAAGTGCTTTTTTATGGTTTTATCCTCGTAGCAGTTTTTGTATTAACCTGTAATTTCGTTGAACTGTACCAAACATTTCAATCAATCAATCAAACACGATTTTTTTGTTGCCTTCCCAACCAACAGCCGGGGTTAAAAAAGTATAGGTTTAGCATTCACATAAAACCCGTTTTGTTATCTATGATCCATGTTATACGATCCTGCACCTTTGCACCCATTACACCATTTGTGTAGATGTCAATGCCAAAGTGGTCTTAAGAACAGGATGGTGGTGCGAGCCTAAAAAGCAGTCTATACTGTAGCCAGGATAGGCAATGCATTCTGGGCTGGCCATTTGACAAGTGCGCGCGCGTGGGTCTGGGTGAGTGCTGTGCATGGGCAGGGTGATTAATAATACTGATTATGAAAGAGAACGTTTCGCGTTTCATCCAGTTAAAATTATTTCAGAACAGATTATCATTGCAGAATGTGGCATGGGTAAGGTTTAAAGATAAGGAATAGTTTGTGTGGCCCACATGGCTTGGTTTAAACACAAAGTTGCAATCGCACCGATTCTCACTGAGCAGAGCTAACCTTCTAGAGATGAGATGACAAGACTTTCAACTGTAGGCACCGTGGGGAGGTGAAGGCGCAGCCACTAGGAGCAGACATCACCCCCACTTAACATGTCAATCAGGATTAATGCTCATACAAAACTCCCCTCAGGTCCGACCGACCGTCCAGGTCCTTTCGCCACCAGAACGAGAAAAGCCATAAAGGAAAGTAGACTTCACTAGACAGAGTAGAGGCGGTAACGTTCAGTATAGGAACACAACACCGAGCCCAGAGTTTCAGTAGTGCGCTCGATACGGAGAAAGACGCGTCGCCTCGACCTGTTTCATGTTTAGGCTGTAGGTTACCAACCAACGACAAGGCGTTATGAGCGATCACTCACTCTCTCTCTCTCTCTCTCTTTTTTCCCCTTTTTTTTTGAGGAGTCTTGTTGCTTAACATGTCAGCGCTCCACGAAGTGACAGGGCTTTCTTAATGTTTCGCTTGTGGATTATTGGTGAAACGCATAGTGACTGCAAATGATATCGTTCGTATACGGATAAAACTCTTAACATTTCCATCTCTGTATCCGAGAGTATAGGCTACTCACAAACTTTGCGTAAACAATATTATCGCAGACCAAGGACCATCCAAGATGGATTTGAGGAGCGTGGGCTGCATGTTTCTTTTCCCTGTTCAAATGATCTATTACATTCTAAAAGCAAGTGTTTGCTCGCTGCTACCAAGCAGACGGAAAGACCTGAGCAAGGACGTGGTGTTGATCACCGGCGGGGGACGGGGCATCGGTCGTTACCTGGCCAAAGAGTTTGCAAAGCAGGGGGCCAAAAAGGTAATGGTATACTCTAACTCTCCCAACAACCCACGTACTGCAGACTGCATCATTGCATGTTTTATTTAATTGAAATGTAATCATACTAGGCCTACTATACTAAACGTGGGCTACAACTTGTTGCACGTTCGATGCACTTAGATTTCACAGCAACAGCAATAGACTAAATAAGATTGAATAGAAGTGATTGTATACAGTTTTGACGTGGTAGTGTAACAGCTTATGATGGGTCGATGGTTACTGAGCTCTTCTCAAAACCTTCAATACATGCAAAGTTGCAAACTGGGGGTTTAATCATATTCAAACAGGGATGTTAAGTAATTGGTCTAATAAGATGGTTGACACTGAATTCTATTCGGTTAATTGGTTCAAGTATTGTACGACAGTTGGGGTCAGCTGCAGGGCAAGTCTGGAGAGCCTCACTGATACAATCTAGTTAAGGATTCGACTGACATATCCTGACATGCTTCTGAGTGATGAAACATTTGAATGATGTGAGCAGAAGTGTGCTTCCACGAAATATTAGGCACACGCGCGCTGTGTGTGTGGGTGTGTGTGTCTGCGTCTGCGAGTAGCCTATGTAGTAGTTAAGGTTATGCTACATGTCAGCACATGTGCACAACTTTAAAACACGTCATCAAACTTTTTCCTGTTTTCCCAGTTTCTATTGCTCATAACCATTTTGGGCAAAGCATGTGCAGATTGTGCACATTTTACAAACTGTCTTCTGCAGAGTTGGAAGTATAGTGGGTTAGATTAAACGGTTATGGTGTGGCAAATGAAGTGTTTCTCATTCTGAATGCAATCTATTACAGGCCAGGCCTACAGATCCATTTGACAACAAAGTTGAAGTTACACTGGCTGCACAGTAGCCACAATTGAACTTAATAATGATTGTGAGCAGGGTAGTTCTCACATTATGTAAATGATTGACATCATGAACTAATTCAGATTAATTCAGATATTATACATTCATGATTCAAGACTAAAGGCCTATAGAATTGTGCAGGGAAGAGTCAAAACCGAGACGACCTCTAGATACTCCCCCCCCCTCCCCCCTTTCACCAAATCGCTTTGCTGTAAATAGCCTATCTATCTATCTACAAACTCACAACAATTTCTCATGTTCACCCCAGAATAAGGATATTAGGGTTCATGTGAGTAAACAAGAGGATCAGAGGTTTACAAATGACATCATAAACATGAATAATAAATGTTTTTATTTTATTTCATTTTTTTGTAGCCAGTAATATTGTCAAACACAATTCTGCCAACAAAGGAGCTTGGCATGCTCTAGACTAGAGGACTACCCCACCCAGCTAAACCATGCACTCTGAGAACTTATAAATAGACCAGACTCCCCCTCCCCTCCCCAACAGGGAACAGGCACTTGGGCTTGAAATGCTTCAGTGACTACATTGATAGGTCCTACTGGTCAAACAAACAGTTGTTGACTGTTCTTGTCAACATTTCAGGCTAGGCATTTCTACCATGCCACCAGGCAACATAGTATGTGCATGATCTGTCACTGCTATCCTATTAGGTTACATGGGCCAATTCCAACGATTACGGTTCGATCGATACCACACAAGCTAGTGGAACTGGCCCTGAGCAAGTACCACGTCCCAGAGAAGGGCCGTGACTATTATAACAACTTTGATCTTACGGCGTCCTCTGAGACTTCAACATCAGAGTGACATCGTCTAGAGAAGTCTATCGTTACCGGCTACAAGCATCTCTGCATCCTCTGAGACTTCAACATCAGAGTGACATCGTCTAGAGAAGTCTATCGTTACCGGCTACAAACATCTCTGCATCCTCTGAGACTTCAACATCAGAGTGGCATCGTCTAGCGAAGTCTATCGTTACCAGCTACAAACATCTCTGTGTCCCGTTTGCACTGGCCATGAATATGCTTGTGAAGTCTGCAGAAGTGGAGTGTAGAGGTCCAATGTCCAGATTTGGCAACCTGCAACCCCCGGTTAGAGGATTCATCGAATGCTCATGCTAACAACATCAGTGCCCGGATGCGTACAGCTAATTACATGGGCTAGAATGAGCTTCAAGCCTGAAAAATCTGCCTTGTCTCCTCTGGCTGCTACTGATCCATGAAAACCCACTCACCCTCATGGAGGGCTTTAAAAGGAATATTGGCCAGTTCTTGCGCAGGTGGCTGGGCCTGCCACAGAGCCTAAGCAGTAAGCAGCATTGCACTGGATAAAGAGGGGAGATGCATGCAGCATGGCGTAGTTCGCTATTTGGACGCAAGTCCGGACCCGGCTGGGTCACCTGGGTGAGGGTGTCTGATGTAAGGCCTGAAACACTCCATGACCCCCGCTTACATCACTGACGATGTGTCCAGGTTGCACCACAAGGTGCGTCAAAGTACAATCAGCTGTATGTTATAGAGAACATAATGGCAAAAAAATAAATAAAATGAGCTGCAAAATTGACTGCTACAGGTTGTCATTTTCTTTGTGTGTTGGACACTGCACTGTGTCTGCAATGCTCTTTTTAATGATAAATCTTAGCAGGTGAATCCGGTGCCAAAAAAAACGGGAAAAAACGGTGAAACACTAACTGCCTTCTGCGACCTTTCAATACCAGCTCCTCGGGGGGAACAAGCGAGAGAAAACCTGTGGGTTTTAAAAGCTATACTTTGCAGCTGCGCAACAAAGGATGTCACCAGGCTTTTCAGCAGCCCCATTGTTGGGTATTATCAAGGTGTGAAGGCTTTGAAAACAACACCTGTGGTAGTGTGCCTGACAATTACTCCCTTCCTAAAGGGACTCTAAAAAGAAATAGGACATTCTTTATGGGAAGCACTAACCTCTAAGAATGAGAGTTCAACCCCAGTTTGAGCCCTCGTTCTTTGTGACTGGCAGCCGGAATTTCCTCTCTCTCTCTCTCTCTCTCTCTCTCTCTCTCTCTCTCTCTCCTGGCATTGGTGTTTTTCACGGTATGGGGAGGACTAACTGCATCATTGAAGAAAGAATCCCAGTACAGTGAGATGGAGAGCAGGGTGTGCGTGCGTGCGTGCGTGCGTGCGTGCGTGTGTGTGTGTGTGTGTGTGTGTGTGTGTGTGTGTGGGCGGGGGGTGCTTCTGGTGTGCTGTTAAGGGAACCGTTACACAACGGAGCACTGAGACAATAAAGCACAGCGAGCGAGCGTTTACAAAGAGGCAGCATCCAAGTTCAGAGCACAGGGAGACAGCTTTCAGGGACCGTTCCAGTGAACGGTTCACAACTTTAAATGGCATATTCACACAAAAGGCTGATCCCCAAAGCTCCTTTCCACTCCAAGCGTATTTACTTAACGAGAACTCTAGCTAACTTAACGAAAGCTCTAACAGCTTTGTGGTGAAAATCATTGTGATCATAATGTTTTTATTCTCCACATAAAAAAACCCTGGAAACTAGAAGGATGAAGAGAAGCTAACCAGGCCACTGACGACAGGCAGTGCATGCACGTGTGTGTGTGTGTGTGTGTGTGTGTGTGTGTGTGTGAGAGAGAGAGAGAGAGTGGGTGAGTGTGTTGTTGGGCTGTAGGCGGGAAGCACACTGCTCCCAGCTGGGTATTGCCCTGCAACTGACCCTGCTGTCTCCGCAGTAATTAGACAGCGGCAGGCGACTGCCTCCTGAACTCCTCCTGCCCCCTCTGTGTGAGCCCCCCCCCACACACACACACTCTCTGCTGGTCCACAATGGGTGTGAAATGGAGGGCTCATACCCACCCAGGTTACTTTCAATCCTGGGAGATGTGTGCTGTGACTATTGCACATGCAAAAATAACCCTCCACGCATCAGCTGCTGTTGTAGATCGTTTTATTGTCTTGTATGTCTTATGTGACTGTTTAGCATTGATTTCGTATTGACTCTGATTTTGCACTTGATAGTTTTCTAAAGGCCTTGTAATTGTAATTATTGTTAATTTTAATAATTTAGATACATAAATAGATTCACACACCTAAACATTTGATGTTAGGGAGGGAGAAACTATATGGGCAGGATTTCCTGTTAGCGGGCAATGTCACCTCATTCCCTCACAAGTAGATATTTATTAATTTCCCTTAATTCATTTTCACTACAGAGGAATCAAATCAAATCAACTTTTATTCGGGGGGAATGCTGCCGACCTGGAGCACAGGCAGATATATGGGCCAAACCAAAATGTGACCACATAAAGCTAGCTACAAAGGAGTGTAGTAGTAAAAACCGGTAGATGATTACCAAGGGCCGTCAGTTCTCTATCAATAATAAAAATAGCGTCTGATAGCAGTTTGATACTAATGACAGTTTACAATAGAAACAAGGCAGGCGTGTTGACAGAAGTGGTTTTGAGCCCCTTGAGACACCCGAGCAAAGTGGAAGCCAAGCGAATGTGTGCCACCTGCCCACGCACTCGATGGTCGCTTTGTCCACTAAGCGCCGCCCAAGTTGCATACCGATAGGGTGGGAAATCAGCTATAATGTATTTTCATCCCCTCAAGGACCCCTGGGGGTCCCCGGATCCCACTTTGAGAACCACTGCTTAAAACCTCATTAGGTGTGCAATCAGTTAAAGCAATCACTGGTTTATCAGTGATAATCAGGGGCCTTATATGCAAGGTCAATAGACTTAGTGCTGGCAGACAGAAACAGCCAAATGAAACACACACACAATTAACATTATTCAATTAAATGCCACTGTGAATCAAGGCCATTAGAAGCTGTGTTTTTTAATGGTTTCTGTCCTGATAGCAATTTGTTCCGAACATTGTTTGTTCTGATAAGTGTGTGTGTGTGTGTGTGTGTGTGTGTGTGTGTGTGTGTGTGTGTGTGCGCGCGCGTGCGTGCAGCGTGTTGTGAATTGTGATGGGTGATAAACCTAGCAAATTAAATAACAAGTAACAGAAGAGCACAGTGTCAGCTTTGTTTGCAGGCGTGAATCCTATTAAAGGCTTTGGGTTATTTGTCAAGAACTGTCCGTCTTCACTGATTACTCAAATGGGCTGGCTTGCAAATGAAGCAAACAAAAAGCACAATGAAATGAGGACAGGAGGGAGGGTGTTGGGCAAACATTTATAGTACTGGCTCTGATAAGGATGTGAAGAATGTGTCCCTAAGACCTCAAAGTTAAGTTTATATGACTTAAGGAATTTTACTAACCTTCTCATTTTAACAAAGCTTTTAACCACTTGAACCCTAGTGTCCCTAATCTGGGAATTTGGAAATAGGCGAACATCCGGGAAAGTATACATGCATTGTGCGTTGTGAATTGGTCGATCGGCTAATATGTCGGCAAAGAGATTTGGTGTAGAGGGAAAAATAATCGAGATATCTCGAGGAAAGCTATTATTACCATCTGGGCCATCCACGAGAATCACGAGATAAAAAAATATAAACAAATATTATTGGTACCTGGTATTATTGCTAGCCTCCACAGGCCTCCCGTTGTAGAAACAGCCTACATGATAATCAAAATAGGATAAAGTACCATGTTTGGGACCTTATAGAACATTAATCCGAGCTCGCGCTAAGGAAATTAACATACTTAACATGCCCCTTAATGCATGATATTTTAATAAGAATACAGCCATGGGCATTTTGGATATACAAAACGGTTTGTATACTAGTTCAAAGCACAAGACATGATCAAAGTTAAGATAAACCTTTATTGATCCCGGAGGGAAATTTAAGTGTCATAGCCACAAAAACATTAGAGTGAAACGCAAGTAAACAAATAAAAATGTATAAAAACGAATTAAAAACGAAAAGAAAAAAGTATAGGTCCCAAAGCATAGGTGTGAAATCCTGATGAATATTTTTTGTGAGTTTACTTCCTTGAAAATACATTCATCCGTTTCCCAATGAGTGCAATAACTCATTGCAAACGCAAAAATATCACAATCAGCAGCTGGATGTACAGTTCATGTGCACAAATGAACATTAATTTAATACAATAAGTGTGAGGTAAAGGCTGCCCCATGTGCTCACAAATACACACTCCGCACGCACGCACGAGCACACACCCACACACACACACACACACACACATGCACGCACGTGCACACACACACACACACACACACACACACACACACACACACACGGAGGATCACTTTCCAGAGGACTTTCTGCTCAAATATTAACCTTGGTCACGGGCGACCAGCCAAACCCCACACTGGCCCCCTCAGCACTTCACACACGCACTGTTTTCAGACTCCCTGACCAGAAATGACGGGGCTCATCTGCCCAACCGGCCGTGTAATCTCTTTGAGAATGTGTGTTTGAGAGATGAGGAGGGCTCACCCCCTGATTTCATTACCTTTCCCTGACCCCAAAGACTGACAGATCTAATTGCCCAATCAGTAGCCCCCCCACCTCCGTCCAACCCCATGTTCTCTGCTCAAATGACCGGCCTTCATTTAGTCTCTGGGGCAGATGAAGAGACAGTTCATTCACACAGCAACCCCTCATCCCCCACCCTCCTTTAATCTTCCCCCGAAAACTATTTGTAGGACTGAAAATGGCCTCTCTGTTCTCCGAATGAAAAGAGCATTTCTACCCAAAGATCTCCCCCGCTCTTAGACCTGGTCCCAATGACAGATAAATGACCCAAAACATATGCAATGGCAGGCTGCTGAAACAACTAAAACAAAGTTGCATGTGTGTGTGTGCGCATGCGTGCGTGCGTGCGTGTGTACGTGCGTGCATCGTTTCTTGTGTAGCCCAGCAGCTCACATGGAATTGGTGTAAAATTGCACTGCATGCTTTCCATTAAACTTTGACAATGCTTTTCTTTATGGATAGGTGATCCTGTGGGGCCGCACGGAAAGGTGCCTCAAAGAGACAGCCGAGGAGATATCACTCTCTGGAACAGAGTGCCATTACTTCATGTGTGATGTGGCCAATCGAGAAGAAGTATACAGGCAAGCAATGGTGGTTCGGGAAAAGGTACGTTAGCTTGAAGTCAGTCAAGTAAAGATGTTTGTGCACAGAGAGATGTCACTTTGAGTTGTGAGTGCTTCACGCTACAGTGTATTTTCCTCCCTTTTTCCCTCTAGGCATTGAGCTCAGAGCTGCCTCTCTCCCATCTGGCATATAGATTACAGTGCAATTGAAATGTTTCCATAGATGCAGTAGGATATTGCTGTCAAATCTGGTGCACCGTAGCGTCATTATCTGGTGAAAGAGAAGAGATAGTGGACGACATGTGGAGTGATGTATCTCTCTGACCGCGGTGTTGTTCTTCTCAGGTGGGGGATGTTACAATATTAGTGAACAACGCAGCAGTGGTCCATGGCAAAAGTCTGATGGACAGCGATGATGACGCTCTTCTGAAGTCTCAACATGTGAACACCATGGGACAGTTCTGGGTGAGTGCTCCCAACACGGATTCAGAGATGCACACAGACAACATAGAGATGCACATAGACACACAGAGATGTAGGGAAATTCCTGACAGCAGATTACCTCATTACCCTCATCCTGTACAAGCATTGGATGTAGTGTAATAACATAGAAGTATATAGGTGCTATAGGATCTGACAATCATGGCTACCTTTGTGGCAGCTTAAGTGGGGTATTTCCAAATTGCCTCTCAGCCACTGACACATCAGAGCAGCTCTGAAAGTCATGGCATTTTTCAGTGTGAATGGGGATCAAAAGACCATGAAGTATGCAGACAGAAATGCAATTATCAACTAAATGGAAACGGAAACTTAATCTGTGGCTCCACTCCAGGCCCCTTTTCCTCTCTCTTTGTCTGACTCTATTGCATATGTTTCGTTGTCTCTTTCCATTCAACCTTCCTCACATCCACGTATTCACCCCTTATCCTTTCCTCTCCCGTCCGTCCATTTCCTCTCCCCCCCCGATGTCCAGACTACAAAGGCCTTCCTGCCACGGATGTTGGAACTGCAGCACGGCCATGTTGTGTGCATAAATTCCATCCTGTCTCAGTCCCCCATCCCTGGGGCCATAGACTACTGTACCTCCAAAGCCTCGTCCTTGGCCTTCATGGAGAGCCTGACGTTGGGTCTGCTAGACTGTCCCGGGGTGGGCTGCACCACCGTGCTCCCCTTCCACACCAACACAGAGATGTTCCAGGGCATGAGAGTCAGGTGAGAAGGCAATGGCAACCCCAATGGTCGGAAGTGAAAGAGTATCCCAGATCGTACTGTTTTTGTGGTTGTTTTGCTGTGACACTGGCATTCTAGGAATGTATACAACTGCTCCAGCAGAGTTTTCCCAAGAGTAGTGTAATTTAGCTTATTGTATAAAGTAGTGTTCCATTTTACTACACTTTAATACTATTGTAACTAAGTATTGCTACATTTTAAATAACATCCATTGCAGAGTAAAATAAATAAATAAATAAAAAGCTTTCCATAAACTGTGTGCCAGAAAGTGGCCATTAGTAAATAGGCCAACTGATGCGCCTGAGTCAGCAGCAATGACAGTTAGTCACACAGAAATGACCAGAACAAACAAGCTGGTATTATGTAAATGCCTAACAAATTCACTCCAACTGAATCCCCATAAGATCTGGTTGAAGTTGAAAATGTTCTTGTTACCACAACATACTGAACATTTACAGCTCCCAATAAGGCCTCTGACATGAAGGGTACATTAATCATCCATGTCCTTAATTGACTGTGGTCAGTTGATTGTACTTGGTTAATACACTTAACTAACTATAACTATCTACAATTGATAAACAACAACTTCCATCCGTTTCTTCCTGATTCTATTCCATAGATTTCCACAGCTCTTCCCACCACTCAAACCCGAAACAGTTGCCCAGAGGACTGTTGATGCAGTCAGAACAGACAAGGCCTTTGTATACCTACCGTGGACCATGCATGCCCTTGTCATGCTCAAAAGGTAGGGCCTGATGTAATTCATCATGTAGTATGACGGTGTCACTTTCCGCCAAGAACGGATTTATCCTTTATTGTGCCGTCGTATTATGCTGAACATAATCTACAAGCTTGCAAGGTGCTGCGTGTGACACAGTGAGCTTGTAGATATGCTACACAGAGCGCAATAAAGCATAAATCAAGCCTTTCAGTTAAGCTTCACTGGTCACTTATAATAGCTTTAATTTTCAACCACGATGTGCACACCTGACACCTGACATTGTATTATGTCTGCCCTCCAGCTTCATGCCACAAGCTGCACTTGAAGAAATCCACAAGTTTTCAGGAAGCTATACCTGCATGAACACATTTAAAGGGCGGACATGAATATGGACTATAGGCAGGATGTCAGCGCCACATCAACAACTCTGGGGTATAATGAAGGGAAGATTTCATGGACCATAGGACATTGAACAAGGGTGGAGGCCCTATGAAGGGGACAAGCCAAGTGTCCAGGGGATGGATGTCCATGTAATGTTGTTGCTCCTGCATTAGACTTCATTTACAAGCTGCAGGTTACTCCCTGGTTCCATTTGTGAGCTTGTGTGTGGATGATAGCTGATTGATTATATATGTGTACGTTTGTACATATGCGGGTGGGCGGGCAGGTTTGCTCGTGTGTGTGTGTGTGTGTGTGTGTGTGTGTGTGTGTGTGTGTGTGTGTGTGTGTGCATGCGTGCGTGCACACATGTGTGCGTGTATACGTGTGTGTATACATGTGCTCTGTTTGCTGTGTTTTTAAAATCTCCCTTTAGTCTCTTTGTATGCCTCTTTTTTATTCTGCCGTTCATTTGCCTTTGAATGAAACCACGATAATAATAATAAAAAGTTGAATTTTAGAGAAACGGTTTATTTTTGTGTGTTTATGATGTGCAGAGAAGGTGTACTGTGTGCGTGTCTGGATTTGACTTCAATGACAGTGCTAAAACTGTGTGAGAATCACTGGCCAGAAGATGTTGTCAAAACATTAAATTCATGCTCAAGAGGGCATGTGTGCGCCTGTTTGTTCTCACCTGTCAGAAGATGGTACCACAGGATGGATGGTTTGACCATGAATTAAAAACTGTCTGGGACAATCTGCTCCTATATGAAATGCACAGAATGCTTGTAAAGAGACACACACACACACACACACACACACACACACACACACACACACACACACACACTTTCACTGTGCCCTGGGTGCTGGATGGGCAAAGAAACAAGCCATGACTGTCAATCCAACGTGCCATTTCAAGTTGATATAGGAAGATATATTTATTTTATTCGTGTCTATAAAAAATATCTGTAAAAACTGGACATAATAGGCAGTTGCCTAAAATAGCCGATCTAAGTTTTGCGATGCATAGTGAGCTTAGTGAATAGTGATGCGATGTGAGAGTGTGGTCTAGCCAACACCAACCCGGGACTCCTGAAATTGCTGGTGTGAAGATACCAGTTTCAAAATTGAGATTTCTGTATTCATAGAACATTATTTGCTTAAACTGCACAACCAGGCAAGCTCAACAAAATGTGATGTCAAACTAAGCTGGTGTAACAATGTGAATGCCCCACCAGGGTCACCAATGTATGTAATCATTAAATGACAGACGAATACACTTGAATTGTTTATTTATCAATGATTATGCATTTAGTATATTTTTCTGCCTTTCTGCCTCCTTTTTTGCAATTAATGTAGTAATATACTTTCAGTTCACATAGCAAACAGAAAGGGAATATGAAAATGCAAGGTGTGTACATTTCGCAAAGCAGTGCTGGGCACGACGCAACTGTCATTGCAATTTTCCAACCAACGCAATTACATTTTTTTCGCAGCAGTGTCCACGTTGTCTAAATAGGCCATAGCAGTGGCCACGGTTTTCTGGTTCCACTGAAAACTTGCCCATTCATTTTTCCCATAGAGATTTACAAAAATATGTATATCAAATATTTTAAGCCTAGATTCAAGCCATCCAGGATCCTGGTGAATCATGACCATAACCTTTGATTCTATGGAATGTAAATACCCTTTGTTTAGTGTTTTTTTTCCCTTTTCTTTCTTTCTTTTTTTCCTTTTCTTGATATATTTGTAAATCTCTATGGGAAAAAATGAATGGCCTATTTATCAGTGGAACCAGAAAATCACGGCCACTGCTATGCCCTATACACATATTCAGTGGACATGAGTGTATTGGTCTTTAACTTCACGTCACCAGGCTTTCCACCCCGGAAGAAAGCCTGGTCTGTGTTACTAAATTGCTGTGTAATCCAGTCGGGAGCGGATGATATCGTTACGTCATGTTGTAGTCATTATTTTATAGTCATCAGGCCGGAACTGTTAGGATCTGTCTCTCCACAGACCATGTCAGACCTGGCCACTCCCACTTTCCCTTCCACTCACACAGTCAGTTCACTCACCTGTCTCCAACCCCCTCGTCATCCCACCTGTGAACACTTCGACAATCAGCCTGCCCCATATATACTGGACTCATTGCACTCACACTTTGTCAGTGCATACGTTGTTGTTATGTTGTCTACCCTGGAGCTCTTGCCTGTGTCGCTGTTTCCTCTGGACCCTGCCTTGAATACCTCTGGTAACTTGCTCGTACCTTTTTGTGTTTGCATTTTGGGATTGCTTATCCTCTGCCCGTTTTTGTTGCCTTGCTTTTGTTCTGCATTTAATTAATAAATTAGTGTTTGAACACTACTCCGCTGGTTGTGAGTCGTGACTCTGCATTTTGGGTTCAACACATTTTGACAGCGTAACAGGAACCCTCAAACCGGAACTTCCTTTCCCTCAAACCGGAAGAATAATACCTTCCCAATAAAAGCCTTGATGCAGCGTAGTTAAGCTGTATACTAAAATATGAGTGTACTTTCCAGAGACTATTTAGCGTCTGTATACCTTTGTTATCCCACGGGAAAATTCTATTCTCATCGCAGGCTACACGAGAGTGAGTCAAGCTTTTATTGGGAAGGAATTATTGTTCCGGTTTGAGGGAAAGGAAGTTCTGGTTTGAGGGTTCCCGGGCTGATGTCTAGTTACAACATGACATAACGATATCATCCGCTTTTGACCGGATCATAAACCCGAAAAGGAATGCTGCCTAGGCTATAATTGGTCTTTAAATGAAGTGTGGTTTAGAGCAAAAGGCTCTTTAGTTTACAAACGCATCACACACTTTGCATTTTGCATTTAGATCAGCCTTTTAGTTGGTCTTAGCTAAGGTATTTCCTTAACTCTTTGTTGCACAACATGGGTCATTTCTGAATTCTAACACATGATGTGTATAAGGAGTGATGTGCATATGTTGTGCATATGAGGGTTCATATGTAGACAGTGTATTAGTGTGGTTATGTGCACACACTGACTGATTACAATCAAAATCCATCCAATTTCAGCACAACACTCACGTTCAACAACTTGGAAGACATTTCTCATCAGAAATGTCTCATCTCTTAAGAGATGTGCTTCCCCCGCATCTCCTGACATCAATCATACATCACATTATTAATGTTGCTCCGATAGATGGTTGAATGCAAAAAATAAATGTGTTTGCGTTGCCACAAAATCGGTCATTTAACAATGCGTGCAGGTGGACGGTAGTGGGAGCCGACACTAATTGGTCTAAATAACGGCCATAACACACATGATTTATTCAAGGGTTAATACCACTCCCCTGCACAGACCTTGTGTTTTGAGCCATAAATCGTCTAAATAGGGATGTCTCAATAAAAGCCCTTATAGTGGCTCCTAGAAGCCTTAGAGCTAATCACTCTTACTGTTATTGAAATTGATTAAAACATTTATTTATTCTCAGAGCATTGAGGTTCACCCTCATTTGCGATGCTGCCGAGATCACATAATAAAACAATTAAGACATACAGATTGAAAAAACAAATCTACAAGGAAGGCATATACAGATATAAAACAGTGAAATAAAATGGAACATTAAGTTAAATGGCCATGATTGGTGCTAGAGGAAAGATTAAGTGGTTACTCAAATAATAATACTGGTTAGGATTCATCCTCTGGGGCAGAGGAACGGGAAGTGGGGTGCTGAGGTCGCTCCAGCACCCCCTGGTGGTGGGTGGGAGAAAAACATGTTTTTGTTCATTTTTTCCCCGCTCTCTTCACATTTGAGCGTGTTACGAACTCATTTATACATACATATATCATATTGTAGCTCCGAGATGAGGTCCCACGGCCTTACCATTCCGCCACGTTTCAGAACCAGCGCAAATGTTATACTATACACAATTCTTACCCTTTTCCGTACATTGTATCCAAAAAGTAAAGGTGTTGTTTATTAGTGGACAAGAACATATAAGTGACGGGTTGAAATGAGCGTTTAAATCGCTTATTTAGCCAGCCGGTTCCATGTTTTTCAAGGAAGTTGTGGCCGCAGACTAGGCAACCGCAGCCTCTCCTGGTCAATTCAACATCTGACAGGGCCGACCTTTACTTTTGGGATACGATGTGCGGAAAAGGTTAATTGTGTATAGTGGAAAATATGCGCTGGTTCTGATACGTGACAGAATGGTAAGGCCGTGGGACCTCATCTCGGAGATAGTATGAGCGGAGGGAGAGGTTCCCTATGGGGCTAGTGCCTTGAATGGTTTATTCTACCACTGATGTTCTACCACATCTCTTATGCTGGCTGTACTGACCAGGATATTGACCATTATCAAGTTACTATCGTGATAGCAACGTCATTTCTTGTGTCATGTTATATTGTTATCATGTTCCTGTATCACGATAGTATGCCGGTCACTCAGTATCATGTACATGTCATGTTTGTATTAAGATAGTATCATGTTAGTGTCATATAGATTAATCTCTGCCATCCGGTCTGTCTGTCTGTCTGAACTCCGAACATTGCGCGTTTTATCCAAACCATGGAGAGCTCCATAGATTTCGAGTTATTCAGCTTTAGTCAGCCTGTATAAAGGGAGGTGAACGGCAGCGCCCCTAGTCCCACCTAGTCTTTACTGCCAAGCATGTTTTGAAGACTTACTTAAACGATAAAGAAATACGTTTTTTTTTGTCAGCTGAAGATCGCCACCTAGTCGACTTCGTCGTGATTGGCTGCTTCTAGCCAATGGGACAGCTTCTGGCCAATGGGAAGGGGAGAGGCAAATATCCCTGGCAGCCACACAGGCTGCAGACAGACAGCAACGCAGCAGAGAAGCATGATCACTGTCACATTCACAGGGTGACCGTGAAAGAAGAGCTCAACCCGACACGTCGGAAACGTCAGCAAACAACGGTCACGAGGTGCGTGAAGTTGTGCAACACAAATATACACGGTACTAAAATAATAATCATGGGGGGAGAACACAACAGAGACAGCACTTCTTTCACCTGACAATGTGATAATTTTTGGTGCACTATTCCTTTAAGTGATTTTCAACACTCTAGATCAATCCAACGTTGTCTCAATCCGAATCTGGAAAAATAAATAAAGACACCCTCTGTGTCCGAGTGCACACATCAAGACAAGCACATACTGTAAATAGCCACAGGCCCACAGTTCGAGTGGCTGTAAAATGCAGGGATAGTGTCTGCCCTTTGGCTGCCAGACAAGGACCATAAACTTTCATTTGAATCTATGAACCATAAATGCCCTCCTGTGTGGCTCACGATACGGCCGCACATTGTGATCTGTAGGTGACCCACATTAAAATGTGGTGTTTGGGGCTGGAGACAGACAGACAGACAGACAGACAGACAGACAGAGAGAGAGGATGTGATCTGCTGCTGAGAGTGAACATGAGCCTCCTTGGAGAGGCTGTTTCTCATTCTCTCAGTGTGGGTTGTTGCGAAAGTAGAGGGAGAAGGAGAGGCATGTTGAGATGGAACTGGGTCGAGGAGCCGTGTATCGCACGTATGCTTCGGAGAGGAGGGCTGAAGCGGTTTGAAATCTCATGGGGGGAGGTTCAGAGCAAGGTTAGCCAAATACTGAATAAATCATGCCTCGCGGAGAGACTTCTTCCCTGCTTCAAGCTCTCAGCTTTGGGGTGACTGACTGGGCACAGGTGGACGCAATGGACTTTAGGTTTAGCCACAAGGGGCGAGAAATGTGGAGGAGAGACAGTAAAAGTCCTGAGCGTTAATTTAACTCAGAGTGTAAAAATTGACCCTATAAAAAGTGACAACCAAATCTGTGTGAGGCCATCTGTGAATCCCCCCCGCCCCCCTCACGGTATCTTATCATCGTCATTACCCTAACGCCTTTTACTGCTTTTATTTTATCAGATGCACTCATATGTTCTTTTCCTCTGTGCTTCTCTTTAAATGAGAGAAAAAGCCCTTTAGTTCTTTCATTTCATTCTCCCCCCTACCCATTATGCTCTCCAAACATTTGTGATCCAAACATAGGGGCTCAGAAAGTCAGCCTCAAAATGAACCTTTAAATATGTTATAGGAGCCCCGGATCTGCAGTCCATTTGGCTTGTTGTTCACTGTGTAGTGCATGGTGACGAAAGCATATAAAATCCCCGGCCAGTGTAAGGATGCACTCGTTATTCACATCCCATAAGCTGGCTGGTCACTGAATCCCACTTTCCTGGCTCAAAGTTCCTTGAAGCCTTTACATGGCCTCTCTCCATGACAGCTTTCATTCCCAGATTTAAAAAAAAGTTTAACTAACGGAGTAATTTCCCCCCGAAAAAATCGACTTAATGTATTTTCTATCAATTACACACCCCACGAAGCCTTGAATTGAGATGTTTGTTTTTGTTGCATTCCTAAGCCAATAATTTTACTCTCCAGCAGGAGACTCTACAAGTCTCCTATACAGGAGACTGTCAGTCAAAAGTATAGATCTAGATCTAGAAGCCACATGCAGCACATTGTGTGAAGCAATCCTGTGGCGTCGACCACTTTATGAGAGTGCATGGGTGTCACCTTGTTTTCAAATGTTTTCAAATGTCAACTGCATTAAGGAATGGAACGTGTCACATCATACATTACACCGCCTCGAGCTAACAAGCTCTTCATAAGTGATATCATGGTTGGATAAGACGGGCCATGAGCAAGAAAAGAAACCGTGTGTGTGTGTGTGTGTGTGTGTGTGTGTGTGTGTGTGTGTGTGTGTGTGTGTGTGTGTGTGTGTGTGTGTGTGTGTGTGTGTGTGTGTGTGTGTGTGTGTGTGTGTGTGTGTGTGTGTGTGTGTGTGTGTGTGTGTGTGTGTGTGTGTGTGTGTGTGTGTGTGTGTGTGTGTGTGTGTGCGTGCGTGCGTTCACGCGTGTGTGAATGTGTGTGTGAATGTGTGTGTCAAGGCTAAGTAGTGTTGAGAGCCAGGAGAAACCAGAGTTCAGCAAGGTGTTATTTGTTACAGTGTCTTATCCACTTTCCCTGAACTACACTGTTAGCCTTCTCTTCAGTTTGTTGCTGCCTTCATCCATCATGGTGCAGGTAGTGTGATAAAAAGGCCCGGCCCTAACCCACAGCAAGGGGCCAGCCGCCATGCCTCAGTTGACCTGTCAAGCTGCAAGAGTTATTGTCCACGGTGGTGTTAAAGGTCAAAGGGACCAACAACCTCAGAGGGTGTCAGTACACACACACACACACACACACACACACACACACACACACACACACACACACACACACACACACACACACACACACACACACACACACCATAGTAGCTCAGAGCTGATATTAAGAATAATCTGCACAATCTATGGATTATATCAGTCAGTCAACCAATCAAACTTTGTTGTCACATTTACAGTAGGGTAAACGTGTCTTGGAATAATGGGGAAGAAGTGAATAAATAATAGAGGAAGGAATACAAGCAGGTTTAAAAGTCGTATATAAATGGGTATAAAACACAATTTCCATTATGCATCGTTAAAGGCAATGCTACATAGCGGCAAGGCTTAGCGCTCGTAACAGGACTTGTTGAATGTTTTGCACTCACACCCTATTTAAAAAAAAGAAAGTTTACTGCTGCCGTCCACACTGAGCTGTTTGCTCTTCTGCTCAGGGCTTGACAGGTTAGGCTAGAAGATTTCCATTACATGAGACTCACAAGGACTTGCTAACTTTCAACTGCATGATGCATGGCTGCTTCTTTCTGTGGTGACTCAGTTGTCCCTTTCATGTGGGTATTTATGAGCATCAAACAAGACAGAGCAAACGACTACACAATACACATTATGTACTGTAGCAGCATGGCAGAGTGGAGAAATAGCCTATTAGAATAGTTTAATGGACTTTAATTCACAAACAATTACAAATTTAATCACTTTAGCTGCTCTCTTCATCTATTGGCCAGGCATAGAAGTCAGTTTTGACGATAAATGCTGCATACATATGCATTAAATTGGCTGGAAACATGGTTCTACAACACAAGGTCAGACACTTTTGAGCCAGAGCATAACTCTCCATAAATTCTATATTGGCTGCCTGCCAGCCATATCTTCCTAGCCCCTGTTCCACACTGTGCAGGGCAGCACACGCTATCTACAGTGATCTCCTAAAAGGAAAAGGTGTTTCAGTGCTATGCAGAAAACTTCCTCTGTTCCCGGTCTCCTGTTTTTCATTAAGGTTCATTTCTGGAGCGCCGTATCACAGTGACACATCTGATCAGGAACAACAGTAGATCAGAGGGACGCGCTCACAGGACACGCTGACAAGAGACAGTAAAACATTTGAATTAAACTCATGAAATCATGTTCATAGTGTCCTGTGTTAAGGAAAGAAATAATAACTGTCAAATAAATACATACGTACAAATGCAAGCCTTTTTTTGAGTGTGTTTTGAAATCCTCTGAAATCCTCTTCATGGTTGCTGTGATTCAGCTCCCTTGTTTAAACCTATGCAGAATTTGTCTATACAGTATATTCACTTGTTGCACTTTTCTTCCTTAGATGTAACAGACATTTAAGATCTTCCACAGGTCCAGTAGGCCTATGATATAAAAGAATTCCTGCTGGGGCCTCCTACACAACTGAGTTCTGTTGTGCATGTGGTTTACAGCGTTCTGCTCTTGAACCCTTGACAGTTAAGTGGGAGGTAAGCGCTCAGGGACAAACAAAGCAAAGTGAAGCCTGCTTTTCAGCAGCAAGGAAAAGGCAAACAGTCAAAAGGGGAAGGGTGTGTGAGGGTGAAACACAGTTCACAACGCGCTGATGGGCTCAGGGTATTTATAAAGCCCACCAGGCATCACGTCAGGAGGCTCTGCTGGAAAAAATGTTGTTCCCAGATGGACTGTCTCAGGCAGGATTTATTTATGACCAGGCTGCTTCCTCATAGGGTTACGCAACGGTGTCGTAGCACGAGTGAACTCTGCAGCTCGGTGTCTGTTGCCAGCGGGCCTTGCCTTGATCAAGGTGAATCAGATGTGGGTCAGAGGGAGGGCACTATTATCTCTCGGCTGAAAGGGGGGAGGGCAGTATTTTAAATATATATAAATATCCTCCTAAACACAGTTGTGTGCTCGCTGTGACTTGAGCGAGACATGATGTACAGGTCGCAGACTCCTTTTGGGTACCACAAAACCACGGCCTGACAAGAGCAAATCAAATAAAAATAGATGAAATATCAAGTCATATTTTCTTGGCTTATGTAAAAAGGCAGGCCGATATTTGAGACAGTCTTTTTACAGCTCTCTTGGCATGGAGAAGCCCACGATCTATCACACCCGCAATGGGAACAGAGCGCCATTCCGACGCATCGCCATTCCGACCATTGACTTCTATTGATCGGAATGGCGGGGTTTCTCCACTTTGGTAAAGACCCTGCCACTCCGACGATTAAACACACCACTATTCCGAACCGCTATTTCGACAGCTATGTGTGCATGACGTGCATTATGCTGTGATTCACTGTGGTATTTGTTCTAAGTTTAATAAAATATAACAAAAGCAGTACCCTGGCCTGGAGCAGTGATTCTCATGCGACTAAAGCAGCGAGTCTGACAGCTAACGTTTCCCCGATTTAGCCTCTCGGCGTCGTATACGAGACGCCATACGCCATACAGCATACACCAATGTTGACTTGTCATCTGACAGCAGAGTTCAACACTTACATTCATACCAATGACATAATGTTTGTTACCTTATTAACCCTAGAACACTAAACATATTTTTTGTTACACCATCACCAAACACGGGTATATTTGACCCAATATAAAATATTCCATAAAAAATATTTCTCATCAAAATATATTGCAGTACAGAAATACTTGGCAACTGGAGCTTTGACTCTTCTTTAATATTTCGTCATGCCTTTTTACTATAGGCCTATACTATATGATTAACATTTTAAAACAATTTTATATAAACCATGAAAAGTTGAATCATACACTTCAATGCAGCCAATTCAGTTTTACTGTCATGAAATTAATGAATGAATAAATACATTGTGCGTGTGCGTGTGTGTTTGTTTGTGTGTGTGTGTGTGTGTGTGTGTGTGTATGTTTGTGCGCGCGCGTGGGTGCGCGCTTTAGTGCGTGCGTGTGTGCGGGAGGGGGGCCCGGGTGGTTCCTTGAGCTGGTGCACGGGATGCGCATGCTCATGTATTTAATTCCTCCGGTCGCTCACGCCACGGTAAAATCAATAACCACACCCACGCCAACACCACAGTACCACACCACGCTGCTATAGTGTAACAAGCCGTTTGTTTTAATGAATAACTCGTAACATAACATTTCATTGACATGGACATCGAGACCGAGTGATTGATGCATGATTACCTGGCATTGCACACTGACACAGGTGCTACAAACCTCAATCATTCAGACTCTGGGTCTACACAAGGAAGCAGCACACATACGCGCGCGCGCGCGCACACACACACACACACCGTGTGTTACGAACTGTTTAAAGTTATTAAAAAGACGTCTGAAGTCAAAGACAGACGGTCAAAAGGACATTCAAAGGACTCTAAGCAACTCAAGAATAAGATGCAAGAACCTTTTCCACGACAAGCGGCCAACGAGGTATTATATGTTTAGATTAGTATTTGTTGCGTTGTTTATTTGATGGACACGACGGTTCACCTGCGCATCGCGCATTTCCTTGTATGTTTTGTTTGTATTGTGATGCACTTCCCTGATTGCTTATAATGCTGCACAAATCTTTGAATATAATATTCTTTCAGAAGACTTTTTATTTATTTCGACGTCAGGCCTAAATGGGTTAATTAAAGGGACACTTCACCCTTTTTTGCAAAAACATAATATGTTAATGACGATTAGAAGATTTAGAACACTTTCCGTGGGGTCTTTATGTGTGTAATATGTGGTTTTAATATTTGAGCAGTGGGACCAGTGTCTTTGATGTCATGGACACTGGGCTCACATCCTTCCTGGACTACAATTCCCATAATGCTCTGTGCACTGCTCCTCCTTGTGGATAGAGGGAGGGCTGTCTTACTGAGACAACAACATGTAGTCCAGGAAGTAAGTGAGCCCAGTGTTCATGACGTCATAGACACTGGGTTCACTGCTAAAATATAAAATATCTAAAACCACATATTACACTCGTAAAGACCCCAAAGGAAAGTGTTCTAAATCTTCTAAACAAATATTGTTTTGCAAAAAGGGTGAAGTTTCCCTTCATTTTCCAGTCATTTTACTGGGGTAAAATAAATGTGTTTTCTACCACTGCCTTTTCGACCAATGACAAAGCTTCTAGGAACATCTTTGAATGCCGATTGTGGCCCCTAGATGTGTCACAGAGATGTAACATTATTTTTTGAGCGTTTTACTCATATCTGGCTGTCTAAATACCAAAGAATTGAAGAACAATTTAAAAAAAAGTAATTCTCAGGGCTTCTTGGTAATCCAGTTCCAATGCAATGCCCATATATGGAGTGTCACGGCAGCCTCCGCGTCGCTCTGTTCTCGCTTGTGTGACGAGGCGTGACGGACTGATGCCCGTATATGGTGGAGTGACTGATGGGTCACACAACGGGTTTTGCCGTTTTTCATAGTAATCTACGGTCGCAATTATTATGCAGAATGTCCCATTTCACACACGTTTTCAAATGTATAAATTGTATACAGATATTTTGAAAATGGCAGATCTATACAAACTAAACAATGTGTCACATCGCATGCTTGTAGATCAGCAATTTTCGAAGTGTATATAGGGCTTAATGTGGTTGATGTGTGTTTTGTAGCCTACTAATGATCTAAATCAGTGGTTCTCAACCAGTGGTCCGGGGACCACCAGTGGTCCTTGAGAGGGTTCCAGCTAGGTGGTCCCCAGCTAAATGATGGATAGTTGGTAACCAAATGAACCCTTATAGAGCGTTGCAGTTTTCATGACGACGAGAGACCCGGAAAAGAATAACGTTCATTTTCCTCATAGACTCAAAAAGTATTTATTTAAAGATGTTTAAGCCGTGGACAGAGCCAACTCAAGTGGTCAGAAATCATGACGAGTTGGCTTTGTCCATGGCGTAAACGTCTTTAAATGAATACTTTTTGAAAAGTCTGAGGAAAAAAAAACAATTTCCGGGTCTCTCGAGGGAGCGGGACTGCGACGCTCTATATAGATCTTTAACTCTTGAGAGTGTAAAATGAAACCAAATATTTGGTTTAATTTTACACTCTCAAGAGTTAAATTATTGTTAAACATCTGCATTACTTAATTTAGAAGAAGTCTACCCAATTAGAGAATGTAAAATAATTGTTATTTTGATCAACATCTGCCTGCTATAGCTCCTACAGTATAAGTATGTATATATATATATATATATATATATATATATATATATATATATAATAATGGTACCAACATCAATACAGCATGGAATGATGGACAACATCTTATCCAACGACACCAAAATATTCCTTAGTTTTGGGTCTGAGAGGCTAAATGTCATCAAATGGTGGTTCCGTGGCTCAAATGGCCCCTCACTTCACACAGGTGTGATTTCTTTTTACACATTGAGGGCGGGAATCCCTTTTGGTGTCAAGCAATATGATAGATCTACAAGCTCATGTGCCGTGCTATGAGCTTGTAGTTCTGCTATTTTTTGAAAAATCGTGGAAAATGTGGCACAAATCTTTGAATATATTATTTCAGAGCGAACGTTTTTAACTCAAATCTTTGCTTCTGGGGGGGGGGGGGTCCTTGGAACAGCATATTTTCAGATGAGGGTCCTTGACATGAAAATGTTTGAGAACCACTGACATAGAAACATGAGTTTTTTTCAGAAAACTGTCAGGATTTAGAAGGCATTTGTAGAATTGTCCTCAGGTCTAATCCTTTTTTCTTTGTTTATTTTTAAAGGAAAACGATGCCTGGAGCCCTTGTCTGGAGCCCTTGTCTGGAGCCCTTGTCTGGAACCCTTGTCTGGAACCCTCCTCAGAACGGCGGTGGGGGAGAGGTACAGATTTGGCTCCCTGCCTCTCCCCGGCCTGTGGCCCGGCAGACCGGTGAGTGTTGTTACAATGTTACAATGATGTTAAACTGTTACAGTTATGTTATTACAGTGTTCACTGCGCAAAAAGTTCCAGACCTACAGCAACGCACCCGTGTCCGAAATGGTTACCGTGTGGGGGTCTCTAGTCTAATGTGTACTGTACTTTACTGTACTGTACTGTACTGGCACACCCGAAATCATCATATTTACAGTTAATACGTGAGTGTGTTTGTGTGTGTTAGGTTGCGCACAGGTGGTGAAAAAAAACATGCTGTTTTCGTGCTCAGACACAGCCACCCAGCCACCCAAGGGAGTGACACCACTCAAAAACAGTTTTCGAGGGAATTTGAGTTCTTCGGTCATTCCTTAAAGGACAACTTTAGTTTTGATCAACCAAGGTTCATGTTTTAGGTTATCAGAGAAAGTAAAAGATGAATGTTATTCGAGCATGTGGGCTAAATATGTATTTTTGTACAACATTTTATGGTGATTTATTTTTTTATTATTTACTATAGTCCTACTAGATCCCAGGAAATTGCATCTGGCCATGGAAGATCACAGGATCTACTGAATGTGAAGGTAGCCTACTGGGGGAAGCCACACTGTGTGTATAGGCTCAATATGTCAGTCACATTCAGTAGATCCTGTGATCTTTTGTGGCCAGATTTCTTGGGGATTTTGAGCGTTTTACTCATATCTGTATAATGTACAGTGCAGTACAGTACGGCTCACCTATAATGACATGCGACACATAATGTACAGTGCAGTACAGTACAGTACAGTACAGTACGGTTCACCTATAATGACATGCGACACATAATGTACAGTACAGTACAGTACGGCTCACCTATAACGACATGCGACACATAATGTACAGTACAGTACGGCTCACCTATAACGACATGCGACACATAATGTACAGTACAGTACGGCTCACCTCTAACGACATGCGACACATAATGTACAGTACAGTACGGCTCACCTATAACGACATGCGACACATAATGTACAGTACAGTACAGTACAGTACGGCTCACCTATAACGACATGCGACACATAATGTACAGTACAGTACGGCTCACCTATAACGACATGCGACACATAATGTACAGTACAGTACGGCTCACCTATAACGACATGCGACACATAATGTACAGTACAGTACGGCTCACCTATAACGACATGCGACACATAATGTACAGTACAGTACGTCTCACCTATAACGACATGCGACACATAATGTACAGTACAGTAATGCGCAGTGCACACACTCTCTAGAGTTTCAGAAAAACAGATAAAGATGAAATGCATATATATATATATATATTGCATTTTATCTTTATCTGTTTTCCTGAAACTCTAGAGTGTGTGTAATGCGCAGTGCACACACTCTCTAGAGTTTCAGGAAAACGTATGCAATATACAAATGAACAAACTGAACTCACTTCAATGACGCATAACAAAGGCCTGAAGCTCCAGGACAGAGGGCTCTCAGGTGGTGGAGTTGTTGCTGCTGCTGACAAACACTGACTGTTTGTTGTTACATGGTTCATTTTCTGCTTATTGTGTTGCCTTTTCATAGATGATATTTTTCAGGATTCCAATAAAAAAAACATTGCCAATTCTTTTCAGGATTTCAATTCAAATATAGCAAAAATAGCTGATCTACAAGATCGGCTTTTTCTTTTTGCTATGACAGTAATACATGCAATATGGCCCTCTGGAGTGATTGTGGAAATATAATATAGTGGTCCTCTGGAGTGAGTGTGGAAATATAATATAGTGGGCCTCTGGAGTGAGTGTGGAAATATAGTGGCCCTCTGGAGTGAGTGTGGAAATATATTGGTCCTCTGGAGTGAGTGTGGAACTATAGTGGCCCTCTGGAGTGAGTGTGGAACTATAGTGTCTCTCTGGAGTGAGTGTGGAAATATAGTGGCCCTCTGGAGTGAGTGTGGAAATATAGTGGCCCTCTGGAGTGAGTATGGAACTATAGTGGCCCTCTGGAGTGAGTGTGGAAATATAGTGGCCCTCTGGATTGAGTGTGGAAATATAGTGGTCCTCTGGAGTGAGTGTGGAAATATAGTGGCCCTCTGGAGTGAGTGTGGAAATATAGTGGCCCTCTGGAGTGAGTGTGGAAATATAGTGGCCCTCTGGAGTGAGTGTGGAAATATAATGGCCATCTGGAGTGAGTGTGGAAATATAATATAGTCAGGGCTGCACACAACTTTTTTGGTCTAGTACTCAGAGGAGCACCTGGAGAAGTTACTTGGTGCTCCTAAAATGCGGCGACCCGTCTCGCCGGATGGATAAAAGAGGGATGCATGAATAACTTATTACATAAACAAAGGCCTCCCCAAGTCCAGAGCCTGCATGCAAGTGATCACGTGACCAGTGTTGGCGGCCTCTGTGAACTACACCTGAACTTAGCTAAATGGAAACAGACCAAACACACACAGTGTGCGTCAGGATGAAAGCATCCCTCCAGAGTGCTGTTACTGAGCGCTTCGAGTCGAGGATGCGAGTTATCAAGCTGAGCAGGAGAGCTGAATAGTGCTCTCCTTTTTAAAAAATTGAGTCAGCATGTGCCTTAGTTAGACATCTGAGCTAAAGTCATACTTAAAACCTAGCCTATATACATATCACTGAAGTTCACAGTAGTTCGGGATGGGGCTGACACCTTTAATTGTTCTTTAGTTATTTCTCTCAGAGATACATAATTCTTCTTCATGTCAGCAGCACAGTGTCCATTTATGTTTGTCTTTTATAATTTGTCCTCCCTAGAAGGTTGGTTTAAGTAACCACTTAAACCAACCTATACTAGGCGGCCCCCTCCTGTTTTAGCTCAACACTAAATATATCTTTGCAAAACAAAACGTATCTACAAGCTCACAACACAACAAAGCACGGTGCATTAGGTTCTTGTAGATCTGTTATTTTTGCCTAAGTTAACCCTAGAATAGGGATGCTAGGTTGTCATGTAGTTAATGAGCCAAACCTTATAAAACCAATTCATAAGGTAACCGGCATGCTATGGTTGAATATTTAACCTCGAAATGTAGTGTATGGAAAATATGTTTTGTTTTGTGCAGTAGACCCATGGGCAGTCATTTTCTGTTGACAAGGTTTGATCAAAGGGGGAGCTGTGGGGAAATAGCAGGAACATCTATAAAAGTACAGGAAGTGAGGCGGGCCAGGGATTCCATTTTAGGCTAAAAGACTAATGTGGTGGTGGTGTGTCAAATAAACTCTTTTAAGGCCAATATTAAACAGAAATGTATAAACCACAGAGTAGTGGGGCCAGGGTTTATAGATCTGCATCCGAGCTGCTTGTGGCCTTGGGTGAGGAATATACTTTTTGAACAATGCGTTGCCTTTTTATTTGATGACTTTATGGATTACATGATTTTTGGAAGATCTACTGTACAAATGTTGGTTCGATAACTTTCGGATTACCTTTTTGATACTCATTGAAGACATGACTACTCCAATTGGAGACATTTCTTTGCAGGACTTAAAAAATCAGAGATTGTGCTTTGAAATCCTGATTGTTCAATTGGATTGAATTATTATTTTGATTGATCAAGTTTAAGTCAGATAAAACAATTTGACTTCAAAAGCAACAGTTTTGTGTTTTCCTTTTGTCTGCTAAACTGTTTGGTTTAAGACCAAATTAGGACCTTTATTTATTTTAGTCCTTTATTAGAACTTCTAAGGTTACGTTTAGGAATTCCAGGCTGAGCAGTTCTGCCGGATATATGCCCGAGGCGACTGTGTTTTCAGGCAAGCATTCTGATATTCATTCATAACACTGGAATGCTTTCATCTCTCATCATCGTCTATGATTCTAAGACCATGGGAATATTATCAGGTCATCACATCTCCACCCTGAATACATTGTCCGATTGTGATATTGGTGAACAAGGAACTATACCTTTATTATCCTGTGGGGGGAAGTTTGGTCGCCCACTGCAATTTAGAGAAGAAGAAAAAAAGAAGCAACTTACGGTCACTAATAGTAAGATTGAACATCTCAAATGCAAAATGCAATTCAGCGCTGTTGCCCTATAATATAAGAAGCAATTTTATTGAGTAAAACCTTGAACCCCTCCATCAAGTTCAGAGCAATACAGAGCAGCGTGTGGGTTGCAAAGAAATGGCATCCATACAGAACCTCCTACACATGATATACTACTGAACCTAGAGGTGGTACCAGCCGGCAGCCGCTTGTCTGATCGTATAGGTCTATATGTGTGCGTGTGTGTGTGTGTGTGTGAGAGTGCGTGCGTGTGTGCGTGCGTGTGTGTGTGTGTGTGCGCCTGTACTTCAGAGGCAGAGAGCAAGCCTAATAGTTTGTGTTGTGCCTTGCACCCTTCATGCAGAAGCCAAGAAGAGTAATTGCCTGCTCAACACCTCTGAGGTGAAAGGTTGTGCTGGAATGGCAGGAGGGGGTCATACGATCTGTAGTAATTAGCTTGCAAAAGGACAAATGAGTCTCCCACCAGATAGCTATATGAGTATGTCAAACCTGGGCCCTGGAAGACCTTACAAGATTATCACGTCCCCCTGAGACGCCTGATTATACGACAGGTCCCTTATCTAATGAGGAATTTTATGGGCTTAGAATAACTGCCCACAACTTTACAACATTATCTAGATGAAACTATTTTGCTCAGGCAGCTGGCAAAATAGCTCTATAATGGTGTACATGTATGCCAGTTCAAAGTATAATATAGCTTAAACTGGAAATACCCAGAGATGTAGTGTATAATATTGTAGCTGCATATTATACCGATACTACACTTTGTACACTTTGTATACTGGGTATTTCAGTTGAGTGTACTGTAACTACACAATAAAATACTCAATGTTAATTAAGAGCGAGAGTGTACGTATTGTATTGATACAACTTAAATCTGCTTGTAAAATGGACCGAAATGAACCGTCCGAGATTGTACTGTGAACACAGCAGAGTCAGCAATACATCTGCCTTCACCAGTGGTGGGGGATTTCTCTTTTTTTCCTTTTGCTTCATGAAAAGGATTTAATCAAAAATGACGACAGCAATCCACTGACCTGGTTTCAATTTCCATTCAGATCAGAGTCGGAGAGCAGCAATTTTTGCACGATTTCCAGATCAGGCTGGTTCTACCGAATGGCAAACGCAGTGTATGAAATCTAACTCTATAGCCGAGTTTAGATTGGGTCTCATATGTGCAACTAACCACAGCTCCACTGCCACTGCTGGGTTTTCGATGAGCCAGACTGGACTGAGATTGAACTGAGCCGAGGAATTCCAACATCTGGCTTGTATCTGCAGCTTACGGTCATTTGGATGCAGTTGATGGTTTCCAGTAGATCCACAAAGACAGAATTGTTCTGCGTTTGGGCCTTGTCTGCCTTGGACTCTGAGGGCGCGGTGCTCTGGCGCCTGACTACCACAGCTGGGCCTGTCTGTCAAAGCTCTCATGTGACACACACACACACACACACACACACACACACACACTCATGCACACGCACGCAGGCACGCAGGCACGCAGGCACGCACGCACGCACGCACGCACGCACGCACGCACGCACGCACTCATGCACGCACTCACTCACTCTCTCTCACACACACACACACACACACACACACACACACACACACACACACACACACAGTCACACACAGAGATTAGATGGGGCTGGTCACAGTCATGTGACTAGAAGGATTTTGTCTGAGAGGTGGGAACACATTCACCTAATCGAAACAGTAATTATGTAAAAGAGGGATTGACAGAGAATTGCACGATTCACAGCCCTTTTTTTTCTTGCTTAACCACTGTACTGTAAGCCTTTTATACTTCGTTGTATAACAAGCTCACAGTCACAATGTGTTCAATCACAATGTATTGTGAGTTTGTAGTTTTATTCACAGTATAGTGTTTTTTTATATAACGACTTGCCCAAAATAGGTACAGCAGGTTGGAAGTTATTAGGCTCAACTGAGTCACTCTGCACAACTGTTTGAGCCAGCTAGCGACCTGAAATGGCAAACACTTGCCTAAGTCAGCTAAACCACACTGAAGCCTCTCCTCCCCCACCAAGGTCCCACACTACACTGCAAGTTTGACAATTGGGTTCAACACCAGGTCAAGCTCTGGGTTTGACAATGGGCCAACCAGTCTTCAATGGGAGTAAAGCAGACAGCTTTTCCACAAAGAGCTCGCTCACACAGAGGGGATTCTGGCTTAGTGGCCTCTCCTATTTAAACCATACTGACTGGAATTAGAGAAAAGCTTTCTCACAGTGTAAAAAAAAAGAGCTTTCTGGTGTTTTTGCTGGCTATGGACACTATCAGTTACAGTCTCAGCGGTTCACTGGATCTGTTTACGTAGAGAGGGAAGCCTTTCTGCTTTCCTTATATGTATTTATTTTATATCTGTCTCTCCTACATAAACTGTCATGTGGCGATATGAAAACAACATGTTTTTCTCCTGTGTGTGTGTGTACGGTATACGTAGCATATGCAAGACTTGTTTGCGTATGGATGGATTCTTGCCCTACGCAGTCAAACGAGATGGACGTTATACTAAACATCCTGTACATTTCTGGAGTGGATGTATGTTTGCAGAGCTCCTATTCGCCTCTGTATGTATCTGGGTAACGCTACACGTGTGGAGCTGTGTGTGTATGTGCTGGTGTATGCTGGCGAGCGCTGACTGAGGGACATGGATCTTGCACATTGAGTGTATGAACTCTGGCTGAACCCCTGGGTGTACTGTTTCAGGCACGCTCTGACAACCTCGCCCCAATGACCCGGCTCGCGACTGCACAGTTCACGGGGAGGTCCTCTACTCACGCACAGCCCACCTCCTCTCCTCCCCACCCCTTTCTCTCCCTCCCCTTCTCCCCTCTGCATCCCCCCTGCTCCCTCCTTCACCTCCCAGCCCTCCCTTCTCCTCTCAACTCCTTTCAGTGTCTCCTCTCTGTCTTCATGCTGTGTTTTCTTTTTTCCTACTCAACCCCTCCTGGTTTTCCTTCTCTCTATTTGTACCAGGCCGTTGTCAACAACTATCTGTCGACTGGCATCTCAGAGACGGCTCTCCTAGACATGACGGCCTAGGAGAAGACGCCATCGGGCTCCCACATCACACTCATTTAATAACTTTCCCCCAGGTTCACAAGTTCATGTTGTGGGTATACTTTTGCATACTTTTTCATTTCTGTATTTACAAAGCCTCTACATACAGTAAACCAGACACTTTTCAGGATGGAAAATATGGATATAAAGTCTCTTTGGGGGAAATGTTATTTATGTGACTCTAGAACAGGGGTTCTCAACATTTTTGGCCGGGGCTTTGGCAATGTCTCTGGACCCACAGGTTGAGAACCCCTGCTCTAGAACACTCAATACCTTCTGCCTTGTAAACAAGGCCTATTAGTCAGGAACAATCAGTGGCCTTTTAATCTTAGCATCAGAATTACACTGTTTATGTGTTCTTTACAAAGGCTATAGTGATGACCCTTTGCAGAAGTTATGCCTACTTACTGTAACTAATAAAACAAAAGGCTTGGGAGAGGGAAACATGCAGCATAGAGGGTATGCACATGCATAAATCAAGTGGCAAATCGAGTGGCAAAGTGAGTATAACGTTGTTTAAAGTCGTTTAATGCAATCAGATGGGACTTTTCTGTTTGGATGTCTGGGCTGTCAAGGCCAGAAAGTAGTTTTTTTTTTTTGCATAACTTCCGTGTATAATGATGATGCCACACGCATACCCTCTATTATTATTCAGTTCTTCTCCCACTTTCATAACCTCTAGTAAACCATGTAATAGTGCAACTAATGATGTTTTTGTTTTGAGCGGGCGGTTGTGTTTTGAAATCAACTTCCTGGCACTATTAAAAAGGCCCCTGGGAGACTTTAGACCACACTTTGAAAACTTTTGAACTAATCACCCTTGAAAATATGTTATTGAGTGGTGCAACCACTCCTATAGACAGCTATGTGTGTCCCTGGCTGGCTGGCTGGCTGGCTGGCTGTGTCCGAGCATGAAAATAGAGTTTGGTTGGTTTTCACGACCAAGTGTCACTGTTGTGCAGCCAGCTCACACACACACACACACACACACACACACACACACATTAACTGAATATATGATGATTCCGGGTGTGATAATACAGTACAGTACAGTACAGTAGAGGGACCCCCACACGGTGACTGTCATTTCTCAACCATTTCGGAAGCGGGGCGGCTCGCCAGAACCGGGCCGGCCCCCTGGGCGCGTTCCTGTGGGTCTGGAACTTCTGGGGACCCCCACACGGAGTTGCACCACTGACTTCACACAGGTGTAATTGTTATGCTTGTTTTGAGAATGGCCTTTCCTATAGGCTATATTCTTGGGAATTCATTCCAGACCCGCAACTGGCAGTATAGATAAGATAGACAGTGCAATCTCTGATTGTGACAGTTGCAACCAGTAATTTTCCACAGTGGGGTAGATGGCCAGATAAAATATGACAAAGTTCATGGTATTTCTACATGGTATACCATACATCAGCATTTCACTGTCAGTGTTGCCTGTGATGAGGATTTGCTCATATTGTGTGTGGGTGGGTGGAGGATTTACATTCTCTTCTACTGTATATATTTCATGAAGCAGATTCACAAAAAAATTAATCAGAATATGATTTTTAAAAATCTGATTGCAATGCTATTTGCAAGGTAAGTTATTTTCAAAGGCTGCCTGAGCAAGGTATCATTATTTCTCAAGGCCGAGCAGGCACACTGGTTAAAGTGTGAGCTATGATTATTGTGAATATAAGAATGGGTTGTTCCTCAGGCCTCAAAGCAAAGGACAGAGTCCTGATGCTGAGTGCTCTGGATAAGATTACAGTGTTTTTCCCTCCATCAATGAGTCATAGACATTTTCAACCTAGCCCTAAGTGGTTTTGGTCACATTGCTTGGGAAATGTGATGATTCAGTATTTGTTTCACTATTGTGCTCATAGAGACCGATGGCTCTCTGAGCTGTCACTATGCCAACGCTCCGCTGTCATATTAGTCTGAAGAGTGAAAATTTTAAGTATATTTAAAATGAAAAGTTATAACTCTGCAGTGAGAAAAATTAAATGCAACCAATAATGAAGCCCTTTATACTTCTTTATATGACGAATAGCAAAAAGTAAAAGTAAACATGTATGCAAGGGTTCATGTAGGCCTAGTTAATGTAGAAAAATCTAATTGGGGGGGAAAAAAAGGTTCTCTGTCAGTCTTGGCAGTACGTCTTGTGTGTCCCAGTGACCATCTGAGGTGACTGGGGATAAACAAACACTTAATAAATCTTGAAAGTCTTCAATCTCTATCAATGTGTGCCTTGTGCGCCGTCTGCAGGGCCTTCAAACCTCTGAATACTGATCACCCCACCAGTCATCCCATTAACTCCCTGCCAACCTCTCCCTAACCCGTGGTACAGCCTTTACTCTTGACATTATGGGAGGGACCACTTATCCACTCAAAGGACCCATGCTGTGCTTTCTGTGCAAACTGCCTGATTAGTTGGCCACCCCTGACTTGCTGTTGGTTCGGTGACTGTCGAATGATAGATTGTCCCTCATTTGTCTCTTTCAAAGACCTCCATGGTCTCCATCTGCATGGTTAGCATATCCAACTGGAGTGTGTCATTTTGAATCTCATTTGACATTTTGCGAATGTGAGGACTTAAATCATTCTGTTCCCTTTATATTATACCGTACATCATTTTACCTGTTAACAGAAGCTGTAGCTTGCTTATATAACATACGCAAAAGAACAAAAAGCTTTTTGCCTTTTGCTTTTTTGACTGCAGTGATGAAAAAACAAAGTTTTTGTTATCATTCACTTTGCTTTCAAAGTCTGATTCTGACTTATAACTGGGAGAATAATGTTTCTGGTCTTTCATCCAACTGAGAGCATGAACCCCTAAAGATGGGCCTGGTAGGGTAAAAAGAAATCCACTTTTAGAGTTAAATGAACACTGTGGGATTTACAGAGTATGTAACACGAGGAGACTTTACGAAGACACACTCAGAGGGATCTGAGAGCTGTAAAAACAAATCCTCAACGGTCAGTCAGGGCAAATATTTATTGGCTGGAGCGAGCCCACCACTCCGCTCCTCCACCCCCACACAAGAATGACCTAAGTTTACCCAGGATGAGAGCCCCCTCGGCCCATGGTGCACCGGCCCCCACCCCCAAGAGAACCCCTGCTGGAAACCGGGTTTGTGTTACAGGGCCCCTGGGAGGGGCTCCCAGCAGGGGAGCTGGAGGCCGTCAAGAGCAGTAACCCCCTCAGCCACGGACAGCCCTCCTCCACTCTCGCAGAGTCAGCGAGGGAAAGACCTGAACTTGGGATGACCCCACCAAAGCAGAGTCCCCATTGGGTTCATCCGCAGGACACAAGCTCCGGTTCCCCTCACCCCTTAAATGTTCCTGCATGCTGTCCACTCTTCTACACCCCCCCCCCACCACCACCACACACACACACACACACACACACACACACACACTCACGCATGCACACATATACACACGCACGCACGCACACACACACACACACACACACCACATTTTTTCCTCCTTTTTGGAGCTGTTTTTCCAACTAGGCCAATACATTTTCCAGAGCAGAACAACCCCCCCCCCCCCCCCCATTGCCACTATCACCTCCTGCCCCCACAAAGAGTCATCTAGTTAACTGCATACCGTATACCCATTACCCTCTATACTTACTATAGTAAAACTATCACTTAGCCGACCGTACTTGGTCCGCTCTAACCTTGACAAGCTCACAGTCTTTAGATCGGCTATTTTCAGCAAGCGTTCCCCCCAGAATGGGGATGGTAGGTATAGGGTTCAAGTGGTTACTTTCCCTGCTTCTAAGAAAGAGAAGAGAGCTCTTTCAAGTGTATAGCCCGGTCTACACCATGCTCCCTCCTCCTCCTGTACATTCCCCGTTGTGATGACGAGTTCTGTACCAATATGCTGTATGGATGCTTGTATACTGGATCCTTAAGTATTCTCAACACATTTAAAGGACCCAACGTTTGATATGCAGGCCACAGGCCCCCGTTTGATATGGCATGGGAGTGTTCCAGATCCACACGGGTCCACTTGTTTCCTAACTATCAATCCCTGACCCTTGTGGGTCCCCAGCCCTATACATTGAGAACCGGTGGAATGGTATGCTATATTGTATGCATGTGCACTAAAAGTGTGAGTGCTGTTGTGTAGTTGTGTGTATCATACAATGCCTGCCAGTATTTGTTTGAGTCTGTCTGTAAGTGTGAGTGTGTCACTGTGTGTGTGCGTGCGTGTGCACGCATCTGTCTGTGTGCTTGCTTGTGTGCGCATGTAGAGGGTTCAGAAAATAGCCTCTATTATAGTTTTGCACTAAAACATACACCCCCCATTTTTTAAGATTCATTAGAACTATTCTAACATTATTGACACTTTTCTATGATTATTATTAGATTTCCTAGTCAATAGATGGCGCTCTTGCGCTACTGTGAATCATAGAGGAACTGCCTATAGTCTCGGTCCCACGCATGCGCAGTTAGTAATAAATCGCTGCTGACCGAGCCAAGCAACACTAAAGTTCGTGTCCTGTTCCTCGTTTTTCACAGGTATAAAAATCATATCTAAACATTCCAAATTATGTTGAAACTACTGTGAACTGTCAGTGACATGTTTAGTAACGTTTTGAGTGTACTTGAAGTGAGTTTGGACCAGTAGTTTTATTGTTTTGATGGAGTTGAATAATGGCTGCTGCCAGGTAGTTTTACACTGTTACCACACAGACGGCACACGTGGTGCGCGTGCGTGCGTGCGTGTGTGTGTGACTGAATGTAAACGTGTTATTTTGAATGTATTTGAGCTAATGGTGTGAATGAAGAAGAGTATTACAATTAAGAAATGTATTATTGTTATGATAAATAGAATCTGAGTGTTCTGACTACGAAATGATTTCGGCTCGTCAGAAAATTTCAGTAGCACCGAAGAGCCGACTTTAGGACGATACCCGCCCCCCCCGAACCTCAAATGACGTCAAATTGTAGGCTCTACAGCGCCGAACCGACTTTTATTCGGCTCTAAAATAGGAGTATGAATCGACCCTTAGTTTGTATGTTGAGAGTAAGGGCCGATTCATACTCCTATTTTAGAGCCGAATAAAAGTCGGTTCGGCTCTGTAGAGCCTACAATTTGACGTCATTTGAGGTTCGGGGGGGCGGGTACCGTCCTAAAGTCGGCTCTTCGGTGCTACTGAAAATTTCTGACGAGCCGAAATCATTTCGGCACTACAGCGCCGAAACAGGAGTATGAATCGGCCCTAAGAATACAGATTGGATGATGTCAAAAGGTTTATTATTGTGCACTTTATTTTTGGTTTCATGAAGGATACAGTTTATTTTTGATTTATTTGGTTTATTGTATTTTGTATGTTTGAAGCTATTGTGAAGTAAGATTTCTGTTATTATTTTGATAAATGCACATGAATGTTGACATATTGAGTCAGTAATAAACCGCGGCTGACCGAGCCAAGCAACACTAAAGTTCGTGTCCTGTTCCTCGTTTTTCACAGATCCACAGTGCATTCAAGCCTGTGCATCACTTGTACTGACCCAGACTACCCTAGGTCTGAGGCCGGTAACACGCACACATGTGTGCTTGTGTCACGTGCGCACGCAGTGCGCAAACATGCAGGTACATAATATGCATGCTGCATATGTGAATGTGTCATCCAAACATACTTGTGTAATAGAGGTGAGGACAATGACTGCAGGACTGTTGATGATTAACACATGTGGATAACACCAGCTATCAATTCATCTGCACTACTAGAAGAGGCTTTAGCCATATCGAATGTACCCCAACACCATCTTTAAGTTTCTACTGCATGTAGGGATTTCAGCAATTTCCTCTCCCTTTCCACTGAGGGACTTCAATCTGGGCGTGTAGTTTAATTTACTAGACCCCAGAGAATCACAGTCACAGAAGCAGGAAAAAAAATAATTCAGAAGGTGGAGGGGTTTCAAGCTGCAGCCCTGAGACAGATTATATAGCATTTTGACTGCACACGAACAGCTCAGTTCTGCTTAAAACCAATTTCATCATTCAACTTATATAAATATTTACTCAGTCTATGCCGCCGCGATTTCTCAGGAAAGTTGGGAAAACCCTCCTTTGCCAAAACGAGAAATCTCGTGTTTGATTAATGTCATTTAATCCAGAATTGAATTGATAGTATTTTAACGGTTTTAGCGATTAATTCTTTTTGCGATTCATCATATATATAATCGGCCGATGAATCAATTATGAAAATAATCATTAGTTACAGCCCTAGTGTGAATAGGTGAATGTTGTACAATCTCTGTAAAACTGCATAAGTGTATAAATGCACCATTTACCATAGAGTCAGTACCATAGTCAGTATCACATAGTATTAGTCAGCACCATTGTCCTTATCATAGAGTCAGTACCATAGTCAGCACTATAGTCCTTAGAATCCTTACCACAGTCAGCACCATAGTCAGTACCATAAAGTCAGTACAATAGTACTTACCATAGAATCAGCACCATTGTCCTTACCATAGAGTCAGCATGATAGTCAGTAGCACAGAGTCAGCTCCATTGTCCTTACCATAGAGTCAGCTCCACTGTCCTTACCATAGAGTCAGCTCCATTGTCCTTACCATAGAGTCAGCTCCACTGTCCTTACCATAGAGTCAGCTCCATTGTCCTTACCATAGAGTAAGCACTATAGTCAGTACCATAGAGTCAGCTCCATTGTCCTTACCATAGAGTAAGCACTATAGTCAGTAGCACAGAGTCAGCTCCATTGTCCTTACCATAGAGTCAGCTCCACTGTCCTTACCATAGAGTCAGCTCCATTGTCCTTACCATAGAGTAAGCACTATAGTCAGTACCATAGAGTCAGCTCCACTGTCCTTACCATAGAGTCAGCATGATAGTCAGTACCACAGAGTCAGCACCAATGTCTTTACCATAGTCATTACCATAGAGTCAGCTCCATAGGTAATTTCTGATACTTATCAGCCCATTCAGTTGTTTTCATTTTGCAGATATAGGGAGTTTATTGGATAAACATCTTAAAAAATTGCTCTATTGTCTTGCAATCATTTTGATTTCAGCCATATATGGCTGCTATCTTGAAAGAAACAATGGTCATATTCAGTTGTGAGTTGGCCTAGAAGGAAGCTTCTGGACAATTCCAAAAATAATGATAATAATAATAAATGACTGATTTGACTCCGTGATCACCCATATCATACAATCATACATGTGACCGCCATCTTGAAAAAATGGCGGCCATCTTGAATATTCAATGATAATTTTCAGTTATGAAAAAGACACTTACCAAGTACTATATATGGTAAACTATATGAGTGAAATATATTACATCCATCACTCATTAGAAAACAGTTGCCATGAGCGCCATGTTGAAAATCCATGATAGATAGAAATCACACCTGTGTGAAGTGAGGGGCGCTCTTATCATCATACATCATCATGCATCATCTCATACTGGCCAATCAGAATGCCTGTGTCTCCTGTGATGTTTTGATGTTTAATTCACGTCATATTTAGGGGACATTTGACCTAATTTCTCCGGTCAATGGCAAATCTTGAGACGTTTGGGACAACATTTAGCGGACATTTGACCTGAATTCCCCTTTCATTGTCAACGGCAAATCTTGAGGTGTGTGGGGACAAAAGCTGTTTATAGGAGGGGCCCTCAAATCACACCTGTGTGAAGTGAGGGGTGTTGCAATGTAATGTTTTGATGTTTAATATGTATGTATGTATACGTGTATGTAATGTATGTATGTATGTATGTATGTACATACAAGTGAAGTAGCGAATTAAGTATTTATATATGCGTAAATGATGTATTTATATATGTGCAAGTGAAGTATATGCATGTGCAAGTTGACTATTCAGTTAAGGCCTAAACGGCTTCCCATAGTGTAGCTTAGTAGGTTTAGCGCGCGCACACACACACGCACACGCACACGCACACACACACTCGCACGCAAAAGAACATGCCATATCATCTTCTAATATGTGCGGTGCCGCTGCCCATTAACAGCTACTGGCAGATGTCAGTGTACCATCAACAGGTGAATGAGGCCCTTTTCAGTATCTACATTCCTATTCCATATACCAGTTCAGACATGTGTCTTACATAAAGCCTGATTTATACTTGGTTGTAAAATGACGTGGAACGCCAAAAACAACTGATCTACAAGCTCACAATGCCTTGCGGATAATTAAGTCGACTACGTTTTTACAAAATGCAAATAATTCAAAAGTAGCATATTTTGACCACTCCAGTCCAAGAGTCTGTGAGCTCAGAATGGATGAGCTGGCAGAGACCCAGCTCAAGGCAGCGGTAGTATAAAGGCTCAGAGACAGACATGGCACTGGGCAGCTTTTCCGAATGAATTTAGCATAATAAAGTCTATAACACTCAATATCCTCAGTAGTCTTCTGCCATTTATGATACCAGTGAGGACTCTGGATGGATTTATGGGTATTAAAATGCCCACCCTCTCTCCCTGAAAATTGGATTTCCATTAAATGCTGTGGTAAGGAATTTTAACAAGGGAGACTAATTTGTTGGCAGCATTTTGCCTTTTTTTCCACTCACTAAAAGTGAGAGGGTCTGGACAGAAGGGTGATTTGTATAAATCTCCCCTTCCGTCTTTTACGAAATAAGTGTTATGCAAATCAGTGGGTTTTTTTTTCTCAGTATGAGCAAAGATTTGTTTGTCCTCAAAACCATCTAAATTAAATCTTAGAAACCATTACTACAGCAGAGCAGTCAACCATAGTACCACTTCCCAACTTGCCCCCTGAAATGGTGATGCATTTGCACCCCCTTGTGGCAATATCATAACATTACACAGTGTACCTTTCAGAAAAGTAATTCTAAAGGTATTAATATATTTGACCCTCAAGTGGAGCAGACCACAGAACAGAACTGTGTGTGTGTGTGTGTGTGTGTGTGTGTGTGTGTGTGTGTGTGTGTGTGTGTGTGTGTGTGTGTGTGTGTGTGTGTGTGTGTGTGTGTGTGTGTGTGTGTGTGTGTGTGCGTGTGTGCGTGTGGGTGTGCTTGTAAAATCCACACACACAGCTGCAGCGGATGAGATTCACTCTGAAGGACCAACTAATGACTGAACAGACCCGGATACAGTAGGCGGGGCTTTAGGTTTAAAATGGAGCTGCATGCGGTGTTTAGGGCGCGCTGCTGAAATGGTAAGCTTTTTAATCCACCATTAACTCTGCTAGAATTATTGTTTAAACATTAGAGTTGTTAACTTGTTAGGACTGTTGCTTGTTTATTTTGACACACTATATATGAGTAATGTGTTGGTCCTTTTTGAGAAGCAAACGCATAAGCTAAACTAAACAGGTGGGAAGTTAATACATTTACTGAAGCACTGTGGAAAATATATTGTACTTTTATACTATACTATTATTTGGAAACTTTTAATTACTAGTTACTTTGTAGATTTAGATTACTATTAAAATAAACGGCCTGGCTACATTGCAATTTACCACTAGGCTACAACCACATTTTGGCCATTTGAAAGTAGCTTATCTACAAGCTCACAATGCATTGTGATGCAACACTTTGTGAGCTTGTAGATCTGCTATATTCAGATTTTTTTTTTAAACATTTGAAATGGGACATTCTGCATAATGAGTACATTTGGTCATTTTAAGTATATTTTGATGCCAGTATTTTATTTTTTATATTTTACTTTTACTCAAATACAGTACATAATGGTAACAAGTTGTAACTGTGGCAGTTACATTCATAAGATTCATCTAAAATAAATGTCTATCTCTGCTGGGTGGAAAACTCCAATGTACAAACTTTGTTCTTTCTTCTCAGAATTTGAATTTGAAAGTTCAATGCTCAATGTGTTTATTTGTTTTGATTTAAGTCTGGAGACCACACATTAAAACTAAATGAATCCACAGCACTATATAGTCATTTGTATTGTTGACCCATTTCTACCATACAGAGCAACTTGATTTCAACTTTAAAGGGCCACTTTACCCCTTTTGCAACCAGATCTTATTTGAATGATTGGGACACACACACTTTCCTGGGGGTTTGTTTTTTGTTTTTAGATATTTTAGTATTTCAAAGTGTCCGTGATGTCCATGGACTCCATGATGTCCATGGACACTGGGCTCTCTTCCTTCCTGGACTACAATTCCCATAATGCTTTGGTGCAATGCTCCTTGTGGATAGGGGGCAGGGCTGTCTTACTGAGACAACATGTCTCCAAGGACTGTATAAAGAGGACAAGAAGCGAAGACTGTAAGGGCGCCGCCATGTTGATCACATGGTGCTCCATGGAAGGAAAGGAACATGCGCAGTTGCAGACCAAGGATGCATAAAGCCCATTGTGCATGTTTCTTTCCTTCCATGGAGCACCAACATGGCGGCGCCCTTACGGTCTTCGCTTCTTGTCCTCTTTATACAGTCCTTGCATGTCTCTTCCTTCCAGGAAGGAAGTGAGCCCAGTGTCCATGACATCATGGACACTTTGAAATACTGAAATATCTAAACACAACATATTACCCCCATTAAAAACCCCAAGAAAGTGTTTCCTGTCTCCCAAACATTAAAATAAGATCTGGTTGCAAAAGGGCTGAACAAAAACGATAGTCCACAAAAGAAAAAAAATAGTCCAATGTCACTGACGGGTTAAAGGGCCCTTTAACCTCTGTTAGTGACATGGGACTTTTTTTTTCCTTTTCTTGTGTATTTTCTTTTAATGTGTTGCCCCGCCTTCCTACACACACACCCACCCACACCACACTACACCACCACGACAAAATGACCACAACTACAGATTTAAGTTAACAAATCAGAACTAAACCTGTGTGGGAAATATATATTTTTTAACAATGTTTTTTCTACAATTTATAAAATCTGGATAAAGTGTAATGTTGGCGTATGTTTGTGTCTTACAGGTTGATCATGTGACCTTGTTGTCATGCGATGACCTTGGATGCAGTCTTCAGGAGATGGCTGGTAATAGTGTCTACTCGGCTGGGCTGAAACGTATAACTGTGTCAACGAACGCTCTCCCTGAGATTATGAGGTGAACGGTTGTCGTTTTTTTCATTTTTTTCAAATCCTCAAGAATGATGAAAAACGGCGTGCTATAGTATGCCGTACGATATGGGCTATAGGAAGATCCAGCGCCTCCAGCTCCTGCTCCTGCAGATCCAGACATCGGCATTGTTAGTCCCCAGGTCCAGGATGAGCCAAAAGGTGTGTTTTTATTCACTGTGAGCAGATTGAGATGTTGCATAATAGTAAGGTGAAAGAAAAGCACTCAAGAGTGATGGAATACAAAACAATGAATACACAGTGACAGTACGTATTATTTATTTTCTATTTCAGATGATGACCGTCCTCCCAAAAAGAAGAAACTTGGGGCTCTGAATCAGCTGTTCGGAGAAATCTTCCAAGTGAGAACAACAGCAAGATCTTCAAGGGAGAATGCTATCGAGGAAGTCACAAGGTAATAACCTTAATCTTATTACTTTATCTTATTTAGTAGAATTGCTTTATCTTATTTCGTTTTCATGTAATGTCAATCCAATATTAGCTTTTTTATTATCCTATATATTATTGATGGTCAGTAATATTGCCTTGCTTACGGCTTGAACCTGCAGGAGTGAATGACAAACCCTCTTGCTCTTGATTCTTAAAGGTACAGACAGCGGGATCCTTTGCCCCTGGATGAAGACCCACTACTTTGGTGGAAAGCCCGGCAGGTGGACCTACCACTGATGTCTTCTCTTGCAAAGAAATACCTCTGTATACCAGCCACCAGTGTGGCATCAGAAAGAGTGTTCAGCACTGCAGGAGACATTGTTTCTGCTCAACGCAGTGTACTCACACACGATCACATTGATCAATGGATTTTCCTTAAAAAGAATCTTGCCAAGCAAATCTTGTCTTAAAGTAGCCTACACGCACGCATGCACGCACGCACACACAGACGTGACATGTTACAGCAGTGTTCATAGTAAGAGGAGTTAATGCCAGACAGTGCACTTGTGTCAGGTAAACAAAGCCACTTTAAAAATGTTTAAATTTGTGTCAAATGTTTTATTTGTATGGTAGTACTAGTAGTTATAATTTTATTTTTATCATACATACAAAGAATGTGGTATTACTATTTTCTATTCTATATAAGAAGAGTACAAGAGTACCTAAAGCTCTAAGTTACCTCAGGAAGACTACAGGTTACCTCAAGCTATGTTTTGTTCTTCTTTGTGTCACTTTATTATACTGTTTGCACTAAAATGTTGCACTTACTGTAACTGTACTGTTATGTTACGTTATGACATTGGAGTTAGTAGACTAGACTGTACTGATTTGAAGCCTGAAGATGGCTAATGTGACCTTAGGTGGTACCAAAATCTGGCTCGGCCCCTGGACTAAGTGATTTGAAGCTTTTGTTTTGCTATCTGGACCAGCAGTGGGCTCAGGTCAGTTATTGTTGTTGGAAATATCACTTTACATGGCTGCACGCTCCTGGTGCCCTACAACTCTGGAGCGCCGCGGAGAGAAAGGTGTACAATTGCACTTTAGTGGAGGCACCACATTGTTTTCCATTGATGGACAGAAAAGTGTTTTTTGTGACATTTTGGGCCCTTCCAAACGTATTTCACTATTTCCATCTAATACAGCTATTGAGAGATAGATTTGTTCGACACACATTCACTGTGGCCATACAGATTGGAAGGCCCGGTTTACCATTTATGGTTATAAGTTCTTATGAGAATCTCACGTTTGTAGAACTTCTATTTTCACAGTTTTTGGAGAAATTGTAAAATCTTGCCAGGTTTAAAGTGGTTAATATGTGTGCAATGTGATACTATCTGAAGCTATGTTATTCTTAACCACTTAAACCCTCTGTAGGTTACTTAAGTAAACCAAGTCTGCTCTGTACTTGGTCTGCTCATTTTTGACATTTACCCCCTCTAGGCCTCTACACACCAAATCTCTGCAAAAATAGCTGCTCTACAAGCTTGTGCGTGTTGTGTGTGAGCTTGTTAGATCAGCTATTTTCAGTGAATGTTCCCCACATAATATGGATGCTACAGGGTTCAAGTGATTAAAAATAAATGTTATTCTTGACACATTGTTACAGTCTAAGATGATCTTGTGTCTATTTTCAGTATGGAATAAACACGACATGTGATGCTAAATGAATCTTGATACTTGTCATCCATCTTTTTACAAAGGTATTTATTTTGTTGTTCCCAATCTTAATAGTCTTATGTCTGAGATATCTATTTGAAGGTCAGCAATGCTACTTCATAGATAGCTTCATAAAACAAATGAAAAAAAGGTTTATTGTGTTAGATCGCACCGTATCGAATCGCATCGCATCTTATCGAATCGCCTCAAATTCCACAAACGAAATCGCATCGAATTCCATCGAATTTGAATCGTTCTGTGTATAAATGTATCGTCTCTGAATCGCATCGTAGCCCATGCATATTGATACGTATCGAATCGTCTTGTAAAGGAGAGATGCACACCCCTAGTTATAGCCCATGTTTTTTTGAAATTTTGAAAAAAAAGCTTATCCTCGTTTCTCATTTTGGACCATGGGCTATAGCCTATATCGTACGGCATACTATAGCGCGCCGTTTTTCATCATTTTTGATGATTTGAAAAAATGAAAAAAACGATGGGTTATAGCCCATGTTTTTTGGAGAAAAAAAATCCAGGCCTATGAATTAGACTGTAGAGCATGTCAGAATTTTCATAAATTTGAAAACTTGTGAAATGGGACATTCTGCACAATGAGTAGGCTACTTTTACTTTTGGTACTTTAATAAGTACATTTTGATGTCCCTTTTACTCAGTCAAGTACATTTAAAATTCCGGGCTTTTACTTGTAACAGGGTATTTCATCATTGCTAGAGTGTGTGTTCAGTAACAGTGTTAAATAGCTCTATAGTGTGACAGTAATCATTGCTATAGTGTGTGTTCAGTAACGGTGTTAAATAGCTCTATAGTGTGACAGTAATCATTGCTATAGTGTGTGTTCAGAGGTCTCCCGGTCTCTCCAGCTTTTTGTTAAACAGAAAAAGCTTTTTCTGAAACTGCAATGTTATCCAATCAGGAACGCAGTCAGGATACAGATTAAACAAGTATTAGTAAGAATTGTAATGACTAACAGACACAAATAGAACTGGAACATTAAGCTCATAAATAGCTACTTTCTCCTGATTGGCTGAAAATGTGTCACATACCTGATAAAAAAAAAGAGCTGGAGAGACAGGAATATCCCTGTCACTTAACACTGTTACTGAACACACATTATAGCAATTATTACTGTCACAATAACAGCTACTGATGTTTGTGTGCAATATTTGAGCTGACAGGCCTTTTTATGTCAATCAATCAAGTCACCTTAATTCAAGTGATATATTATATACAGGGGCATGCCATGTGGTCTACCTGCACAGCCTTTGTGATCTACTGGTAGATCACACTGTAAATGTGGGCACCCCTGCAATACAGGGTTCCTGTCCAGAATTGTTTTATTAAATATAGAGGGTTTAAGTCGTTCTAAATGCGTGTGTTTCTTTTTCTGTCTTTCTTTCTTAGGACGGAGATCAAGGTAGACGGCTAGCCTGCCTGCAACTTGAATGAGGTGAGTAAACATTTATTTAACGGGTGTGGGTGTTGACCTTGGCTTTTGTGTTCTCCAGATGCTTTTTAAAGGAGAGTGTCCTGTCCAGTGTAACTCCAAGTTACATGGGGTGGGTATGGTTGGAGAGTTTGTGACCATCCCAAGTGACGCTCAGTTATTTTTCCCCGTCTCGGTTCCTCAGGTGGAAGCTGCATAGTTGGGTTTTTGATGGGTTGGGTTTCAGGTGGTTGTATTGTAGTAGCTTGACATTTCTTGGAGGGCACTTTCAAGGACAGACTCAATCTTTTGCAAGTCTGCTTGTTGGGTGGTAATGCAGAGGTCGTCGGCGTAGATGAAACGCTGGCATTCTGTTGGTAAAGGCTGGTCGTTTGTGTAGATATTGAAAAGGAGGGGGGCGAGCACGCTACCTTGTGGGAGGTCGTTCTTTTGAGCTTTCCATTTACTCCTCTGGTCAATTAACTGGACATAGAAGCGCCTGTTGTTGAGGAGGCTTTTCCTGACCATTGTGCCGTGTTGGACAGTGTCATAGGCAGCAGAGAGATCTCTGAATGCTGCTGCAGTTATTTGTTTTCCCTCAAACCCATCCTCAATGTGTTGGGTGAGGTTGAGCTCTGTCCAGCACAGGAGCGGCCGGGACGGAAGCCAGCTTGGTCTTTAGTCAGCTTTGTATCTATGAGTGACAACGAGGCGTTGGAGTAGCAGCCTCTCATAGAGCTTGTAGGTGATGCAAAGGAGGGACATGGGTCGGTAGCTCTTTGGGGATGATGGGTCTTTGCCAGGTTTGGGGATTGCAACCACTTTGGCCTTTTTCCAGACAGAAGGGATGGTTTTCTGTGCCATGCATGTGTTCAGCATCCCCACGAGCCAGGTCTTTGCGTTAGGTTCCAGGTGCTGTATAATTTCTGCCAGTATGTCATCAATCCCTGCTGCTTTTCCGGGTTTCAACTTTCCCATTGCAATTTCGAGTTCTTCTAGGTCGAAGGGTTTGGTTTGAGGGTTGGCTGATTGTGGTTGGTCTGATACCACTGTGCGATGGTATTCTCCTGTGGGTCAGCGGCGGTGTTGGTTTGGAGGATTTGAAAAAAATAAAAAAATGATGGGTTATAGCCCATGTTTTTTTAAATTTTGGAAAAAAAAGTTAGCCTCGTTTCTCATCATTTTGGACCGTGGGCTATAGCCTATATCGTACGGCATACTATAGCGCGCCGTTTTTCATCATTTTTGATGATTTGACAAAAATGAAAAAATGAAAAAAACGATGGGTTATAGCCCATGTTTTTAGAAATTTTGAAAAAAAAAGTTATCCTCGTTTCTCATCATTTTGGACCATGGGCTATAGCCTATATCGTACGGCATACTATAGCGCGCCGTTTTTCATCATTTTTGATGATTTGACAAAAATGAAAAAAACGATGGGTTATAGCCCATGTTTTTTTAAATTTTGAAAAAAAAAGTTATCCTCGTTTCTCATCATTTTGGACCGTGGGCTATAGCCTATATCGTACGGCATACTATAGCGCGCCGTTTTTCATCATTTTTGATGATATGACAAAAATGAAAAAAAGAAAAAAACGATGGGTTATAGCCCATGTTTTTTGAAATTTTGAAAAAAAAAGTTATCCTCGTTTCTCATCATTTTGGACCATGGGCTATAGCCTATATCGTACGGCATACTATAGCGCGCCGTTTTTCATCATTTTTGATGATTTGACAAAAATGAAAAAAAGAAAAAAACGATGGGTTATAGCCCATGTTTTTGAAATTTTGAAAAAAAAAGTTATCCTCGTTTCTCATCATTTTGGACCATGGGCTATAGCCTATATCGTACGGCATACTATAGCGCGCCGTTTTTCATCATTTTTGATGATTTGACAAAAAATAAAAAAACGATGGGTTATAGCCCATGTTTTTTGAAATTTTGAAAAAAAAAGTTATCCTCGTTTCTCATCATTTTGGACCGTGGGCTATAGCCTATATCGTACGGCATACTATAGCTCGCCGTTTTTCATCATTTTTGATGATTTGACAAAAATGAAAAAAAGAAAAAAACGATGGGTAATAGCCCATGTTTTTTGAAATTTTGAAAAAAAAAGTTATCCTCGTTTCTCATCATTTTGGACCGTGGGCTATAGCCTATATCGTACGGCATACTATAGCGCGCCGTTTTTCATCATTTTTGATGATTTTACAAAAATGAAAAAAAGAAAAAAACGATGGGTTATAGCCCATGTTTTTTGAAATTTTGAAAAAAAAAGTTATCCTCGTTTCTCATCATTTTGGACCATGGGCTATAGCCTATATCGTACGGCATACTATAGCGCGCCGTTTTTCATCATTTTTGATGATTTGACAAAAATGAAAAAAAACAAAAAACGATGGGTTATAGCCCATGTTTTTTGAAATTTTGAAAAAAAAAGTTAGCCTCGTTTCTCATCATTTTGGACCATGGGCTATAGCCCATATCGTACGGCATACTATAGCACGCCGTTTTTAATCATTTTGGAGGATTTGAAAAAAATGAAAAAATAAAAAAACGATGGGTTATAGCCCATGTTTTTTGAAATTTTGAAACAAAAAGTTAGCCTCGTTTCTCATCATTTTGGACCATGGGCTATAGCCCAAATCGTACGGCATACTATAGCACGCCGTTTTTCATCATTTTGGAGGATTTGAAAAAAATGAAAAAATAAAAAAACGATGGGTTATAGCCCATGTTTTTTGAAATTTTGAAAAAAAAAGTTAGCCTCGTTTCTCATCATTTTGGACCATGGGCTATAGCCCATATCGTACGGCATACTATAGCACGCCGTTTTTAATCATTTTGGAGGATTTGAAAAAAATGAAAAAATAAAAAAACGATGGGTTATAGCCCATGTTTTTTGAAATTTTGAAAAAAAAAGTTAGCCTCGTTTCTCATCATTTTGGACCATGGGCTATAGCCCATATCGTACGGCATACTATAGCACGCCGTTTTTAATCATTTTGGAGGATTTGAAAAAAATGAAAAAATAAAAAAACGATGGGTTATAGCCCATGTTTTTTGAAATTTTGAAAAAAAAAGTTAGCCTCGTTTCAAAACATTTTGGACCATGGGCTATAGCCCATATCGTACGGCATACTATAGCACGCCGTTTTTCATCATTTTGGAGGATTTGAAAAAAATGAAAAAATAAAAAAACGATGGGTTATAGCCCATGTTTTTTGAAATTTTGAAAAAAAAAGTTAGCCTCGTTTCTCATCATTTTGGACCATGGGCTATAGCCCATATCGTACGGCATACTATAGCACGCCGTTTTTAATCATTTTGGAGGATTTGAAAAAAATGAAAAAATAAAAAAACGATGGGTTATAGCCCATGTTTTTTGAAATTTTGAAACAAAAAGTTAGCCTTGTTTCTCATCATTTTGGACCATGGGCTATAGCCCAAATCGTACGGCATACTATAGCACGCCGTTTTTCATCATTTTGGAGGATTTGAAAAAAATGAAAAAATAAAAAAACGATGGGTTATAGCCCATGTTTTTTGAAATTTTGAAAAAAAAAGTTAGCCTCGTATCATTTTGGACCATGGGCTATAGCCCATATCGTACGGCATACTATAGCACGCCGTTTTTCATCATTTTGGAGGATTTGAAAAAAATGAAAAAATAAAAAAACGATGGGTTATAGCCCATGTTTTTTGAAATTTTGGAAAAAAAAAGTTAGCATCGTTTCTCATCATTTTGGACCATGGGCTATAGCCCATATCGTACGGCATACTATAGCACGCCGTTTTTCATCATTTTGGAGGATTTGAAAAAAATGAAAAAATAAAAAAACGATGGGTTATAGCCCATGTTTTTTGAAATTTTGAAAAAAAAAGTTAGCCTCGTTTCTCATCATTTTGGACCATGGGCTATAGCCCATATCGTACGGCATACTATAGCACGCCGTTTTTAATCATTTTGGAGGATTTGAAAAAAATGAAAAAATAAAATAACGATGGGTTATAGCCCATGTTTTTTGAAATTTTGAAAAAAAAAGTTAGCCTCGTTTCTCATCATTTTGGACCATGGGCTATAGCCCATATCGTACGGCATACTATAGCACGCCGTTTTTCATCATTTTGGAGGATTTGAAAAAAATAAAAAAATAAAAAAAGATGGGTTATAGCCCATGTTTTTTTTTAATTTTGAAAAAAAAAGTTTGCCTCGTTTCTCATCATTTTGGACCATGGGCTATAGCCCATATCGTACGGCATACTATAGCACGCCGTTTTTCATCATTTTGGAGGATTTGAAAAAAATTAAAAAATTAAAAAAGATGGGTTATAGCCCATGTTTTTTTAAATTTTGAAAAAAAAAGTTAGCCTCGTTTCTCATCATTTTGGACCATGGGCTATAGCCCATATCATACGGCATACTATAGCACGCCGTTTTTCATCATTTTGGAGGATTTGAAAAAAGATGAAAAAATAAAAAAACGATGGGTTATAGGCTATAGCCCATGTTTTTTGAAATTTTGGAAAAAAAAGTTAGCCTCGTTTCTCATCATTTTGGACCATGGGCTATAGCCCATATCGTACGGCATACTATAGCACGCCGTTTTTCATCATTTTGGAGGATTTAAAAAAAATAAAAAGACGATGGGTTATAGCCCATGTTTTTTTAAATTTTGAAAAAAAAAGTTAGCCTCGTTTCTCATCATTTTGGACCATGGGCTATAGCCCATATCGTACGGCATACTATAGCACGCCGTTTTTCATCATTTTGGAGGATTTGAAAAAAATTAAAAAAGATGGGTTATAGCCCATGTTTTTTGAAATTTTGAAAAAAAAAGTTAGCCTCGTTTCTCATCATTTTGGACCATGGGCTATAGCCCATATCGTACGGCATACTATAGCACGCCGTTTTTCATCATTTTGGAGGATTTGAAAAAAATTAAAAAAGATGGGTTATAGCCCATGTTTTTTGAAATTTTGGAAAAAAAAGTTAGCCTCGTTTCTCATCATTTTGGACCATGGGCTATAGCCCATATCGTACGGCATACTATAGCACGCCGTTTTTCATAATTTTGGAGGATTTGAAAAAAATAAAAAAAATAAAAAAAACGATGGGTTATAGCCCATGCTTTTTGAAATTCTGAAAAAAAAGTTAGCCTCGTTTCTCATCATTTTGGACCATGGGCTATAGCCCATATCGTACGGCATACTATAGCACGCCGTTTTTAATCATTTTGGAGGATTTGACAAAAATGAAAAAATAAAAAAACGATGGGTTATAGCCCATGTTTTTTGAAATTTTGAAAAAAAAAGTTAGCCTCGTTTCTCATCATTTTGGACCATGGGCTATAGCCCATATCGTACGGCATACTATAGCACGCCGTTTTTAATCATTTTGGAGGATTTAAAAAAAATGAAAAAATAAAAAAACGATGGGTTATAGCCCATGTTTTTTGAAATTTTGAAAAAAAAAGTTAGCCTCGTTTCTCATCATTTTGGACCATGGGCTATAGCCCATATCGTATGGCATACTATAGCACGCCGTTTTTCATCATTTTGGAGGATTTGAAAAAAATGAAAAAATAAAAAAACGATGGGTTATAGCCCATGTTTTTTGAAATTTTGAAAAAAAAAGTTAGCCTCGTTTCTCATCATTTTGGACCATGGGCTATAGCCCATATCGTACGGCATACTATAGCACGCCGTTTTTAATCATTTTGGAGGATTTGAAAAAAATGAAAAAATAAAAAAACGATGGGTTATAGCCCATGTTTTTTGAAATTTTGAAACAAAAAGTTAGCCTCGTTTCTCATCATTTTGGACCATGGGCTATAGCCCAAATCGTACGGCATACTATAGCACGCCGTTTTTCATCATTTTGGAGGATTTGAAAAAAATGAAAAAATAAAAAAACGATGGGTTATAGCCCATGTTTTTTGAAATTTTGGAAAAAAAAGTTAGCCTCGTTTCTCATCATTTTGGACCATGGGCTATAGCCCATATCGTACGGCATACTATAGCACGCCGTTTTTCATCATTTTGGAGGATTTGAAAAAAATAAAAAAAATAAAAAAACGATGGGTTATAGCCCATGCTTTTTGAAATTCTGAAAAAAAAGTTAGCCTCGTTTCTCATCATTTTGGACCATGGGCTATAGCCCATATCGTACGGCATACTATAGCACGCCGTTTTTCATCATTTTGGAGGATTTGAAAAAAATAAAAAAATAAAAAAACGATGGGTTATAGCCCATGTTTTTTGAAATTTTGGAAAAAAAAGTTAGCCTCGTTTCTCATCATTTTGGACCATGGGCTATAGCCCATATCGTACGGCATACTATAGCACGCCGTTTTTCATCATTTTGGAGGATTTGAAAAAAATAAAAAAAATAAAAAAACGATGGGTTATAGCCCATGCTTTTTGAAATTCTGAAAAAAAAGTTAGCCTCGTTTCTCATCATTTTGGACCATGGGCTATAGCCCATATCGTACGGCATACTATAGCACGCCGTTTTTCATCATTTTGGAGGATTTGAAAAAAATGAAAAAATAAAAAAACGGTGGGTTATAGCCCATGTTTTTTGAAATTTTGAAAAAAAAAGTTAGCCTCGTTTCTCATCATTTTGGACCATGGGCTATAGCCCATATCGTACGGCATACTATAGCACGCCGTTTTTAATCATTTTGGAGGATTTGACAAAAATGAAAAAATAAAAAAACGATGGGTTATAGCCCATGTTTTTTGAAATTTTGAAAAAAAAAGTTAGCCTCGTTTCTCATCATTTTGGACCATGGGCTATAGCCCATATCGTACGGCATACTATAGCACGCCGTTTTTAATCATTTTGGAGGATTTGAAAAAAATGAAAAAATAAAAAAACGATGGGTTATAGCCCATGTTTTTTGAAATTTTGAAAAAAAAAGTTAGCCTCGTTTCTCATCATTTTGGACCATGGGCTATAGCCCATATCGTACGGCATACTATAGCACGCCGTTTTTCATCATTTTGGAGGATTTGAAAAAAATGAAAAAATAAAAAAACGATGGGTTATAGCCCATGTTTTTTGAAATTTTGAAAAAAAAAGTTAGCCTCGTTTCTCATCATTTTGGACCATGGGCTATAGCCCATATCGTACGGCATACTATAGCACGCCGTTTTTAATCATTTTGGAGGATTTGAAAAAAATGAAAAAATAAAAAAACGATGGGTTATAGCCCATGTTTTTTGAAATTTTGAAACAAAAAGTTAGCCTCGTTTCTCATCATTTTGGACCATGGGCTATAGCCCAAATCGTACGGCATACTATAGCACGCCGTTTTTCATCATTTTGGAGGATTTGAAAAAAATGAAAAAATAAAAAAAAACGATGGGTTATAGCCCATGTTTTTTGAATTTTTAAAAAAAAAAAGTTAGCCTCGTTTCTCATCATTTTGGACCATGGGCTATAGCCCATATCGTACGGCATACTATAGCACGCCGTTTTTCATCATTTTGGAGGATTTGAAAAAAATAAAAAAATAAAAAAACGATGGGTTATAGCCCATGTTTTTTGAAATTTTGGAAAAAAAAGTTAGCCTCGTTTCTCATCATTTTGGACCATGGGCTATAGCCCATATCGTACGGCATACTATAGCACGCCGTTTTTCATCATTTTGGAGGATTTGAAAAAAATAAAAAAAATAAAAAAACGATGGGTTATAGCCCATGCTTTTTGAAATTCTGAAAAAAAAGTTAGCCTCGTTTCTCATCATTTTGGACCATGGGCTATAGCCCATATCGTACGGCATACTATAGCACGCCGTTTTTCATCATTTTGGAGGATTTGAAAAAAATGAAAAAATAAAAAAACGATGGGTTATAGCCCATGTTTTTTTGAAATTTTGAAAAAAAAAGTTAGCCTCGTTTCTCATCATTTTGGACCATGGGCTATAGCCCATATCGTACGGCATACTATAGCACGCCGTTTTTAATCATTTTGGAGGATTTGACAAAAATGAAAAAATAAAAAAACGATGGGTTATAGCCCATGTTTTTTGAAATTTTGAAAAAAAAAGTTAGCCTCGTTTCTCATCATTTTGGACCATGGGCTATAGCCCATATCGTACGGCATACTATAGCACGCCGTTTTTAATCATTTTGGAGGATTTGAAAAAAATGAAAAAATAAAAAAACGATGGGTTATAGCCCATGTTTTTTGAAATTTTGAAAAAAAAAGTTAGCCTCGTTTCTCATCATTTTGGACCATGGGCTATAGCCCATATCGTACGGCATACTATAGCACGCCGTTTTTCATCATTTTGGAGGATTTGAAAAAAATGAAAAAATAAAAAAACGATGGGTTATAGCCCATGTTTTTTGAAATTTTGAAAAAAAAAGTTAGCCTCGTTTCTCATCATTTTGGACCATGGGCTATAGCCCATATCGTACGGCATACTATAGCACGCCGTTTTTAATCATTTTGGAGGATTTGAAAAAAATGAAAAAATAAAAAAACGATGGGTTATAGCCCATGTTTTTTGAAATTTTGGAAAAAAAAGTTAGCCTCGTTTCTCATCATTTTGGACCATGGGCTATAGCCCATATCGTACGGCATACTATAGCACGCCGTTTTTCATCATTTTGGAGGATTTGAAAAAAATAAAAAAATAAAAAAACGATGGGTTATAGCCCATGTTTTTTGAAATTTTGGAAAAAAAAGTTAGCCTCGTTTCTCATCATTTTGGACCATGGGCTATAGCCCATATCGTACGGCATACTATAGCACGCCGTTTTTCATCATTTTGGAGGATTTGAAAAAAATAAAAAAAATAAAAAAACGATGGGTTATAGCCCATGCTTTTTGAAATTCTGAAAAAAAAGTTAGCCTCGTTTCTCATCATTTTGGACCATGGGCTATAGCCCATATCGTACGGCATACTATAGCATGCCGTTTTTCATCATTTTGGAGGATTTGAAAAAAAAGAAAAAAAAAAAAACGATGGGTTATAGCCCATGTTTTTTGAAATTTTGAAAAAAAAAGTTAGCCTCGTTTCTCATCATTTTGGACCATGGGCTATAGCCCATATCGTACGGCATACTATAGCACGCCGTTTTTAATCATTTTGGAGGATTTGACAAAAATGAAAAAATAAAAAAACGATGGGTTATAGCCCATGTTTTTTGAAATTTTGAAAAAAAAAGTTAGCCTCGTTTCTCATCATTTTGGACCATGGGCTATAGCCCATATCGTACGGCATACTATAGCACGCCGTTTTTAATCATTTTGGAGGATTTGAAAAAAATGAAAAAATAAAAAAACGATGGGTTATAGCCCATGTTTTTTGAAATTTTGAAACAAAAAGTTAGCCTCGTTTCTCATCATTTTGGACCATGGGCTATAGCCCATATCGTACGGCATACTATAGCACGCCGTTTTTAATCATTTTGGAGGATTTGAAAAAAATGAAAAAATAAAAAAACGATGGGTTATAGCCCATGTTTTTTGAAATTTTGAAACAAAAAGTTAGCCTCGTTTCTCATCATTTTGGACCATGGGCTATAGCCCATATCGTACGGCATACTATAGCACGCCGTTTTTCATCATTTTGGAGGATTTGAAAAAAATAAAAAAATAAAAAAACGATGGGTTATAGCCCATGTTTTTTGAAATTTTGGAAAAAAAAGTTAGCCTCGTTTCTCATCATTTTGGACCATGGGCTATAGCCCATATCGTACGGCATACTATAGCACGCCGTTTTTCATCATTTTGGAGGATTTGAAAAAAATAAAAAAAATAAAAAAACGATGGGTTATAGCCCATGCTTTTTGAAATTCTGAAAAAAAAGTTAGCCTCGTTTCTCATCATTTTGGACCATGGGCTATAGCCCATATCGTACGGCATACTATAGCACGCCGTTTTTCATCATTTTGGAGGATTTGAAAAAAATGAAAAAATAAAAAAACGATGGGTTATAGCCCATGTTTTTTGAAATTTTGAAAAAAAAAGTTAGCCTCGTTTCTCATCATTTTGGACCATGGGCTATAGCCCATATCGTACGGCATACTATAGCACGCCGTTTTTAATCATTTTGGAGGATTTGACAAAAATGAAAAAATAAAAAAACGATGGGTTATAGCCCATGTTTTTTGAAATTTTGAAAAAAAAAGTTAGCCTCGTTTCTCATCATTTTGGACCATGGGCTATAGCCCATATCGTACGGCATACTATAGCACGCCGTTTTTAATCATTTTGGAGGATTTGAAAAAAATGAAAAAATAAAAAAACGATGGGTTATAGCCCATGTTTTTTGAAATTTTGAAAAAAAAAGTTAGCCTCGTTTCTCATCATTTTGGACCATGGGCTATAGCCCATATCGTACGGCATACTATAGCACGCCGTTTTTCATCATTTTGGAGGATTTGAAAAAAATGAAAAAATAAAAAAACGATGGGTTATAGCCCATGTTTTTTGAAATTTTGAAAAAAAAAGTTAGCCTCGTTTCTCATCATTTTGGACCATGGGCTATAGCCCATATCGTACGGCATACTATAGCACGCCGTTTTTAATCATTTTGGAGGATTTGAAAAAAATGAAAAAATAAAAAAACGATGGGTTATAGCCCATGTTTTTTGAAATTTTGAAACAAAAAGTTAGCCTCGTTTCTCATCATTTTGGACCATGGGCTATAGCCCAAATCGTACGGCATACTATAGCACGCCGTTTTTCATCATTTTGGAGGATTTGAAAAAAATGAAAAAATAAAAAAAAACGATGGGTTATAGCCCATGTTTTTTGAATTTTTAAAAAAAAAAGTTAGCCTCGTTTCTCATCATTTTGGACCATGGGCTATAGCCCATATCGTACGGCATACTATAGCACGCCGTTTTTCATCATTTTGGAGGATTTGAAAAAAATAAAAAAATAAAAAAACGATGGGTTATAGCCCATGTTTTTTGAAATTTTGGAAAAAAAAGTTAGCCTCGTTTCTCATCATTTTGGACCATGGGCTATAGCCCATATCGTACGGCATACTATAGCACGCCGTTTTTCATCATTTTGGAGGATTTGAAAAAAATAAAAAAAATAAAAAAACGATGGGTTATAGCCCATGCTTTTTGAAATTCTGAAAAAAAAGTTAGCCTCGTTTCTCATCATTTTGGACCATGGGCTATAGCCCATATCGTACGGCATACTATAGCACGCCGTTTTTCATCATTTTGGAGGATTTGAAAAAAATGAAAAAATAAAAAAACGATGGGTTATAGCCCATGTTTTTTTGAAATTTTGAAAAAAAAAGTTAGCCTCGTTTCTCATCATTTTGGACCATGGGCTATAGCCCATATCGTACGGCATACTATAGCACGCCGTTTTTAATCATTTTGGAGGATTTGACAAAAATGAAAAAATAAAAAAACGATGGGTTATAGCCCATGTTTTTTGAAATTTTGAAAAAAAAAGTTAGCCTCGTTTCTCATCATTTTGGACCATGGGCTATAGCCCATATCGTACGGCATACTATAGCACGCCGTTTTTAATCATTTTGGAGGATTTGAAAAAAATGAAAAAATAAAAAAACGATGGGTTATAGCCCATGTTTTTTGAAATTTTGAAAAAAAAAGTTAGCCTCGTTTCTCATCATTTTGGACCATGGGCTATAGCCCATATCGTACGGCATACTATAGCACGCCGTTTTTCATCATTTTGGAGGATTTGAAAAAAATGAAAAAATAAAAAAACGATGGGTTATAGCCCATGTTTTTTGAAATTTTGAAAAAAAAAGTTAGCCTCGTTTCTCATCATTTTGGACCATGGGCTATAGCCCATATCGTACGGCATACTATAGCACGCCGTTTTTAATCATTTTGGAGGATTTGAAAAAAATGAAAAAATAAAAAAACGATGGGTTATAGCCCATGTTTTTTGAAATTTTGGAAAAAAAAGTTAGCCTCGTTTCTCATCATTTTGGACCATGGGCTATAGCCCATATCGTACGGCATACTATAGCACGCCGTTTTTCATCATTTTGGAGGATTTGAAAAAAATAAAAAAATAAAAAAACGATGGGTTATAGCCCATGTTTTTTGAAATTTTGGAAAAAAAAGTTAGCCTCGTTTCTCATCATTTTGGACCATGGGCTATAGCCCATATCGTACGGCATACTATAGCACGCCGTTTTTCATCATTTTGGAGGATTTGAAAAAAATAAAAATAATAAAAAAACGATGGGTTATAGCCCATGCTTTTTGAAATTCTGAAAAAAAAGTTAGCCTCGTTTCTCATCATTTTGGACCATGGGCTATAGCCCATATCGTACGGCATACTATAGCACGCCGTTTTTCATCATTTTGGAGGATTTGAAAAAAAAGAAAAAAAAAAAAACGATGGGTTATAGCCCATGTTTTTTGAAATTTTGAAAAAAAAAGTTAGCCTCGTTTCTCATCATTTTGGACCATGGGCTATAGCCCATATCGTACGGCATACTATAGCACGCCGTTTTTAATCATTTTGGAGGATTTGACAAAAATGAAAAAATAAAAAAACGATGGGTTATAGCCCATGTTTTTTGAAATTTTGAAAAAAAAAGTTAGCCTCGTTTCTCATCATTTTGGACCATGGGCTATAGCCCATATCGTACGGCATACTATAGCACGCCGTTTTTAATCATTTTGGAGGATTTGAAAAAAATGAAAAAATAAAAAAACGATGGGTTATAGCCCATGTTTTTTGAAATTTTGAAAAAAAAAGTTAGCCTCGTTTCTCATCATTTTGGACCATGGGCTATAGCCCATATCGTACGGCATACTATAGCACGCCGTTTTTCATCATTTTGGAGGATTTGAAAAAAATGAAAAAATAAAAAAACGATGGGTTATAGCCCATGTTTTTTGAAATTTTGAAAAAAAAAGTTAGCCTCGTTTCTCATCATTTTGGACCATGGGCTATAGCCCATATCGTACGGCATACTATAGCACGCCGTTTTTAATCATTTTGGAGGATTTGAAAAAAATGAAAAAATAAAAAAACGATGGGTTATAGCCCATGTTTTTTGAAATTTTGAAACAAAAAGTTAGCCTCGTTTCTCATCATTTTGGACCATGGGCTATAGCCCAAATCGTACGGCATACTATAGCACGCCGTTTTTCATCATTTTGGAGGATTTGAAAAAAATGAAAAAATAAAAAAAAACGATGGGTTATAGCCCATGTTTTTTGAAATTTTGAAAAAAAAAGTTAGCCTCGTTTCTCATCATTTTGGACCATGGGCTATAGCCCATATCGTACGGCATACTATAGCACGCCGTTTTTCATCATTTTGGAGGATTTGAAAAAAATAAAAAAATAAAAAAACGATGGGTTATAGCCCATGTTTTTTGAAATTTTGGAAAAAAAAGTTAGCCTCGTTTCTCATAATTTTGGACCATGGGCTATAGCCCATATCGTACGGCATACTATAGCACGCCGTTTTTCATCATTTTGGAGGATTTGAAAAAAATAAAAAAAATAAAAAAACGATGGGTTATAGCCCATGCTTTTTGAAATTCTGAAAAAAAAGTTAGCCTCGTATCATTTTGGACCATGGGCTATAGCCCATATCGTACGGCATACTATAGCACGCCGTTTTTCATCATTTTGGAGGATTTGAAAAAAATGAAAAAATAAAAAAACGATGGGTTATAGCCCATGTTTTTTGAAATTTTGGAAAAAAAAAGTTAGCATCGTTTCTCATCATTTTGGACCATGGGCTATAGCCCATATCGTACGGCATACTATAGCACGCCGTTTTTCATCATTTTGGAGGATTTGAAAAAAAAGAAAAAATAAAAAAACGATGGGTTATAGCCCATGTTTTTTGAAATTTTGAAAAAAAAAGTTAGCCTCGTTTCTCATCATTTTGGACCATGGGCTATAGCCCATATCGTACGGCATACTATAGCACGCCGTTTTTAATCATTTTGGAGGATTTGAAAAAAATGAAAAAATAAAATAACGATGGGTTATAGCCCATGTTTTTTGAAATTTTGAAAAAAAAAGTTAGCCTCGTTTCTCATCATTTTGGACCATGGGCTATAGCCCATATCGTACGGCATACTATAGCACGCCGTTTTTCATCATTTTGGAGGATTTGAAAAAAATAAAAAAATAAAAAAAGATGGGTTATAGCCCATGTTTTTTTTTAATTTTGAAAAAAAAAGTTTGCCTCGTTTCTCATCATTTTGGACCATGGGCTATAGCCCATATCGTACGGCATACTATAGCACGCCGTTTTTCATCATTTTGGAGGATTTGAAAAAAATAAAAAAATAAAAAAAGATGGGTTATAGCCCATGTTTTTTTTAATTTTGAAAAAAAAAGTTAGCCTCGTTTCTCATCATTTTGGACCATGGGCTATAGCCCATATCATACGGCATACTATAGCACGCCGTTTTTCATCATTTTGGAGGATTTGAAAAAAGATGAAAAAATAAAAAAACGATGGGTTATAGGCTATAGCCCATGTTTTTTGAAATTTTGGAAAAAAAAGTTAGCCTCGTTTCTCATCATTTTGGACCATGGGCTATAGCCCATATCGTACGGCATACTATAGCACGCCGTTTTTCATCATTTTGGAGGATTTAAAAAAAATGAAAAAATAAAAAGACGATGGGTTATAGCCCATGTTTTTTTAAATTTTGAAAAAAAAAGTTAGCCTCGTTTCTCATCATTTTGGACCATGGGCTATAGCCCATATCGTACGGCATACTATAGCACGCCGTTTTTCATCATTTTGGAGGATTTGAAAAAAATTAAAAAAGATGGGTTATAGCCCATGTTTTTTGAAATTTTGGAAAAAAAAGTTAGCCTCGTTTCTCATCATTTTGGACCATGGGCTATAGCCCATATCGTACGGCATACTATAGCACGCCGTTTTTCATAATTTTGGAGGATTTGAAAAAAATAAAAAAAATAAAAAAACGATGGGTTATAGCCCATGCTTTTTGAAATTCTGAAAAAAAAGTTAGCCTCGTTTCTCATCATTTTGGACCATGGGCTATAGCCCATATCGTACGGCATACTATAGCACGCCGTTTTTAATCATTTTGGAGGATTTGACAAAAATGAAAAAATAAAAAAACGATGGGTTATAGCCCATGTTTTTTGAAATTTTGAAAAAAAAAGTTAGCCTCGTTTCTCATCATTTTGGACCATGGGCTATAGCCCATATCGTACGGCATACTATAGCACGCCGTTTTTAATCATTTTGGAGGATTTGAAAAAAATGAAAAAATAAAAAAACGATGGGTTATAGCCCATGTTTTTTGAAATTTTGAAAAAAAAAGTTAGCCTCGTTTCTCATCATTTTGGACCATGGGCTATAGCCCATATCGTATGGCATACTATAGCACGCCGTTTTTCATCATTTTGGAGGATTTGAAAAAAATGAAAAAATAAAAAAACGATGGGTTATAGCCCATGTTTTTTGAAATTTTGAAAAAAAAAGTTAGCCTCGTTTCTCATCATTTTGGACCATGGGCTATAGCCCATATCGTACGGCATACTATAGCACGCCGTTTTTAATCATTTTGGAGGATTTGAAAAAAATGAAAAAATAAAAAAACGATGGGTTATAGCCCATGTTTTTTGAAATTTTGAAACAAAAAGTTAGCCTCGTTTCTCATCATTTTGGACCATGGGCTATAGCCCAAATCGTACGGCATACTATAGCACGCCGTTTTTCATCATTTTGGAGGATTTGAAAAAAATGCAAAAATAAAAAAACGATGGGTTATAGCCCATGTTTTTTGAAATTTTGGAAAAAAAAGTTAGCCTCGTTTCTCATCATTTTGGACCATGGGCTATAGCCCATATCGTACGGCATACTATAGCACGCCGTTTTTCATCATTTTGGAGGATTTGAAAAAAATGAAAAAATAAAAAAACGATGGGTTATAGCCCATGTTTTTTGAAATTTTGGAAAAAAAAGTTAGCCTCGTTTCTCATCATTTTGGACCATGGGCTATAGCCCATATCGTACGGCATACTATAGCACGCCGTTTTTCATCATTTTGGAGGATTTGAAAAAAATAAAAAAATAAAAAAACGATGGGTTATAGCCCATGTTTTTTGAAATTTTGGAAAAAAAAGTTAGCCTCGTTTCTCATCATTTTGGACCATGGGCTATAGCCCATATCGTACGGCATACTATAGCACGCCGTTTTTCATCATTTTGGAGGATTTGAAAAAAATAAAAAAAATAAAAAAACGATGGGTTATAGCCCATGCTTTTTGAAATTCTGAAAAAAAAGTTAGCCTCGTTTCTCATCATTTTGGACCATGGGCTATAGCCCATATCGTACGGCATACTATAGCACGCCGTTTTTCATCATTTTGGAGGATTTGAAAAAAATGAAAAAATAAAAAAACGATGGGTTATAGCCCATGTTTTTTGAAATTTTGAAAAAAAAAGTTAGCCTCGTTTCTCATCATTTTGGACCATGGGCTATAGCCCATATCGTACGGCATACTATAGCACGCCGTTTTTAATCATTTTGGAGGATTTGACAAAAATGAAAAAATAAAAAAACGATGGGTTATAGCCCATGTTTTTTGAAATTTTGAAAAAAAAAGTTAGCCTCGTTTCTCATCATTTTGGACCATGGGCTATAGCCCATATCGTACGGCATACTATAGCACGCCGTTTTTAATCATTTTGGAGGATTTGAAAAAAATGAAAAAATAAAAAAACGATGGGTTATAGCCCATGTTTTTTGAAATTTTGAAAAAAAAAGTTAGCCTCGTTTCTCATCATTTTGGACCATGGGCTATAGCCCATATCGTACGGCATACTATAGCACGCCGTTTTTCATCATTTTGGAGGATTTGAAAAAAATGAAAAAATAAAAAAACGATGGGTTATAGCCCATGTTTTTTGAAATTTTGAAAAAAAAAGTTAGCCTCGTTTCTCATCATTTTGGACCATGGGCTATAGCCCATATCGTACGGCATACTATAGCACGCCGTTTTTAATCATTTTGGAGGATTTGAAAAAAATGAAAAAATAAAAAAACGATGGGTTATAGCCCATGTTTTTTGAAATTTTGAAACAAAAAGTTAGCCTCGTTTCTCATCATTTTGGACCATGGGCTATAGCCCAAATCGTACGGCATACTATAGCACGCCGTTTTTCATCATTTTGGAGGATTTGAAAAAAATGAAAAAATAAAAAAAAACGATGGGTTATAGCCCATGTTTTTTGAAATTTTGAAAAAAAAAAGTTAGCCTCGTTTCTCATCATTTTGGACCATGGGCTATAGCCCATATCGTACGGCATACTATAGCACGCCGTTTTTCATCATTTTGGAGGATTTGAAAAAAATAAAAAAATAAAAAAACGATGGGTTATAGCCCATGTTTTTTGAAATTTTGGAAAAAAAAGTTAGCCTCGTTTCTCATCATTTTGGACCATGGGCTATAGCCCATATCGTACGGCATACTATAGCACGCCGTTTTTCATCATTTTGGAGGATTTGAAAAAAATAAAAAAAATAAAAAAACGATGGGTTATAGCCCATGCTTTTTGAAATTCTGAAAAAAAAGTTAGCCTCGTTTCTCATCATTTTGGACCATGGGCTATAGCCCATATCGTACGGCATACTATAGCACGCCGTTTTTCATCATTTTGGAGGATTTGAAAAAAATGAAAAAATAAAAAAACGATGGGTTATAGCCCATGTTTTTTTGAAATTTTGAAAAAAAAAGTTAGCCTCGTTTCTCATCATTTTGGACCATGGGCTATAGCCCATATCGTACGGCATACTATAGCACGCCGTTTTTAATCATTTTGGAGGATTTGACAAAAATGAAAAAATAAAAAAACGATGGGTTATAGCCCATGTTTTTTGAAATTTTGAAAAAAAAAGTTAGCCTCGTTTCTCATCATTTTGGACCATGGGCTATAGCCCATATCGTACGGCATACTATAGCACGCCGTTTTTAATCATTTTGGAGGATTTGAAAAAAATGAAAAAATAAAAAAACGATGGGTTATAGCCCATGTTTTTTGAAATTTTGAAAAAAAAAGTTAGCCTCGTTTCTCATCATTTTGGACCATGGGCTATAGCCCATATCGTACGGCATACTATAGCACGCCGTTTTTCATCATTTTGGAGGATTTGAAAAAAATGAAAAAATAAAAAAACGATGGGTTATAGCCCATGTTTTTTGAAATTTTGAAAAAAAAAGTTAGCCTCGTTTCTCATCATTTTGGACCATGGGCTATAGCCCATATCGTACGGCATACTATAGCACGCCGTTTTTAATCATTTTGGAGGATTTGAAAAAAATGAAAAAATAAAAAAACGATGGGTTATAGCCCATGTTTTTTGAAATTTTGAAACAAAAAGTTAGCCTCGTTTCTCATCATTTTGGACCATGGGCTATAGCCCAAATCGTACGGCATACTATAGCACGCCGTTTTTCATCATTTTGGAGGATTTGAAAAAAATGAAAAAATAAAAAAAAACGATGGGTTATAGCCCATGTTTTTTGAAATTTTGAAAAAAAAAGTTAGCCTCGTTTCTCATCATTTTGGACCATGGGCTATAGCCCATATCGTACGGCATACTATAGCACGCCGTTTTTCATCATTTTGGAGGATTTGAAAAAAATGAAAAAATAAAAAAACGATGGGTTATAGCCCATGTTTTTTGAAATTTTGAAAAAAAAAGTTAGCCTCGTTTCTCATCATTTTGGACCATGGGCTATAGCCCATATCGTACGGCATACTATAGCACGCCGTTTTTAATCATTTTGGAGGATTTGACAAAAATGAAAAAATAAAAAAACGATGGGTTATAGCCCATGTTTTTTGAAATTTTGAAAAAAATAGTTAGCCTCGTTTCTCATCATTTTGGACCATGGGCTATAGCCCATATCGTACGGCATACTATAGCACGCCGTTTTTAATCATTTTGGAGGATTTGAAAAAAATGAAAAAATAAAAAAACGATGGGTTATAGCCCATGTTTTTTGAAATTTTGAAAAAAAAAGTTAGCCTCGTTTCTCATCATTTTGGACCATGGGCTATAGCCCATATCGTACGGCATACTATAGCACGCCGTTTTTAATCATTTTGGAGGATTTGAAAAAAATGAAAAAATAAAAAAACGATGGGTTATAGCCCATGTTTTTTGAAATTTTGAAAAAAAAAGTTAGCCTCGTTTCTCATCATTTTGGACCATGGGCTATAGCCCATATCGTACGGCATACTATAGCACGCCGTTTTTCATCATTTTGGAGGATTTGAAAAAAATGAAAAAATAAAAAAACGATGGGTTATAGCCCATGTTTTTAGAAATTTTGAAAAAAAAAGTTAGCCTCGTTTCTCATCATTTTGGACCATGGGCTATAGCCCATATCGTACGGCATACTATAGCACGCCGTTTTTAATCATTTTGGAGGATTTGAAAAAAATGAAAAAATAAAAAAACGATGGGTTATAGCCCATGTTTTTTGAAATTTTGGAAAAAAAAGTTAGCCTCGTTTCTCATCATTTTGGACCATGGGCTATAGCCCATATCGTACGGCATACTATAGCACGCCGTTTTTCATCATTTTGGAGGATTTGAAAAAAATAAAAAAATAAAAAAACGATGGGTTATAGCCCATGTTTTTTGAAATTTTGGAAAAAAAAGTTAGCCTCGTTTCTCATCATTTTGGACCATGGGCTATAGCCCATATCGTACGGCATACTATAGCACGCCGTTTTTCATCATTTTGGAGGATTTGAAAAAAATAAAAAAAATAAAAAAACGATGGGTTATAGCCCATGCTTTTTGAAATTCTGAAAAAAAAGTTAGCCTCGTTTCTCATCATTTTGGACCATGGGCTATAGCCCATATCGTACGGCATACTATAGCACGCCGTTTTTCATCATTTTGGAGGATTTGAAAAAAATGAAAAAATAAAAAAACGATGGGTTATAGCCCATGTTTTTGAAATTTTGAAAAAAAAAGTTAGCCTCGTTTCTCATCATTTTGGACCATGGGCTATAGCCCATATCGTACGGCATACTATAGCACGCCGTTTTTAATCATTTTGGAGGATTTGACAAAAATGAAAAAATAAAAAAACGATGGGTTATAGCCCATGTTTTTTGAAATTTTGAAAAAAAAAGTTAGCCTCGTTTCTCATCATTTTGGACCATGGGCTATAGCCCATATCGTACGGCATACTATAGCACGCCGTTTTTAATCATTTTGGAGGATTTGAAAAAAATGAAAAAATAAAAAAACGATGGGTTATAGCCCATGTTTTTTGAAATTTTGAAAAAAAAAGTTAGCCTCGTTTCTCATCATTTTGGACCATGGGCTATAGCCCATATCGTACGGCATACTATAGCACGCCTTTTTTCATCATTTTGGAGGATTTGAAAAAAATGAAAAAATAAAAAAACGATGGGTTATAGCCCATGTTTTTTGAAATTTTGAAAAAAAAAGTTAGCCTCGTTTCTCATCATTTTGGACCATGGGCTATAGCCCATATCGTACGGCATACTATAGCACGCCGTTTTTAATCATTTTGGAGGATTTGAAAAAAATGAAAAAATAAAAAAACGATGGGTTATAGCCCATGTTTTTTGAAATTTTGAAACAAAAAGTTAGCCTCGTTTCTCATCATTTTGGACCATGGGCTATAGCCCAAATCGTACGGCATACTATAGCACGCCGTTTTTCATCATTTTGGAGGATTTGAAAAAAATGAAAAAATAAAAAAAAACGATGGGTTATAGCCCATGTTTTTTGAAATTTTGAAAAAAAAAGTTAGCCTCGTTTCTCATCATTTTGGACCATGGGCTATAGCCCATATCGTACGGCATACTATAGCACGCCGTTTTTCATCATTTTGGAGGATTTGAAAAAAATAAAAAAATAAAAAAACGATGGGTTATAGCCCATGTTTTTTGAAATTTTGGAAAAAAAAGTTAGCCTCGTTTCTCATCATTTTGGACCATGGGCTATAGCCCATATCGTACGGCATACTATAGCACGCCGTTTTTCATCATTTTGGAGGATTTGAAAAAAATAAAAAAAATAAAAAAACGATGGGTTATAGCCCATGCTTTTTGAAATTCTGAAAAAAAAGTTAGCCTCGTATCATTTTGGACCATGGGCTATAGCCCATATCGTACGGCATACTATAGCACGCCGTTTTTCATCATTTTGGAGGATTTGAAAAAAATGAAAAAATAAAAAAACGATGGGTTATAGCCCATGTTTTTTGAAATTTTGGAAAAAAAAAGTTAGCATCGTTTCTCATCATTTTGGACCATGGGCTATAGCCCATATCGTACGGCATACTATAGCACGCCGTTTTTCATCATTTTGGAGGATTTGAAAAAAATGAAAAAATAAAAAAACGATGGGTTATAGCCCATGTTTTTTGAAATTTTGAAAAAAAAAGTTAGCCTCGTTTCTCATCATTTTGGACCATGGGCTATAGCCCATATCGTACGGCATACTATAGCACGCCGTTTTTAATCATTTTGGAGGATTTGAAAAAAATGAAAAAATAAAATAACGATGGGTTATATCCCATGTTTTTTGAAATTTTGAAAAAAAAAGTTAGCCTCGTTTCTCATCATTTTGGACCATGGGCTATAGCCCATATCGTACGGCATACTATAGCACGCCGTTTTTCATCATTTTGGAGGATTTGAAAAAAATAAAAAAATAAAAAAAGATGGGTTATAGCCCATGTTTTTTTTTAATTTTGAAAAAAAAAGTTTGCCTCGTTTCTCATCATTTTGGACCATGGGCTATAGCCCATATCGTACGGCATACTATAGCACGCCGTTTTTCATCATTTTGGAGGATTTGAAAAAAATAAAAAAATTAAAAAAGATGGGTTATAGCCCATGTTTTTTTAAATTTTGAAAAAAAAAGTTAGCCTCGTTTCTCATCATTTTGGACCATGGGCTATAGCCCATATCATACGGCATACTATAGCACGCCGTTTTTCATCATTTTGGAGGATTTGAAAAAAGATGAAAAAATAAAAAAACGATGGGTTATAGGCTATAGCCCATGTTTTTTGAAATTTTGGAAAAAAAAGTTAGCCTCGTTTCTCATCATTTTGGACCATGGGCTATAGCCCATATCGTACGGCATACTATAGCACGCCGTTTTTCATCATTTTGGAGGATTTAAAAAAAATGAAAAAATAAAAAGACGATGGGTTATAGCCCATGTTTTTTTAAATTTTGAAAAAAAAAGTTAGCCTCGTTTCTCATCATTTTGGACCATGGGCTATAGCCCATATCGTACGGCATACTATAGCACGCCGTTTTTCATCATTTTGGAGGATTTGAAAAAAATTAAAAAAGATGGGTTATAGCCCATGTTTTTTGAAATTTTGGAAAAAAAAGTTAGCCTCGTTTCTCATCATTTTGGACCATGGGCTATAGCCCATATCGTACGGCATACTATAGCACGCCGTTTTTCATAATTTTGGAGGATTTGAAAAAAAAAAAATAAATAAAAAAACGATGGGTTATAGCCCATGCTTTTTGAAATTCTGAAAAAAAAGTTAGCCTCGTTTCTCATCATTTTGGACCATGGGCTATAGCCCATATCGTACGGCATACTATAGCACGCCGTTTTTAATCATTTTGGAGGATTTGACAAAAATGAAAAAATAAAAAAACGATGGGTTATAGCCCATGTTTTTTGAAATTTTGAAAAAAAAAGTTAGCCTCGTTTCTCATCATTTTGGACCATGGGCTATAGCCCATATCGTACGGCATACTATAGCACGCCGTTTTTAATCATTTTGGAGGATTTGAAAAAAATGAAAAAATAAAAAAACGATGGGTTATAGCCCATGTTTTTTGAAATTTTGAAAAAAAAAGTTAGCCTCGTTTCTCATCATTTTGGACCATGGGCTATAGCCCATATCGTATGGCATACTATAGCACGCCGTTTTTCATCATTTTGGAGGATTTGAAAAAAATGAAAAAATAAAAAAACGATGGGTTATAGCCCATGTTTTTTGAAATTTTGAAAAATAAAGTTAGCCTCGTTTCTCATCATTTTGGACCATGGGCTATAGCCCATATCGTACGGCATACTATAGCACGCCGTTTTTAATCATTTTGGAGGATTTGAAAAAAATGAAAAAATAAAAAAACGATGGGTTATAGCCCATGTTTTTTGAAATTTTGAAACAAAAAGTTAGCCTCGTTTCTCATCATTTTGGACCATGGGCTATAGCCCAAATCGTACGGCATACTATAGCACGCCGTTTTTCATCATTTTGGAGGATTTGAAAAAAATGAAAAAATAAAAAAACGATGGGTTATAGCCCATGTTTTTTGAAATTTTGAAAAAAAAAGTTAGCCTCGTTTCTCATCATTTTGGACCATGGGCTATAGCCCATATCGTACGGCATACTATAGCACGCCGTTTTTCATCATTTTGGAGGATTTGAAAAAAATGAAAAAAAAAAAAACGATGGGTTATAGCCCATGTTTTTTGAAATTTTGGAAAAAAAAGTTAGCCTCGTTTCTCATCATTTTGGACCATGGGCTATAGCCCATATCGTACGGCATACTATAGCACGCCGTTTTTCATCATTTTGGAGGATTTGAAAAAAATAAAAAAATAAAAAAACGATGGGTTATAGCCCATGTTTTTTGAAATTTTGGAAAAAAAAGTTAGCCTCGTTTCTCATCATTTTGGACCATGGGCTATAGCCCATATCGTACGGCATACTATAGCACGCCGTTTTTCATCATTTTGGAGGATTTGAAAAAAATAAAAAAAATAAAAAAACGATGGGTTATAGCCCATGCTTTTTGAAATTCTGAAAAAAAAGTTAGCCTCGTTTCTCATCATTTTGGACCATGGGCTATAGCCCATATCGTACGGCATACTATAGCACGCCGTTTTTCATCATTTTGGAGGATTTGAAAAAAATGAAAAAATAAAAAAACGATGGGTTATAGCCCATGTTTTTTGAAATTTTGAAAAAAAAAGTTAGCCTCGTTTCTCATCATTTTGGACCATGGGCTATAGCCCATATCGTACGGCATACTATAGCACGCCGTTTTTAATCATTTTGGAGGATTTGACAAAAATGAAAAAATAAAAAAACGATGGGTTATAGCCCATGTTTTTTGAAATTTTGAAAAAAAAAGTTAGCCTCGTTTCTCATCATTTTGGACCATGGGCTATAGCCCATATCGTACGGCATACTATAGCACGCCGTTTTTAATCATTTTGGAGGATTTGAAAAAAATGAAAAAATAAAAAAACGATGGGTTATAGCCCATGTTTTTTGAAATTTTGAAAAAAAAAGTTAGCCTCGTTTCTCATCATTTTGGACCATGGGCTATAGCCCATATCGTACGGCATACTATAGCACGCCTTTTTTCATCATTTTGGAGGATTTGAAAAAAATGAAAAAATAAAAAAACGATGGGTTATAGCCCATGTTTTTTGAAATTTTGAAAAAAAAAGTTAGCCTCGTTTCTCATCATTTTGGACCATGGGCTATAGCCCATATCGTACGGCATACTATAGCACGCCGTTTTTAATCATTTTGGAGGATTTGAAAAAAATGAAAAAATAAAAAAACGATGGGTTATAGCCCATGTTTTTTGAAATTTTGAAACAAAAAGTTAGCCTCGTTTCTCATCATTTTGGACCATGGGCTATAGCCCAAATCGTACGGCATACTATAGCACGCCGTTTTTCATCATTTTGGAGGATTTGAAAAAAATGAAAAAATAAAAAAAAACGATGGGTTATAGCCCATGTTTTTTGAAATTTTGAAAAAAAAAGTTAGCCTCGTTTCTCATCATTTTGGACCATGGGCTATAGCCCATATCGTACGGCATACTATAGCACGCCGTTTTTCATCATTTTGGAGGATTTGAAAAAAATAAAAAAATAAAAAAACGATGGGTTATAGCCCATGTTTTTTGAAATTTTGGAAAAAAAAGTTAGCCTCGTTTCTCATCATTTTGGACCATGGGCTATAGCCCATATCGTACGGCATACTATAGCACGCCGTTTTTCATCATTTTGGAGGATTTGAAAAAAATAAAAAAAATAAAAAAACGATGGGTTATAGCCCATGCTTTTTGAAATTCTGAAAAAAAAGTTAGCCTCGTATCATTTTGGACCATGGGCTATAGCCCATATCGTACGGCATACTATAGCACGCCGTTTTTCATCATTTTGGAGGATTTGAAAAAAATGAAAAAATAAAAAAACGATGGGTTATAGCCCATGTTTTTTGAAATTTTGGAAAAAAAAAGTTAGCATCGTTTCTCATCATTTTGGACCATGGGCTATAGCCCATATCGTACGGCATACTATAGCACGCCGTTTTTCATCATTTTGGAGGATTTGAAAAAAATGAAAAAATAAAAAAACGATGGGTTATAGCCCATGTTTTTTGAAATTTTGAAAAAAGAAGTTAGCCTCGTTTCTCATCATTTTGGACCATGGGCTATAGCCCATATCGTACGGCATACTATAGCACGCCGTTTTTAATCATTTTGGAGGATTTGAAAAAAATGAAAAAATAAAATAACGATGGGTTATATCCCATGTTTTTTGAAATTTTGAAAAAAAAAGTTAGCCTCGTTTCTCATCATTTTGGACCATGGGCTATAGCCCATATCGTACGGCATACTATAGCACGCCGTTTTTCATCATTTTGGAGGATTTGAAAAAAATAAAAAAATAAAAAAAGATGGGTTATAGCCCATGTTTTTTTTTAATTTTGAAAAAAAAAGTTTGCCTCGTTTCTCATCATTTTGGACCATGGGCTATAGCCCATATCGTACGGCATACTATAGCACGCCGTTTTTCATCATTTTGGAGGATTTGAAAAAAATTAAAAAATTAAAAAAGATGGGTTATAGCCCATGTTTTTTTAAATTTTGAAAAAAAAAGTTAGCCTCGTTTCTCATCATTTTGGACCATGGGCTATAGCCCATATCATACGGCATACTATAGCACGCCGTTTTTCATCATTTTGGAGGATTTGAAAAAAGATGAAAAAATAAAAAAACGATGGGTTATAGGCTATAGCCCATGTTTTTTGAAATTTTGGAAAAAAAAGTTAGCCTCGTTTCTCATCATTTTGGACCATGGGCTATAGCCCATATCGTACGGCATACTATAGCACGCCGTTTTTCATCATTTTGGAGGATTTAAAAAAAATGAAAAAATAAAAAGACGATGGGTTATAGCCCATGTTTTTTTAAATTTTGAAAAAAAAAGTTAGCCTCGTTTCTCATCATTTTGGACCATGGGCTATAGCCCATATCGTACGGCATACTATAGCACGCCGTTTTTCATCATTTTGGAGGATTTGAAAAAAATTAAAAAAGATGGGTTATAGCCCATGTTTTTTGAAATTTTGGAAAAAAAAGTTAGCCTCGTTTCTCATCATTTTGGACCATGGGCTATAGCCCATATCGTACGGCATACTATAGCACGCCGTTTTTCATAATTTTGGAGGATTTGAAAAAAATAAAAAAAATAAAAAAACGATGGGTTATAGCCCATGCTTTTTGAAATTCTGAAAAAAAAGTTAGCCTCGTTTCTCATCATTTTGGACCATGGGCTATAGCCCATATCGTACGGCATACTATAGCACGCCGTTTTTAATCATTTTGGAGGATTTGACAAAAATGAAAAAATAAAAAAACGATGGGTTATAGCCCATGTTTTTTGAAATTTTGAAAAAAAAAGTTAGCCTCGTTTCTCATCATTTTGGACCATGGGCTATAGCCCATATCGTACGGCATACTATAGCACGCCGTTTTTAATCATTTTGGAGGATTTGAAAAAAATGAAAAAATAAAAAAACGATGGGTTATAGCCCATGTTTTTTGAAATTTTGAAAAAAAAAGTTAGCCTCGTTTCTCATCATTTTGGACCATGGGCTATAGCCCATATCGTATGGCATACTATAGCACGCCGTTTTTCATCATTTTGGAGGATTTGAAAAAAATGAAAAAATAAAAAAACGATGGGTTATAGCCCATGTTTTTTGAAATTTTGAAAAATAAAGTTAGCCTCGTTTCTCATCATTTTGGACCATGGGCTATAGCCCATATCGTACGGCATACTATAGCACGCCGTTTTTAATCATTTTGGAGGATTTGAAAAAAATGAAAAAATAAAAAAACGATGGGTTATAGCCCATGTTTTTTGAAATTTTGAAACAAAAAGTTAGCCTCGTTTCTCATCATTTTGGACCATGGGCTATAGCCCAAATCGTACGGCATATTATAGCACGCCGTTTTTCATCATTTTGGAGGATTTGAAAAAAATGAAAAAATAAAAAAACGATGGGTTATAGCCCATGTTTTTTGAAATTTTGAAAAAAAAAGTTAGCCTCGTTTCTCATCATTTTGGACCATGGGCTATAGCCCATATCGTACGGCATACTATAGCACGCCGTTTTTCATCATTTTGGAGGATTTGAAAAAAATGAAAAAATAAAAAAACGATGGGTTATAGCCCATGTTTTTTGAAATTTTGGAAAAAAAAGTTAGCCTCGTTTCTCATCATTTTGGACCATGGGCTATAGCCCATATCGTACGGCATACTATAGCACGCCGTTTTTAATCATTTTGGAGGATTTGAAAAAAATGAAAAAATAAAATAACGATGGGTTATATCCCATGTTTTTTGAAATTTTGAAAAAAAAAGTTAGCCTCGTTTCTCATCATTTTGGACCATGGGCTATAGCCCATATCGTACGGCATACTATAGCACGCCGTTTTTCATCATTTTGGAGGATTTGAAAAAAATAAAAAAATAAAAAAAGATGGGTTATAGCCCATGTTTTTTTTTAATTTTGAAAAAAAAAGTTTGCCTCGTTTCTCATCATTTTGGACCATGGGCTATAGCCCATATCGTACGGCATACTATAGCACGCCGTTTTTCATCATTTTGGAGGATTTGAAAAAAATTAAAAAATTAAAAAAGATGGGTTATAGCCCATGTTTTTTTAAATTTTGAAAAAAAAAGTTAGCCTCGTTTCTCATCATTTTGGACCATGGGCTATAGCCCATATCATACGGCATACTATAGCACGCCGTTTTTCATCATTTTGGAGGATTTGAAAAAAGATGAAAAAATAAAAAAACGATGGGTTATAGGCTATAGCCCATGTTTTTTGAAATTTTGGAAAAAAAAGTTAGCCTCGTTTCTCATCATTTTGGACCATGGGCTATAGCCCATATCGTACGGCATACTATAGCACGCCGTTTTTCATCATTTTGGAGGATTTAAAAAAAATGAAAAAATAAAAAGACGATGGGTTATAGCCCATGTTTTTTTAAATTTTGAAAAAAAAAGTTAGCCTCGTTTCTCATCATTTTGGACCATGGGCTATAGCCCATATCGTACGGCATACTATAGCACGCCGTTTTTCATCATTTTGGAGGATTTGAAAAAAATTAAAAAAGATGGGTTATAGCCCATGTTTTTTGAAATTTTGGAAAAAAAAGTTAGCCTCGTTTCTCATCATTTTGGACCATGGGCTATAGCCCATATCGTACGGCATACTATAGCACGCCGTTTTTCATAATTTTGGAGGATTTGAAAAAAATAAAAAAAATAAAAAAACGATGGGTTATAGCCCATGCTTTTTGAAATTCTGAAAAAAAAGTTAGCCTCGTTTCTCATCATTTTGGACCATGGGCTATAGCCCATATCGTACGGCATACTATAGCACGCCGTTTTTAATCATTTTGGAGGATTTGACAAAAATGAAAAAATAAAAAAACGATGGGTTATAGCCCATGTTTTTTGAAATTTTGAAAAAAAAAGTTAGCCTCGTTTCTCATCATTTTGGACCATGGGCTATAGCCCATATCGTACGGCATACTATAGCACGCCGTTTTTAATCATTTTGGAGGATTTGAAAAAAATGAAAAAATAAAAAAACGATGGGTTATAGCCCATGTTTTTTGAAATTTTGAAAAAAAAAGTTAGCCTCGTTTCTCATCATTTTGGACCATGGGCTATAGCCCATATCGTATGGCATACTATAGCACGCCGTTTTTCATCATTTTGGAGGATTTGAAAAAAATGAAAAAATAAAAAAACGATGGGTTATAGCCCATGTTTTTTGAAATTTTGAAAAATAAAGTTAGCCTCGTTTCTCATCATTTTGGACCATGGGCTATAGCCCATATCGTACGGCATACTATAGCACGCCGTTTTTAATCATTTTGGAGGATTTGAAAAAAATGAAAAAATAAAAAAACGATGGGTTATAGCCCATGTTTTTTGAAATTTTGAAACAAAAAGTTAGCCTCGTTTCTCATCATTTTGGACCATGGGCTATAGCCCAAATCGTACGGCATATTATAGCACGCCGTTTTTCATCATTTTGGAGGATTTGAAAAAAATGAAAAAATAAAAAAACGATGGGTTATAGCCCATGTTTTTTGAAATTTTGAAAAAAAAAGTTAGCCTCGTTTCTCATCATTTTGGACCATGGGCTATAGCCCATATCGTACGGCATACTATAGCACGCCGTTTTTCATCATTTTGGAGGATTTGAAAAAAATGAAAAAATAAAAAAACGATGGGTTATAGCCCATGTTTTTTGAAATTTTGGAAAAAAAAGTTAGCCTCGTTTCTCATCATTTTGGACCATGGGCTATAGCCCATATCGTACGGCATACTATAGCACGCCGTTTTTCATCATTTTGGAGGATTTGAAAAAAATAAAAAAATAAAAAAACGATGGGTTATAGCCCATGTTTTTTGAAATTTTGGAAAAAAAAGTTAGCCTCGTTTCTCATCATTTTGGACCATGGGCTATAGCCCATATCGTACGGCATACTATAGCACGCCGTTTTTCATCATTTTGGAGGATTTGAAAAAAATAAAAAAAATAAAAAAACGATGGGTTATAGCCCATGCTTTTTGAAATTCTGAAAAAAAAGTTAGCCTCGTTTCTCATCATTTTGGACCATGGGCTATAGCCCATATCGTACGGCATACTATAGCACGCCGTTTTTCATCATTTTGGAGGATTTGAAAAAAATGAAAAAATAAAAAAACGATGGGTTATAGCCCATGTTTTTTGAAATTTTGAAAAAAAAAGTTAGCCTCGTTTCTCATCATTTTGGACCATGGGCTATAGCCCATATCGTACGGCATACTATAGCACGCCGTTTTTAATCATTTTGGAGGATTTGACAAAAATGAAAAAATAAAAAAACGATGGGTTATAGCCCATGTTTTTTGAAATTTTGAAAAAAAAAGTTAGCCTCGTTTCTCATCATTTTGGACCATGGGCTATAGCCCATATCGTACGGCATACTATAGCACGCCGTTTTTAATCATTTTGGAGGATTTGAAAAAAATGAAAAAATAAAAAAACGATGGGTTATAGCCCATGTTTTTTGAAATTTTGAAAAAAAAAGTTAGCCTCGTTTCTCATCATTTTGGACCATGGGCTATAGCCCATATCGTACGGCATACTATAGCACGCCGTTTTTCATCATTTTGGAGGATTTGAAAAAAATGAAAAAATAAAAAAACGATGGGTTATAGCCCATGTTTTTTGAAATTTTGAAAAAAAAAGTTAGCCTCGTTTCTCATCATTTTGGACCATGGGCTATAGCCCATATCGTACGGCATACTATAGCACGCCGTTTTTAATCATTTTGGAGGATTTGAAAAAAATGAAAAAATAAAAAAACGATGGGTTATAGCCCATGTTTTTTGAAATTTTGAAACAAAAAGTTAGCCTCGTTTCTCATCATTTTGGACCATGGGCTATAGCCCAAATCGTACGGCATACTATAGCACGCCGTTTTTCATCATTTTGGAGGATTTGAAAAAAATGAAAAAATAAAAAAAAACGATGGGTTATAGCCCATGTTTTTTGAAATTTTGAAAAAAAAAGTTAGCCTCGTTTCTCATCATTTTGGACCATGGGCTATAGCCCATATCGTACGGCATACTATAGCACGCCGTTTTTCATCATTTTGGAGGATTTGAAAAAAATAAAAAAATAAAAAAACGATGGGTTATAGCCCATGTTTTTTGAAATTTTGGAAAAAAAAGTTAGCCTCGTTTCTCATCATTTTGGACCATGGGCTATAGCCCATATCGTACGGCATACTATAGCACGCCGTTTTTCATCATTTTGGAGGATTTGAAAAAAATAAAAAAAATAAAAAAACGATGGGTTATAGCCCATGCTTTTTGAAATTCTGAAAAAAAAGTTAGCCTCGTTTCTCATCATTTTGGACCATGGGCTATAGCCCATATCGTACGGCATACTATAGCACGCCGTTTTTCATCATTTTGGAGGATTTGAAAAAAATGAAAAAATAAAAAAACGATGGGTTATAGCCCATGTTTTTTTGAAATTTTGAAAAAAAAAGTTAGCCTCGTTTCTCATCATTTTGGACCATGGGCTATAGCCCATATCGTACGGCATACTATAGCACGCCGTTTTTAATCATTTTGGAGGATTTGACAAAAATGAAAAAATAAAAAAACGATGGGTTATAGCCCATGTTTTTTGAAATTTTGAAAAAAAAAGTTAGCCTCGTTTCTCATCATTTTGGACCATGGGCTATAGCCCATATCGTACGGCATACTATAGCACGCCGTTTTTAATCATTTTGGAGGATTTGAAAAAAATGAAAAAATAAAAAAACGATGGGTTATAGCCCATGTTTTTTGAAATTTTGAAAAAAAAAGTTAGCCTCGTTTCTCATCATTTTGGACCATGGGCTATAGCCCATATCGTACGGCATACTATAGCACGCCGTTTTTCATCATTTTGGAGGATTTGAAAAAAATGAAAAAATAAAAAAACGATGGGTTATAGCCCATGTTTTTTGAAATTTTGAAAAAAAAAGTTAGCCTCGTTTCTCATCATTTTGGACCATGGGCTATAGCCCATATCGTACGGCATACTATAGCACGCCGTTTTTAATCATTTTGGAGGATTTGAAAAAAATGAAAAAATAAAAAAACGATGGGTTATAGCCCATGTTTTTTGAAATTTTGAAACAAAAAGTTAGCCTCGTTTCTCATCATTTTGGACCATGGGCTATAGCCCAAATCGTACGGCATACTATAGCACGCCGTTTTTCATCATTTTGGAGGATTTGAAAAAAATGAAAAAATAAAAAAAAACGATGGGTTATAGCCCATGTTTTTTGAAATTTTGAAAAAAAAAGTTAGCCTCGTTTCTCATCATTTTGGACCATGGGCTATAGCCCATATCGTACGGCATACTATAGCACGCCGTTTTTCATCATTTTGGAGGATTTGAAAAAAATGAAAAAATAAAAAAACGATGGGTTATAGCCCATGTTTTTTGAAATTTTGAAAAAAAAAGTTAGCCTCGTTTCTCATCATTTTGGACCATGGGCTATAGCCCATATCGTACGGCATACTATAGCACGCCGTTTTTAATCATTTTGGAGGATTTGACAAAAATGAAAAAATAAAAAAACGATGGGTTATAGCCCATGTTTTTTGAAATTTTGAAAAAAAAAGTTAGCCTCGTTTCTCATCATTTTGGACCATGGGCTATAGCCCATATCGTACGGCATACTATAGCACGCCGTTTTTAATCATTTTGGAGGATTTGAAAAAAATGAAAAAATAAAAAAACGATGGGTTATAGCCCATGTTTTTTGAAATTTTGAAAAAAAAAGTTAGCCTCGTTTCTCATCATTTTGGACCATGGGCTATAGCCCATATCGTACGGCATACTATAGCACGCCGTTTTTAATCATTTTGGAGGATTTGAAAAAAATGAAAAAATAAAAAAACGATGGGTTATAGCCCATGTTTTTTGAAATTTTGAAAAAAAAAGTTAGCCTCGTTTCTCATCATTTTGGACCATGGGCTATAGCCCATATCGTACGGCATACTATAGCACGCCGTTTTTAATCATTTTGGAGGATTTGACAAAAATGAAAAAATAAAAAAACGATGGGTTATAGCCCATGTTTTTTGAAATTTTGAAAAAAAAAGTTAGCCTCGTTTCTCATCATTTTGGACCATGGGCTATAGCCCATATCGTACGGCATACTATAGCACGCCGTTTTTAATCATTTTGGAGGATTTGAAAAAAATGAAAAAATAAAAAAACGATGGGTTATAGCCCATGTTTTTTGAAATTTTGAAAAAAAAAGTTAGCCTCGTTTCTCATCATTTTGGACCATGGGCTATAGCCCATATCGTACGGCATACTATAGCACGCCGTTTTTCATCATTTTGGAGGATTTGAAAAAAATGAAAAAATAAAAAAACGATGGGTTATAGCCCATGTTTTTTGAAATTTTGAAAAAAAAAGTTAGCCTCGTTTCTCATCATTTTGGACCATGGGCTATAGCCCATATCGTACGGCATACTATAGCACGCCGTTTTTAATCATTTTGGAGGATTTGAAAAAAATGAAAAAATAAAAAAACGATGGGTTATAGCCCATGTTTTTTGAAATTTTGAAACAAAAAGTTAGCCTCGTTTCTCATCATTTTGGACCATGGGCTATAGCCCAAATCGTACGGCATACTATAGCACGCCGTTTTTCATCATTTTGGAGGATTTGAAAAAAATGAAAAAATAAAAAAAAACGATGGGTTATAGCCCATGTTTTTTGAAATTTTGAAAAAAAAAGTTAGCCTCGTTTCTCATCATTTTGGACCATGGGCTATAGCCCATATCGTACGGCATACTATAGCACGCCGTTTTTCATCATTTTGGAGGATTTGAAAAAAATGAAAAAATAAAAAAACGATGGGTTATAGCCCATGTTTTTTGAAATTTTGGAAAAAAAAGTTAGCATCGTTTCTCATCATTTTGGACCATGGGCTATAGCCCATATCGTACGGCATACTATAGCACGCCGTTTTTCATCATTTTGGAGGATTTGAAAAAAATGAAAAAATAAAAAAACGATGGGTTATAGCCCATGTTTTTTGAAATTTTGAAAAAAAAAGTTAGCCTCGTTTCTCATCATTTTGGACCATGGGCTATAGCCCATATCGTACGGCATACTATAGCACGCCGTTTTTAATCATTTTGGAGGATTTGAAAAAAATAAAAAAATAAAAAAAAGATGGGTTATAGCCCATGTTTTTTTAAATTTTGAAAAAAAAAGTTAGCCTCGTTTCTCATCATTTTGGACCATGGGCTATAGCCCATATCGTACGGCATACTATAGCACGCCGTTTTTCATCATTTTGGAGGATTTGAAAAAAATAAAAAAATAAAAAAAGATGGGTTATAGCCCATGTTTTTTGAAATTTTGAAAAAAAAAGTTAGCCTCGTTTCTCATCATTTTGGACCATGGGCTATAGCCCATATCGTACGGCATACTATAGCACGCCGTTTTTCATCATTTTGGAGGATTTGAAAAAAATAAAAAAATAAAAAAACGATGGGTTATAGCCCATGTTTTTTGAAATTTTGAAAAAAAAAGTTAGCCTCGTTTCTCATCATTTTGGACCATGGGCTATAGCCCATATCGTACGGCATACTATAGCACGCCGTTTTTCATCATTTTGGAGGATTTGAAAAAAATTAAAAAATTAAAAAAACGATGGGTTATAGCCCATGTTTTTTGAAATTAAAAAAAAAAAAGTTAGCCTCGTTTCTCATCATTTTGGACCATGGGCTATAGCCCATATCGTACGGCATACTATAGCACGCCGTTTTTCATCATTTTGGAGGATTTGAAAAAAATGAAAAAATAAAAAAACGATGGGTTATAGCCCATGTTTTTTGAAATTTTGAAAAAAAAAGTTAGCCTCGTTTCTCATCATTTTGGACCATGGGCTATAGCCCATATCGTACGGCATACTATAGCACGCCGTTTTTAATCATTTTGGAGGATTTGAAAAAAATGAAAAAATAAAAAAACGATGGGTTATAGCCCATGTTTTTTGAAATTTTGAAACAAAAAGTTAGCCTCGTTTCTCATCATTTTGGACCATGGGCTATAGCCCAAATCGTACGGCATACTATAGCACGCCGTTTTTCATCATTTTGGAGGATTTGAAAAAAATGAAAAAATAAAAAAACGATGGGTTATAGCCCATGTTTTTTGAAATTTTGGAAAAAAAAGTTAGCCTCGTTTCTCATCATTTTGGACCATGGGCTATAGCCCATATCGTACGGCATACTATAGCACGCCGTTTTTCATCATTTTGGAGGATTTGAAAAAAATGAAAAAATAAAAAAACGATGGGTTATAGCCCATGTTTTTTGAAATTTTGGAAAAAAAAGTTAGCATCGTTTCTCATCATTTTGGACCATGGGCTATAGCCCATATCGTACGGCATACTATAGCACGCCGTTTTTCATCATTTTGGAGGATTTGAAAAAAATGAAAAAATAAAAAAACGATGGGTTATAGCCCATGTTTTTTGAAATTTTGAAAAAAAAAGTTAGCCTCGTTTCTCATCATTTTGGACCATGGGCTATAGCCCATATCGTACGGCATACTATAGCACGCCGTTTTTAATCATTTTGGAGGATTTGAAAAAAATGAAAAAATAAAAAAACGATGGGTTATAGCCCATGTTTTTTGAAATTTTGAAAAAAAAAGTTAGCCTCGTTTCTCATCATTTTGGACCATGGGCTATAGCCCATATCGTACGGCATACTATAGCACGCCGTTTTTCATCATTTTGGAGGATTTGAAAAAAATAAAAAAATAAAAAAAGATGGGTTATAGCCCATGTTTTTTTAAATTTTGAAAAAAAAAGTTAGCCTCGTTTCTCATCATTTTGGACCATGGGCTATAGCCCATATCGTACGGCATACTATAGCACGCAGTTTTTCATCATTTTGGAGGATTTGAAAAAAATTAAAAAATTAAAAAAGATGGGTTATAGCCCATGTTTTTTGAAATTTTGAAAAAAAAAAGTTAGCCTCGTTTCTCATCATTTTGGACCATGGGCTATAGCCCATATCATACGGCATACTATAGCACGCCGTTTTTCATCATTTTGGAGGATTTGAAAAAAATGAAAAAATAAAAAAACGATGGGTTATAGCCCATGTTTTTTGAAATTTTGAAAAAAAAAGTTAGCCTCGTTTCTCATCATTTTGGACCATGGGCTATAGCCCATATCGTACGGCATACTATAGCACGCCGTTTTTAATCATTTTGGAGGATTTGAAAAAAATGAAAAAATAAAAAAACGATGGGTTATAGCCCATGTTTTTTGAAATTTTGAAAAAAAAAGTTAGCCTCGTTTCTCATCATTTTGGACCATGGGCTATAGCCCATATCGTACGGCATACTATAGCACGCCGTTTTTCATCATTTTGGAGGATTTGAAAAAAATAAAAAAATAAAAAAAGATGGGTTATAGCCCATGTTTTTTTAAATTTTGAAAAAAAAAGTTAGCCTCGTTTCTCATCATTTTGGACCATGGGCTATAGCCCATATCGTACGGCATACTATAGCACGCCGTTTTTCATCATTTTGGAGGATTTGAAAAAAATAAAAAAATAAAAAAAGATGGGTTATAGCCCATGTTTTTTGAAATTTTGAAAAAAAAAGTTAGCCTCGTTTCTCATCATTTTGGACCATGGGCTATAGCCCATATCGTACGGCATACTATAGCACGCCGTTTTTAATCATTTTGGAGGATTTGAAAAAAATGAAAAAATAAAAAAACGATGGGTTATAGCCCATGTTTTTTGAAATTTTGAAAAAAAAAGTTAGCCTCGTTTCTCATCATTTTGGACCATGGGCTATAGCCCATATCGTACGGCATACTATAGCACGCCGTTTTTCATCATTTTGGAGGATTTGAAAAAAATAAAAAAATAAAAAAAGATGGGTTATAGCCCATGTTTTTTTAAATTTTGAAAAAAAAAGTTAGCCTCGTTTCTCATCATTTTGGACCATGGGCTATAGCCCATATCGTACGGCATACTATAGCACGCCGTTTTTCATCATTTTGGAGGATTTGAAAAAAATTAAAAAATTAAAAAAGATGGGTTATAGCCCATGTTTTTTGAAATTTTGAAAAAAAAAAGTTAGCCTCGTTTCTCATCATTTTGGACCATGGGCTATAGCCCATATCATACGGCATACTATAGCACGCCGTTTTTCATCATTTTGGAGGATTTGAAAAAAATGAAAAAATAAAAAAACGATGGGTTATAGCCCATGTTTTTTGAAATTTTGAAAAAAAAAGTTAGCCTCGTTTCTCATCATTTTGGACCATGGGCTATAGCCCATATCGTACGGCATACTATAGCACGCCGTTTTTAATCATTTTGGAGGATTTGAAAAAAATGAAAAAATAAAAAAACGATGGGTTATAGCCCATGTTTTTTGAAATTTTGAAAAAAAAAGTTAGCCTCGTTTCTCATCATTTTGGACCATGGGCTATAGCCCATATCGTACGGCATACTATAGCACGCCGTTTTTCATCATTTTGGAGGATTTGAAAAAAATAAAAAAATAAAAAAAGATGGGTTATAGCCCATGTTTTTTTAAATTTTGAAAAAAAAAGTTAGCCTCGTTTCTCATCATTTTGGACCATGGGCTATAGCCCATATCGTACGGCATACTATAGCACGCCGTTTTTCATCATTTTGGAGGATTTGAAAAAAATAAAAAAATAAAAAAAGATGGGTTATAGCCCATGTTTTTTGAAATTTTGAAAAAAAAAGTTAGCCTCGTTTCTCATCATTTTGGACCATGGGCTATAGCCCATATCATACGGCATACTATAGCACGCCGTTTTTCATCATTTTGGAGGATTTGAAAAAAATGAAAAAATAAAAAAACGATGGGTTATAGCCCATGTTTTTTGAAATTTTGGAAAAAAAAGTTAGCCTCGTTTCTCATCATTTTGGACCATGGGCTATAGCCCATATCGTACGGCATACTATAGCACGCCGTTTTTCATCATTTTGGAGGATTTGACAAAAATGAAAAAAAGAAAAAAACGATGGGTTATAGCCCATGTTTTTTGAAATTTTGAAAAAAAAAGTTATCCTCGTTTCTCATCATTTTGGACCGTGGGCTATAGCCTATATCGTACGGCATACTATAGCGCGCCGTTTTTCATCATTTTTGATGATTTGACAAAAATGAAAAAAAGAAAAAAACGATGGGTTATAGCCCATGTTTTTTGAAATTTTGAAAAAAAAGTTATCCTCGTTTCTCATCATTTTGGACCGTGGGCTATAGCCTATATCGTACGGCATACTATAGCGCGCCGTTTTTCATCATTTTTGATGATTTGACAAAAATGAAAAAAAGAAAAAAACGATGGGTTATAGCCCATGTTTTTTGAAATTTTGGAAAAAAAAAGTTATCCTCGTTTCTCATCATTTTGGACCGTGGGCTATAGCCTATATCGTACGGCATACTATAGCGCGCCGTTTTTCATAATTTTTGATGATTTGACAAAAATGAAAAAATGAAAAAAACGATGGGTTATAGCCCATGTTTTTTGAAATTTTGAAAAAAAAAGTTATCCTCGTTTCTCATCATTTTGGACCGTGGGCTATAGCCTATATCGTACGGCATACTATAGCGCGCCGTTTTTCATCATTTTTGATGATTTGACAAAAATGAAAAAATGAAAAAAACGATGGGTTATAGCCCATGTTTTTTGAAATTTTTAAAAAAAAGTTATCCTCGTTTCTCATCATTTTGGACCGTGGGCTATAGCCTATATCGTACGGCATACTATAGCGTGCCGTTTTTCATCATTTTTGATGATTTGACAAAAATGAAAAAAAGAAAAAAACGATGGGTTATAGCCCATGTTTTTTGAAATTTAAAAAAAAAAAGTTATCCTCGTTTCTCATCATTTTGGACCATGGGCTATAGCCTATATCGTACGGCATACTATAGCGCGCCGTTTTTCATCATTTTTGATGATTTGACAAAAATGAAAAAATGAAAAAAACGATGGGTTATAGCCCATGTTTTTTGAAATTTTGAAAAAAAAAGTTATGCTCGTTTCTCATCATTTTGGACCGTGGGCTATAGCCTACCGGTATATCGTACGGCATACTATAGCGCGCCGTTTTTCATCATTTTTGATGATTTGACAAAAATGAAAAAAAGAAAAAAACGATGGGTTATAGCCCATGTTTTTTGAAATTTTGAAAAAAAAAGTTATCCTCGTTTCTCATCATTTTGGACCGTGGGCTATAGCCTATATCGTACGGCATACTATAGCGCGCCGTTTTTCATCATTTTTGATGATTTGACAAAAATGAAAAAAAGAAAAAAACGATGGGTTATAGCCCATGTTTTTTGAAATTTTGAAAAAAAAAGTTATCCTCGTTTCTCATCATTTTGGACCATGGGCTATAGCCTATATCGTACGGCATACTATAGCGTGCCGTTTTTCATCATTTTTGATGATTTGACAAAAATGAAAAAAATAAAAAAACGATGGGTTATAGCCCATGTTTTTTGAAATTTTGAAAAAAAAGTTATCCTCGTTTCTCATCATTTTGGACCGTGGGCTATAGCCTATATCGTACGGCATACTATAGCGCGCCGTTTTTCATAATTTTTGATGATTTGACAAAAATGAAAAAATGAAAAAAACGATGGGTTATAGCCCATGTTTTTTGAAATTTTGAAAAAAAAAGTTATCCTCGTTTCTCATCATTTTGGACCGTGGGCTATAGCCTATATCGTACGGCATACTATAGCGCGCCGTTTTTCATCATTTTTGATGATTTGACAAAAATGAAAAAATGAAAAAAACGATGGGTTATAGCCCATGTTTTCTGAAATTTTTAAAAAATAGTTATCCTCGTTTCTCATCATTTTGGACCGTGGGCTATAGCCTATATCGTACGGCATACTATAGCGTGCCGTTTTTCATCATTTTTGATGATTTGACAAAAATGAAAAAAAGAAAAAAACGATGGGTTATAGCCCATGTTTTTTGAAATTTAAAAAAAAAAAGTTATCCTCGTTTCTCATCATTTTGGACCATGGGCTATAGCCTATATCGTACGGCATACTATAGCGCGCCGTTTTTCATCATTTTTGATGATTTGACAAAAATGAAAAAATGAAAAAAACGATGGGTTATAGCCCATGTTTTTTGAAATTTTGAAAAAAAAAGTTATGCTCGTTTCTCATCATTTTGGACCGTGGGCTATAGCCTACCGGTATATCGTACGGCATACTATAGCGCGCCGTTTTTCATCATTTTTGATGATTTGACAAAAATGAAAAAAAGAAAAAAACGATGGGTTATAGCCCATGTTTTTTGAAATTTTGAAAAAAAAAGTTATCCTCGTTTCTCATCATTTTGGACCGTGGGCTATAGCCTATATCGTACGGCATACTATAGCGCGCCGTTTTTCATCATTTTTGATGATTTGACAAAAATGAAAAAATGAAAAAAACGATGGGTTATAGCCCATGTTTTTTGAAATTTTGAAAAAAAAAGTTATCCTCGTTTCTCATCATTTTGGACCATGGGCTATAGCCTATATCGTACGGCATACTATAGCGTGCCGTTTTTCATCATTTTTGATGATTTGACAAAAATGAAAAAAATAAAAAAACGATGGGTTATAGCCCATGTTTTTTTAAATTTTGAAAAAAAAAATTATCCTCGTTTCTCATCATTTTGGACCATGGGCTATAGCCTATATCGTACGGCATACTATAGCGCGCCGTTTTTCATCATTTTTGATGATTTGACAAAAATGAAAAAATGAAAAAAACGATGGGTTATAGCCCATGTTTTTTGAAATTTTGAAAAAAAAAGTTATCCTCGTTTCTCATCATTTTGGACCGTGGGCTATAGCCTATATCGTACGGCATACTATAGCGCGCCGTTTTTCATCATTTTTGATGATTTGACAAAAATGAAAAAAAGAAAAAAACGATGGGTTATAGCACATGTTTTTTGAAATTTTGAAAAAAAAAGTTATCCTCGTTTCTCATCATTTTGGACCATGGGCTATAGCCCATATCGTACGGCATACTATAGCGCGCCGTTTTTCATCATTTTTGATGATTTGACAAAAATGAAAAAAAGAAAAAAACGATGGGTTATAGCCCATGTTTTTTGAAATTTTGAAAAAAAAGTGATCCTCGTTTCTCATCATTTTGGACCGTGGGCTATAGCCTATATCGTACGGCATACTATAGCGCGCCGTTTTTCATCATTTTTGATGATTTGACAAAAATGAAAAAAAGAAAAAAACGATGGGTTATAGCCCATGTTTTTTGAAATTTTGAAAAAAAAAGTTATCCTCGTTTCTCATCATTTTGGACCGTGGGCTATAGCCTATATCGTACGGCATACTATAGCGCGCCGTTTTTCATCATTTTTGATGATTTGACAAAAATGAAAAAATGAAAAAAACGATGGGTTATAGCCCATGTTTTTTGAAATTTTGAAAAAAAAATGTTATCCTCGTTTCTCATCATTTTGGACCGTGGGCTATAGCCTATATCGTACGGCATACTATAGCGCGCCGTTTTTCATCATTTTTGATGATTTGACAAAAATGAAAAAATGAAAAAAACGATGGGTTATAGCCCATGTTTTTTGAAATTTTGAAAAAAAAAGTTATCCTCGTTTCTCATCATTTTGGACCGTGGGCTATAGCCTATATCGTACGGCATACTATAGCGCGCCGTTTTTCATCATTTTTGATGATTTGACAAAAATGAAAAAATGAAAAAAACGATGGGTTATAGCCCATGTTTTTTGAAATTTTGAAAAAAAAAGTTATCCTCGTTTCTCATCATTTTGGACCGTGGGCTATAGCCTATATCGTACGGCATACTATAGCGCGCCGTTTTTCATCATTTTTGATGATTTGACAAAAATAAAAAAATGAAAAAAACGATGGGTTATAGCCCATGTTTTTTGAAATTTTGAAAAAAAAGTTATCCTCGTTTCTCATCATTTTGGACCGTGGGCTATAGCCTATATCGTACGGCATACTATAGCGCGCCGTTTTTCATAATTTTTGATGATTTGACAAAAATGAAAAAAAGAAAAAAACGATGGGTTATAGCCCATGTTTTTTGAAATTTTGAAAAAAAAAGTTATCCTCGTTTCTCATCATTTTGGACCGTGGGCTATAGCCTATATCGTACGGCATACTATAGCGCGCCGTTTTTCATCATTTTTGATGATTTGACAAAAATGAAAAAAATAAAAAAAACGATGGGTTATAGCCCATGTTATTTGAAATTTTGAAAAAAAAAGTTATCCTCGTTTCTCATCATTTTGGACCGTGGGCTATAGCCTATATCGTACGGCATACTATAGCGCGCCGTTTTTCATCATTTTTGATGATTTGACAAAAATGAAAAAAAGAAAAAAACGATGGGTTATAGCCCATGTTTTTTGAAATTTTGAAAAAAAAAGTTATCCTCGTTTCTCATCATTTTGGACCGTGGGCTATAGCCTATATCGTACGGCATACTATAGCGCGCCGTTTTTCATCATTTTTGATGATTTGACAAAAATGAAAAAAAGAAAAAAACGATGGGTTATAGCACATGTTTTTTGAAATTTTGAAAAAAAAAGTTATCCTCGTTTCTCATCATTTTGGACCATGGGCTATAGCCCATATCGTACGGCATACTATAGCGCGCCGTTTTTCATCATTTTTGATGATTTGACAAAAATGAAAAAAAGAAAAAAACGATGGGTTATAGCCCATGTTTTTTGAAATTTTGAAAAAAAAGTGATCCTCGTTTCTCATCATTTTGGACCGTGGGCTATAGCCTATATCGTACGGCATACTATAGCGCGCCGTTTTTCATCATTTTTGATGATTTGACAAAAATGAAAAAAAGAAAAAAACGATGGGTTATAGCCCATGTTTTTTGAAATTTTGAAAAAAAAAGTTATCCTCGTTTCTCATCATTTTGGACCGTGGGCTATAGCCTATATCGTACGGCATACTATAGCGCGCCGTTTTTCATCATTTTTGATGATTTGACAAAAATGAAAAAATGAAAAAAACGATGGGTTATAGCCCATGTTTTTTGAAATTTTGAAAAAAAAATGTTATCCTCGTTTCTCATCATTTTGGACCGTGGGCTATAGCCTATATCGTACGGCATACTATAGCGCGCCGTTTTTCATCATTTTTGATGATTTGACAAAAATGAAAAAATGAAAAAAACGATGGGTTATAGCCCATGTTTTTTGAAATTTTGAAAAAAAAAGTTATCCTCGTTTCTCATCATTTTGGACCGTGGGCTATAGCCTATATCGTACGGCATACTATAGCGCGCCGTTTTTCATCATTTTTGATGATTTGACAAAAATGAAAAAATGAAAAAAACGATGGGTTATAGCCCATGTTTTTTGAAATTTTGAAAAAAAAAGTTATCCTCGTTTCTCATCATTTTGGACCGTGGGCTATAGCCTATATCGTACGGCATACTATAGCGCGCCGTTTTTCATCATTTTTGATGATTTGACAAAAATAAAAAAATGAAAAAAACGATGGGTTATAGCCCATGTTTTTTGAAATTTTGAAAAAAAAGTTATCCTCGTTTCTCATCATTTTGGACCGTGGGCTATAGCCTATATCGTACGGCATACTATAGCGCGCCGTTTTTCATAATTTTTGATGATTTGACAAAAATGAAAAAAAGAAAAAAACGATGGGTTATAGCCCATGTTTTTTGAAATTTTGAAAAAAAAAGTTATCCTCGTTTCTCATCATTTTGGACCGTGGGCTATAGCCTATATCGTACGGCATACTATAGCGCGCCGTTTTTCATCATTTTTGATGATTTGACAAAAATGAAAAAAATAAAAAAAACGATGGGTTATAGCCCATGTTATTTGAAATTTTGAAAAAAAAAGTTATCCTCGTTTCTCATCATTTTGGACCGTGGGCTATAGCCTATATCGTACGGCATACTATAGCGCGCCGTTTTTCATCATTTTTGATGATTTGACAAAAATGAAAAAAAGAAAAAAACGATGGGTTATAGCCCATGTTTTTTGAAATTTTGAAAAAAAAAGTTATCCTCGTTTCTCATCATTTTGGACCGTGGGCTATAGCCTATATCGTACGGCATACTATAGCGCGCCGTTTTTCATCATTTTTGATGATTTGACAAAAATGAAAAAAAGAAAAAAACGATGGGTTATAGCCCATGTTTTTTGAAATTTTAAAAAAAAAGGTTATCCTCGTTTCTCATCATTTTGGACCGTGGGCTATAGCCTATATCGTACGGCATACTATAGCGCGCCGTTTTTCATCATTTTTGATGATTTGACAAAAATTTAAAAAATTAAAAAACGATGGGTTATAGCCCATGTTTTTTTAAATTTTGAAAAAAAAAGTTATCCTCGTTTCTCATCATTTTGGACCATGGGCTATAGCCTATATCGTACGGCATACTATAGCGCGCCGTTTTTCATCATTTTTGATGATTTGACAAAAATGAAAAAAACGATGGGTTATAGCCCATGTTTTTTGAAATTTTGAAAAAAAAAGTTATCCTCGTTTCTCATCATTTTGGACCATGGGCTATAGCCCATATCGTACGGCATACTATAGCGCGCCGTTTTTCATCATTTTTGATGATTTGACAAAAATGAAAAAAAGAAAAAAATGATGGGTTATAGCCCATGTTTTTTGAAATTTTGAAAAAAACAGTTATCCTCGTTTCTCATCATTTTGGACCATGGGCTATAGCCTATATCGTACGGCATACTATAGCGCGCCGTTTTTCATCATTTTTGATGATTTGACAAAAATGAAAAAAAGAAAAAAACGATGGGTTATAGCCCATGTTTTTTGAAATTTTGAAAAAAAAGTGATCCTCGTTTCTCATCATTTTGGACCGTGGGCTATAGCAGGGATACTCAAGTAGATTTACCGGTGGGCCGCATTACAAAAATGGCAAGGGGCCAGGGGCCAGTAGATAAAATTACGACATTAATGATACTTGATAACTTCTCTCTTTCAATTGCTTTATTTTCGCAAAATGTATCAAAGTACAATGTGCATGCACACAATATGTAAATAAATACATGTGTTACATTTTCTTGCATAAACACAAAGAGCTGTTTCCATAACTGCACAAATTATTGCACATAACATGAGTAGCTGTGATAACATAATAACATAACATGAGTAGCTCTTTGCCTGCCTGCCTGCCTGTCTGTCCATGAGTAGTTATTTGTCTGTCTGTCAATGAGTAGCTGTCTTACTGTCTGCCAGGCAGACAGACAGCTACTCATGGAGAATTGGACAGGCAGGCAGGCAGACAGCTACTCATAGACAGGCAGTGCCTGTCTATGAGTAGCTGTCTTACTGTCTGCCAGGCAGACAGACAGCTACTCATTGAGAATTGGACAGGCAGGCAGGCAGACAGCTACTCATAGACAGGCACTGCCTGTCTCTTCATTTTACACTCTCAAGAGTTAAAGATTTACAAGGGTTCATTTGGTTACCAACTCTCATCATTTAGCTGGGGGCCACCTGGAACCCCCTCAGGGACCACTGGTGGTCCCCGCACCACTGGTTCAGAACCACTGCTTTTCAAGTTTTCAAATACTCTTATCAATATGGGAGAATGCTTGCTTTATTGCAAATGCCATGGAAGAGAGAAACGAAATCATAAACTCAACTCAACACACACACAGTCTCTCACACACACACACACACACACACACACACACACACACACACACACACACACACACACTTCCAGACGAGTGGCCCCCTTCCCTGCCTCTCTCTCTCTCCTGCAAGCACGCACGCAGTCATGCTATGTCAGTTTGCCACACAGACCATGCTAATGCTAAAGCTAATGTTGACAGTCAACATTAGCTTGTTAAGCATTAGCATGGTCTGTGTAGCATCAGGCTTTTACAACTGACTGCTATATTTATCAACCAAAATGGCCAGAGTTTTGCTTTTGCCCAATTCTGATCTAACACATTGTGGAGCAAATTAATTAATAACGAGTCCAAAGGAGGCATTCAGCCTAGCTGACGACTGACGAGTGCACTGCTCACATCTCAACTCCCCCAGTGCGCACAGGCTGACGGGAGAGAGAGAGAGAGAGACAGAGAGAGAGAGAGGGGGGGAGAGAGGCGGGGCTCACTGACTGCCTGCATTCACATTCTCAACCATTCTGTCAAACTTCACAGTGCGTTAATCGCGCGTCAAAAAAAATAGTGCCGTTAAGACTTAAGAGGATTGTAAATTAACTAGTTAATAACGCGTTAACTTTGACAGGCCTAAATTAAAGATTTTTTTTTTATTTTATTTTCATTGGTGGGCCAGTCATAATGGGCCCGCGGGCCTGATGTGGCCCGCGGGCCGGACGTTGAGTATCACTGGGCTATAGCCTATATCGTACGGCATACTATAGCGCGCCGTTTTTCATCATTTTTGATGATTTGACAAAAATGAAAAAATGAAAAAAACGATGGGTTATAGCCCATGTTTTTTGAAATTTTGAAAAAAAAAGTTATCCTCGTTTCTCATCATTTTGGACCGTGGGCTATAGCCTATATCGTACGGCATACTATAGCGCGCCGTTTTTCATCATTTTTGATGATTTGACAAAAATGAAAAAATGAAAAAAACGATGGGTTATAGCCCATGTTTTTTGAAATTTTGAAAAAAAAAGTTATCCTCGTTTCTCATCATTTTGGACCGTGGGCTATAGCCTATATCGTACGGCATACTATAGCGCGCCGTTTTTCATCATTTTTGATGATTTGACAAAAATGAAAAAAACGATGGGTTATAGCCCATGTTTTTTGAAATTTTGAAAAAAAAAGTTATCCTCGTTTCTCATCATTTTGGACCGTGGGCTATAGCCTATATCGTACGGCATACTATAGCGCGCCGTTTTTCATCATTTTTGATGATTTGACAAAAATGAAAAAATGAAAAAAACGATGGGTTATAGCCCATGTTTTTTGAAATTTTGAAAAAAAAAGTTATCCTCGTTTCTCATCATTTTGGACCATGGGCTATAGCCTATATCGTACGGCATACTATAGCGTGCCGTTTTTCATCATTTTTGATGATTTGACAAAAATGAAAAAAAGAAAAAAATGATGGGTTATAGCCCATGTTTTTTGAAATTTTGAAAAAAAAAGTTATCCTCGTTTCTCATCATTTTGGACCATGGGCTATAGCCCATATCGTACGGCATACTATAGCGCGCCGTTTTTCATCATTTTTGATGATTTGACAAAAATGAAAAAAAGAAAAAAATGATGGGTTATAGCCCATGTTTTTTGAAATTTTGAAAAAAAAAGTTATCCTCGTTTCTCATCATTTTGGACCATGGGCTATAGCCTATATCGTACGGCATACTATAGCGCGCCGTTTTTCATCATTTTTGATGATTTGACAAAAATGAAAAAAAGAAAAAAACGATGGGTTATAGCCCATGTTTTTTGAAATTTTGAAAAAAAAGTTATCCTCGTTTCTCATCATTTTGGACCGTGGGCTATAGCCTATATCGTACGGCATACTATAGCGCGCCGTTTTTCATCATTTTTGATGATTTGACAAAAATGAAAAAAAGAAAAAAACGATGGGTTATAGCCCATGTTTTTTGAAATTTTGAAAAAAAAAGTTATCCTCGTTTCTCATCATTTTGGACCGTGGGCTATAGCCTATATCGTACGGCATACTATAGCGCGCCGTTTTTCATCATTTTTGATGATTTGACAAAAATGAAAAAATGAAAAAAACGATGGGTTATAGCCCATGTTTTTTGAAATTTTGAAAAAAAAAGTTATCCTCGTTTCTCATCATTTTGGACCGTGGGCTATAGCCTATATCGTACGGCATACTATAGCGCGCCGTTTTTCATCATTTTTGATGATTTGACAAAAATGAAAAAAAGAAAAAAACGATGGGTTATAGCCCATGTTTTTTGAAATTTTGAAAAAAAAGTTATCCTCGTTTCTCATCATTTTGGACCGTGGGCTATAGCCTATATCGTACGGCATACTATAGCGCGCCGTTTTTCATCATTTTTGATGATTTGACAAAAATGAAAAAAAGAAAAAAACGATGGGTTATAGCCCATGTTTTTTGAAATTTTGAAAAAAAAAGTTATCCTCGTTTCTCATCATTTTGGACCGTGGGCTATAGCCTATATCGTACGGCATACTATAGCGCGCCGTTTTTCATCATTTTTGATGATTTGACAAAAATGAAAAAATGAAAAAAACGATGGGTTATAGCCCATGTTTTTTGAAATTTTGAAAAAAAAAGTTATCCTCGTTTCTCATCATTTTGGACCGTGGGCTATAGCCTATATCGTACGGCATACTATAGCGCGCCGTTTTTCATCATTTTTGATGATTTGACAAAAATGAAAAAATGAAAAAAACGATGGGTTATAGCCCATGTTTTTTGAAATTTTAAAAAAAAAGTTATCCTCGTTTCTCATCATTTTGGACCGTGGGCTATAGCCTATATCGTACGGCATACTATAGCGTGCCGTTTTTCATCATTTTTGATGATTTGACAAAAATGAAAAAAAGAAAAAAACGATGGGTTATAGCCCATGTTTTTTGAAATTTAAAAAAAAAAAGTTATCCTCGTTTCTCATCATTTTGGACCATGGGCTATAGCCTATATCGTACGGCATACTATAGCGCGCCGTTTTTCATCATTTTTGATGATTTGACAAAAATGAAAAAATGAAAAAAACGATGGGTTATAGCCCATGTTTTTTGAAATTTTGAAAAAAAAAGTTATCCTCGTTTCTCATCATTTTGGACCGTGGGCTATAGCCTATATCGTACGGCATACTATAGCGCGCCGTTTTTCATCATTTTTGATGATTTGACAAAAATGAAAAAAAGAAAAAAACGATGGGTTATAGCACATGTTTTTTGAAATTTTGAAAAAAAAAGTTATCCTCGTTTCTCATCATTTTGGACCATGGGCTATAGCCCATATCGTACGGCATACTATAGCGCGCCGTTTTTCATCATTTTTGATGATTTGACAAAAATGAAAAAATGAAAAAAACGATGGGTTATAGCCCATGTTTTTTGAAATTTTGAAAAAAAAAGTTAGTCTCGTTTCTCATCATTTTGGACCATGGGCTATAGCCTATATCGTACGGCATACTATAGCGCGCCGTTTTTCATCATTTTTGATGATTTGACAATATTGAAAAAATGAAAAAAACGATGGGTTATATTGAAGCGTGCACCTACACACGCACAGGCGCACATGCGTATGCACTTCCTGGACCTGTAAATGAACACAAAAACTAAGGCACTGGTGTCGGACTTCTGGTTTACCGGAACGGGGTTCAACTCCCTGCAGTGCCCTGCTCAATGTGTTGTATTTACCGGAAAGGATGGGAAACATTAGCAAATTGCGGAGTGTTTAAAAAAAAACGATGGGTTATAGCCCATGTTTTTTGATTTTTTTGAAAAATTGCGGAAATTGCGGAATTTTGAATTTTGAATTTTTAAAAAAAATTGCGAAATTGCGGAAAAATGCGGAATGCATCAAAGAGACACATGAATAATGTGGGATTTGAACCCTGGACCTGTGGATCACAAGCAGAGGCACTCATCACACTGAGCTAACTGCTGGTTATATGGGTTATTTTGAAGCGTGCACCTACACACGCACAGGCGCACATGCGTATGCACACCTGGACGTGTAAATGAACAACACAAAAACTAAGGCACTGGTGTCGGACTTCTGGTTTACCGGAACGGGGTTCAACTCCCTGCAGTGCCCTGCTCAATGTGTTGTATTTACCGGAAAGGATGGGAAACATTAGCAAATTGCGGAGTGTTTAAAAAAAAACGATGGGTTATAGCCTGTGCGTGTGTAGGTGCACGCTTCAATATAACCCATATAACCAGCAGTTAGCTCAGTGTGATGAGTGCCTCTGCTTGTGATCCACAGGTCCAGGGTTCAAATCCCACATTATTCATGTGTCTCTGTGATGCTTTGCTTTGCACACTGACTTTCAGAAGGACAACTTTAAAGCAGCACAGAAATTCCCCATGATTGTGTGCCTCAGTGGACCAACGGATAAGTCAAATGATATCCGTAGTATACCTAGTAGAAGTGTGCCGGTTCGAACCCCGACATACTCAAATCTTTACTGACACTTTGCATTCCACACTAACATCAACTAGCACAGAAAAGCTGTGTTGTAGTAACCAGCAGTTAGCTCAGTGTGATGAGTGGCTGTGTTTGTGATCCACAGGTCCATGGTTCGAATCCCACATTAGTCATGTGGGATGTGCGTGACACTTTGCTTTGCACACTGAATTTCTTGAATAAAAAATAAAAACTCAAAAGCACCAGGAGACATCTGCTGAATGCCCCAAGGTGCCTTGGCTCAATGGTGTGGAGCGCTTGACCCGTTGCCTCTGCTTCAGACAGTTGGCCGGTTCAAGTCCCATGTCATGACATCAAGGTGCTGGGAAGGACCATCGGGAGACGGTGCTCTCTCCCCCTGTTTCCTGAAAAGTAACGGTTGGGGGTTATGCCGTACGATATAGGCTATAGCCCACGGTCCAAAATGATGAGAAACGAGGATAACTTTTTTTTCAAAATTTCCAAAAACATGGGCTATAACCCATCGTTTTTTTTTTCATTTATTCCGCAATTGCGAAATTGCGGAAATTGCGGAAATTTTGAAAAAAAAGGTTATCCTCGTTTCTCATCATTTTGGACCGTGGGCTATAGCCTATATCGTACGGCATAACCCCCAACCGTTACTTTTCAGGAAACAGGGGGAGAGAGCACCGTCTCCCGATGGTCCTTCCCAGCACCTTGATGGGACTTGAACCGGCCAACTGTCTGAAGCAGAGGCAACGGGTCAAGCGCTCCACACCATTGAGCCAAGGCACCTTGGGGCATTCAGCAGATGTCTCCTGGTGCTTTTGAGTTTTTATTTTTTATTCAAGAAAGTCAGTGTGCAAAGCAAAGTGTCACGCACATCCCACATGACTAATGTGGGATTCGAACCATGGACCTGTGGATCACAAACACAGCCACTCATCACACTGAGCTAACTGCTGGTTACTACAACACAGCTTTTCTGTGCTAGTTGATGTTAGTGTGGAATGCAAAGTGTCAGTAAAGATTTGAGTATGTCGGGGTTCGAACTGGCACACTTCTACTAGGTATACGACAGATATCATTTGACTTATCCGTTGTTCCACTGAGGCACACAATCATGGGGAATTTCTGTGCTGCTTTAAAGTTGTCCTTCTGAAAGTCAGTGTGCAAAGCAAAGCATCACAGAGACACATGAATAATGTGGGATTTGAACCCTGGACCTGTGGATCACAAGCAGAGGCACTCATCACACTGAGCTAACTGCTGGTTATATGGGTTATATTGAAGCGTGCACCTACACACGCACAGGCGCACATGCGTATGCACACCTGGACCTGTAAATGAACAACACAAAATTATCAAAAATGATGAAATAATACAACACATTGAGTAGGGCACTGCAGGGAGTTGAACCCCGTTCCGGTAAACCAGAAGTCCGACACCAGTGCCTTAGTTTTTGTGTTGTTCATTTATAGGTCCAGGTGTGCATACGCATGTGCGCCTGTGTGTGTGTAGGTGCACGCTTCAATATAACCCATCGTTTTTTTCTTTTTTTCCAAATTTCAATTTCCGCAATTTTCAATTTTCGCAATTTGCAATTTCCGGAATTTCCGCAATTAGCATTTTCCGCAATTTCCAATTTCCACAATTATCAAAAATGATGAAATAATACAACACATTGAGTAGGGCACTGCAGGGAGTTGAACCCCGTTCCGGTAAACCAGAAGTCCGACACCAGTGCCTTAGTTTTTGTGTTGTTCATTTATAGGTCCAGGTGTGCATACGCATGTGCGTGTGTAGGTGCACGCTTCAATATAACCCATCGTTTTTTCATTTTTTTCCAATTTTCGCAATTATCAAAAATGATGAAATAATACACAATAAAACACATTGAGTAGGGCACTGCAGGGAGTTGAACCCCGTTCCGGTAAACCAGAAGTACCAGTACCAGTGCCTTAGCTTTTGTGTATTCAACTATTTGGGTAACATGTGAGCTTTATCCTCTAATTCATGGGCCTGGATTTTTTCGCTCCTTTACAAGACGATTCGATACGTATCGATATGCATGGGCTACGATGCGATTCAGAGACGATACATTTATACACAGAACGATTCGAATTCGATTCGGTGGAATTCGATGCGATTTCGATTTTGTGGAATTCGATGCGATTTTGATTTTGTGGAATTTGAGGCGATTCGATGCGATTCGATGCGATTCGATACGATACGGTGCGATCTGACACATTTAACCTTTTTTAGATTTTTAATTTTAAGCTAGATCTATAAAGAATAGGGTTGGGACTTTAAAAAAACATCTAATTAATTGGAGGATTTTTTCATGTTTTCATTTTTTCCAAATCCTCCAAAATGATGAAAAACGGCGTGCTATAGTATGCCGTACGATATGGGCTATAGCCCATGGTCCAAAATGATGAGAAACGAGGCTAACTTTTTTTTTCAAAATTTCAAAAAACATGGGCTATAACCAATCGTTTTTTTATTTTTTTATTTTTTTCAAATCCTCCAAAATGATGAAAAACGGCGTGCTATAGTATGCCGTACGATATGGGCTATAGCCCATGGTCCAAAATGATGAGAAACGAGGCTAACTTTTTTTTCCAAAATTTCAAAAAACATGGGCTATAACCCATCGTTTTTTTATTTTTTCATTTTTTTCAAATCCTCCAAAATGATGAAAAACGGCGTGCTATAGTATGCCGTACGATATGGGCTATAGCCCATGGTCCAAAATGATGAGAAACGAGGCTAACTTTTTTTTTCAAAATTTCAAAAAACATGGGCTATAACCCATCGTTTTTTTATTTTTTCATTTTTTTCAAATCCTCCAAAATGATGAAAAACGGCGTGCTATAGTATGCCGTACGATATGGGCTATAGCCCATGGTCCAAAATGATGAGAAACGAGGCTAACTTTTTTTTTCAAAATTTCAAAAAACATGGGCTATAACCCATCGTTTTTTTATTTTTTCATTTTTTTCAAATCCTCCAAAATGATTAAAAACGGCGTGCTATAGTATGCCGTACGATATGGGCTATAGCCCATGGTCCAAAATGATGAGAAACGAGGCTAACTTTTTTTTTCAAAATTTCAAAAAACATGGGCTATAACCCATCGTTTTTTTATTTTTTCATTTTTTTCAAATCCTCCAAAATGATGAAAAACGGCGTGCTATAGTATGCCGTACGATATGGGCTATAGCCCATGGTCCAAAATGATGAGAAACGAGGCTAACTTTTTTTTCAGAATTTCAAAAAGCATGGGCTATAACCCATCGTTTTTTTTATTTTTTCATTTTTTTCAAATCCTCCAAAATGATGAAAAACGGCGTGCTATAGTATGCCGTACGATATGGGCTATAGCCCATGGTCCAAAATGATGAGAAACAAGGCTAACTTTTTTTTCCAAAATTTCAAAAAACATGGGCTATAACCCATCGTTTTTTTATTTTTTCATTTTTTCAAATCCTCCAAAATGATGAAAAACGGCGTGCTATAGTATGCCGTACGATATGGGCTATAGCCCATGGTCCAAAATGATGAGAAACGAGGCTAACTTTTTTTTCAGAATTTCAAAAAGCATGGGCTATAACCCATCGTTTTTTTTATTTTTTCATTTTTTTCAAATCCTCCAAAATGATGAAAAACGGCGTGCTATAGTATGCCGTACGATATGGGCTATAGCCCATGGTCCAAAATGATGAGAAACGAGGCTAACTTTTTTTTTCAAAATTTCAAAAAACATGGGCTATAACCCATCGTTTTTTTATTTTTTCATTTTTTTCAAATCCTCCAAAATGATTAAAAACGGCGTGCTATAGTATGCCGTACGATATGGGCTATAGCCCATGGTCCAAAATGATGAGAAACGAGGCTAACTTTTTTTTTCAAAATTTCAAAAAACATGGGCTATAACCCATCGTTTTTTTATTTTTTCATTTTTTTCAAATCCTCCAAAATGATGAAAAACGGCGTGCTATAGTATGCCGTATGATATGGGCTATAGCCCATGGTCCAAAATGATGAGAAACGAGGCTAACTTTTTTTTTCAAAATTACAAAAAACATGGGCTATAACCCATCGTTTTTTAATTTTTTAATTTTTTTCAAATCCTCCAAAATGATGAAAAACGGCGTGCTATAGTATGCCGTACGATATGGGCTATAGCCCATGGTCCAAAATGATGAGAAACGAGGCTAACTTTTTTTTCAGAATTTCAAAAAGCATGGGCTATAACCCATCGTTTTTTTATTTTTTTATTTTTTTCAAATCCTCCAAAATGATGAAAAACGGCGTGCTATAGTATGCCGTACGATATGGGCTATAGCCCATGGTCCAAAATGATGAGAAACGAGGCTAACTTTTTTTTTCAAAATTAAAAAAAACATGGGCTATAACCCATCGTTTTTTTATTTTTTCATTTTTTTAAAATCCTCCAAAATGATGAAAAACGGCGTGCTATAGTATGCCGTATGATATGGGCTATAGCCCATGGTCCAAAATGATGAGAAACGAGGCTAACTTTTTTTTTCAAAATTTCAAAAAACATGGGCTATAACCCATCTTTTTTAATTTTTTATTTTTTTTCAAATCCTCCAAAATGATGAAAAACGGCGTGCTATAGTATGCCGTACGATATGGGCTATAGCCCATGGTCCAAAATGATGAGAAACGAGGCTAACTTTTTTTTTCAAAATTTCAAAAAACATGGGCTATAACCCATCGTTTTTTTATTTTTTCATTTTTTTCAAATCCTCCAAAATGATTAAAAACGGCGTGCTATAGTATGCCGTACGATATGGGCTATAGCCCATGGTCCAAAATGATGAGAAACGAGGCTAACTTTTTTTTTCAAAATTTCAAAAAACATGGGCTATAACCCATCGTTTTTTAATTTTTTCATTTTTTTCAAATCCTCCAAAATGATGAAAAACGGCGTGCTATAGTATGCCGTATGATATGGGCTATAGCCCATGGTCCAAAATGATGAGAAACGAGGCTAACTTTTTTTTTCAAAATTACAAAAAACATGGGCTATAACCCATCGTTTTTTAATTTTTTAATTTTTTTCAAATCCTCCAAAATGATGAAAAACGGCGTGCTATAGTATGCCGTACGATATGGGCTATAGCCCATGGTCCAAAATGATGAGAAACGAGGCTAACTTTTTTTTCAGAATTTCAAAAAGCATGGGCTATAACCCATCGTTTTTTTATTTTTTTATTTTTTTCAAATCCTCCAAAATGATGAAAAACGGCGTGCTATAGTATGCCGTACGATATGGGCTATAGCCCATGGTCCAAAATGATGAGAAACGAGGCTAACTTTTTTTTTCAAAATTAAAAAAAACATGGGCTATAACCCATCGTTTTTTTATTTTTTCATTTTTTTCAAATCCTCCAAAATGATGAAAAACGGCGTGCTATAGTATGCCGTATGATATGGGCTATAGCCCATGGTCCAAAATGATGAGAAACGAGGCTAACTTTTTTTTTTCAAAATTTCAAAAAACATGGGCTATAACCCATCTTTTTTAATTTTTTTTTTTTTTTTCAAATCCTCCAAAATGATGAAAAACGGCGTGCTATAGTATGCCGTACGATATGGGCTATAGCCCATGGTCCAAAATGATGAGAAACGAGGCTAACTTTTTTTTTCAAAATTTCAAAAAACATGGGCTATAACCCATCGTTTTTTTATTTTTTCATTTTTTTCAAATCCTCCAAAATGATTAAAAACGGCGTGCTATAGTATGCCGTACGATATGGGCTATAGCCCATGGTCCAAAATGATGAGAAACGAGGCTAACTTTTTTTTTCAAAATTTCACAAAACATGGGCTATAACCCATCGTTTTTTTATTTTTTCATTTTTTTCAAATCCTCCAAAATGATGAAAAACGGCGTGCTATAGTATGCCGTATGATATGGGCTATAGCCCATGGTCCAAAATGATGAGAAACGAGGCTAACTTTTTTTTTCAAAATTTCAAAAAACATGGGCTATAACCCATCGTTTTTTAATTTTTTAATTTTTTTCAAATCCTCCAAAATGATGAAAAACGGCGTGCTATAGTATGCCGTACGATATGGGCTATAGCCCATGGTCCAAAATGATGAGAAACGAGGCTAACTTTTTTTTTCAAAATTTAAAAAAACATGGGCTATTACCCATCGTTTTTTTATTTTTTCATTTTTTAAAAATCCTCCAAAATGATGAAAAACGGCGTGCTATAGTATGCCGTACGATATGGGCTATAGCCCATGGTCCAAAATGATGAGAAACGAGGCTAACTTTTTTTTTCAAAATTTAAAAAAACATGGGCTATAACCCATCTTTTTTTATTTTTTTATTTTTTTCAAATCCTCCAAAATGATGAAAAACGGCGTGCTATAGTATGCCGTACGATATGGGCTATAGCCCATGGTCCAAAATGATGAGAAACGAGGCTAACTTTTTTTTTCAAAATTTCAAAAAACATGGGCTATAACCCATCGTTTTTTTATTTTTTCATTTTTTTCAAATCCTCCAAAATGATTAAAAACGGCGTGCTATAGTATGCCGTACGATATGGGCTATAGCCCATGGTCCAAAATGATGAGAAACGAGGCTAACTTTTTTTTTCAAAATTTCAAAAAACATGGGCTATAACCCATCGTTTTTTTATTTTTTCATTTTTTTCAAATCCTCCAAAATGATGAAAAACGGCGTGCTATAGTATGCCGTACGATATGGGCTATAGCCCATGGTCCAAAATGATGAGAAACGATGCTAACTTTTTTTTCCAAAATTTCAAAAAACATGGGCTATAACCCATCGTTTTTTTATTTTTTTCATTTTTTTCAAATCCTCCAAAATGATGAAAAACGGCGTGCTATAGTATGCCGTACGATATGGGCTATAGCCCATGGTCCAAAATGATGAGAAACGAGGCTAACTTTTTTTTTCAAAATTTCAAAAAACATGGGCTATAACCCATCGTTTTTTTATTTTTTCATTTTTTTCAAATCCTCCAAAATGATGAAAAACGGCGTGCTATAGTATGCCGTACGATTTGGGCTATAGCCCATGGTCCAAAATGATGAGAAACGAGGCTAACTTTTTGTTTCAAAATTTCAAAAAACATGGGCTATAACCCATCGTTTTTTTATTTTTTCATTTTTTTCAAATCCTCCAAAATGATTAAAAACGGCGTGCTATAGTATGGCGTACGATATGGGCTATAGCCCATGGTCCAAAATGATGAGAAACGAGGCTAACTTTTTTTTTCAAAATTTCAAAAAACATGGGCTATAACCCATCGTTTTTTTATTTTTTCATTTTTTTCAAATCCTCCAAAATGATGAAAAACGGCGTGCTATAGTATGCCGTACGATTTGGGCTATAGCCCATGGTCCAAAATGATGAGAAACGAGGCTAACTTTTTGTTTCAAAATTTCAAAAAACATGGGCTATAACCCATCGTTTTTTTATTTTTTCATTTTTTTCAAATCCTCCAAAATGATTAAAAACGGCGTGCTATAGTATGGCGTACGATATGGGCTATAGCCCATGGTCCAAAATGATGAGAAACGAGGCTAACTTTTTTTTTCAAAATTTCAAAAAACATGGGCTATAACCCATCGTTTTTTTATTTTTTCATTTTTTTCAAATCCTCCAAAATGATGAAAAACGGCGTGCTATAGTATGCCGTACGATATGGGCTATAGCCCATGGTCCAAAATGATGAGAAACGAGGCTAACTTTTTTTTTCAAAATTTCAAAAAACATGGGCTATAACCCATCGTTTTTTTATTTTTTCATTTTTTTCAAATCCTCCAAAATGATTAAAAACGGCGTGCTATAGTATGCCGTACGATATGGGCTATAGCCCATGGTCCAAAATGATGAGAAACGAGGCTAACTTTTTTTTTCAAAATTTCAAAAAACATGGGCTATAACCCATCGGTTTTTTATTTTTTCATTTTTTTCAAATCCTCCAAAATGATTAAAAACGGCGTGCTATAGTATGCCGTACGATATGGGCTATAGCCCATGGTCCAAAATGATGAGAAACGAGGCTAACTTTTTTTTTCAAAATTTCAAAAAACATGGGCTATAACCCATCGTTTTTTAATTTTTTCATTTTTTTCAAATCCTCCAAAATGATGAAAAACGGCGTGCTATAGTATGCCGTATGATATGGGCTATAGCCCATGGTCCAAAATGATGAGAAACGAGGCTAACTTTTTTTTTCAAAATTTCAAAAAACATGGGCTATAACCCATCTTTTTTTATTTTTTTATTTTTTTCAAATCCTCCAAAATGATGAAAAACGGCGTGCTATAGTATGCCGTACGATATGGGCTATAGCCCATGGTCCAAAATGATGAGAAACGAGGCTAACTTTTTTTTTCAAAATTTAAAAAAACATGGGCTATAACCCATCTTTTTTTTATTTTTTTATTTTTTTCAAATCCTCCAAAATGATGAAAAACGGCGTGCTATAGTATGCCGTACGATATGGGCTATAGCCCATGGTCCAAAATGATGAGAAACGAGGCTAACTTTTTTTTTCAAAATTTCAAAAAACATGGGCTATAACCCATCGTTTTTTTATTTTTTCATTTTTTTCAAATCCTCCAAAATGATTAAAAACGGCGTGCTATAGTATGCCGTACGATATGGGCTATAGCCCATGGTCCAAAATGATGAGAAACGAGGCTAACTTTTTTTTTCAAAATTTCAAAAAACATGGGCTATAACCCATCGTTTTTTTATTTTTTCATTTTTTTCAAATCCTCCAAAATGATGAAAAACGGCGTGCTATAGTATGCCGTACGATATGGGCTATAGCCCATGGTCCAAAATGATGAGAAACGATGCTAACTTTTTTTTCCAAAATTTCAAAAAACATGGGCTATAACCCATCGTTTTTTTATTTTTTCATTTTTTTCAAATCCTCCAAAATGATGAAAAACGGCGTGCTATAGTATGCCGTACGATATGGGCTATAGCCCATGGTCCAAAATGATGAGAAACGAGGCTAACTTTTTTTTTCAAAATTTCAAAAAACATGGGCTATAACCCATCGTTTTTTTATTTTTTCATTTTTTTCAAATCCTCCAAAATGATTAAAAACGGCGTGCTATAGTATGCCGTACGATATGGGCTATAGCCCATGGTCCAAAATGATGAGAAACGAGGCTAACTTTTTTTTTCAAAATTTCAAAAAACATGGGCTATAACCCATCGTTTTTTTATTTTTTCATTTTTTTCAAATCCTCCAAAATGATGAAAAACGGCGTGCTATAGTATGCCGTACGATTTGGGCTATAGCCCATGGTCCAAAATGATGAGAAACGAGGCTAACTTTTTGTTTCAAAATTTCAAAAAACATGGGCTATAACCCATCGTTTTTTTATTTTTTCATTTTTTTCAAATCCTCCAAAATGATTAAAAACGGCGTGCTATAGTATGCCGTACGATATGGGCTATAGCCCATGGTCCAAAATGATGAGAAACGAGGCTAACTTTTTTTTTCAAAATTTCAAAAAACATGGGCTATAACCCATCGTTTTTTTATTTTTTCATTTTTTTCAAATCCTCCAAAATGATGAAAAACGGCGTGCTATAGTATGCCGTACGATATGGGCTATAGCCCATGGTCCAAAATGATGAGAAACGAGGCTAACTTTTTTTTTCAAAATTTCAAAAAACATGGGCTATAACCCATCGTTTTTTTATTTTTTCATTTTTTTCAAATCCTCCAAAATGATTAAAAACGGCGTGCTATAGTATGCCGTACGATATGGGCTATAGCCCATGGTCCAAAATGATGAGAAACGAGGCTAACTTTTTTTTTCAAAATTTCAAAAAACATGGGCTATAACCCATCGGTTTTTTATTTTTTCATTTTTTTCAAATCCTCCAAAATGATTAAAAACGGCGTGCTATAGTATGCCGTACGATATGGGCTATAGCCCATGGTCCAAAATGATGAGAAACGAGGCTAACTTTTTTTTTCAAAATTTCAAAAAACATGGGCTATAACCCATCGTTTTTTAATTTTTTCATTTTTTTCAAATCCTCCAAAATGATGAAAAACGGCGTGCTATAGTATGCCGTATGATATGGGCTATAGCCCATGGTCCAAAATGATGAGAAACGAGGCTAACTTTTTTTTCAAAATTTCAAAAAACATGGGCTATAACCCATCGTTTTTTAATTTTTTAATTTTTTTCAAATCCTCCAAAATGATGAAAAACGGCGTGCTATAGTATGCCGTACGATATGGGCTATAGCCCATGGTCCAAAATGATGAGAAACGAGGCTAACTTTTTTTTTCAAAATTTCAAAAAACATGGGCTATAACCCATCTTTTTTTATTTTTTTATTTTTTTCAAATCCTCCAAAATGATGAAAAACGGCGTGCTATAGTATGCCGTACGATATGGGCTATAGCCCATGGTCCAAAATGATGAGAAACGAGGCTAACTTTTTTTTTCAAAATTTAAAAAAACATGGGCTATAACCCATCTTTTTTTTATTTTTTTATTTTTTTCAAATCCTCCAAAATGATGAAAAACGGCGTGCTATAGTATGCCGTACGATATGGGCTATAGCCCATGGTCCAAAATGATGAGAAACGAGGCTAACTTTTTTTTTCAAAATTTCAAAAAACATGGGCTATAACCCATCGTTTTTTTATTTTTTCATTTTTTTCAAATCCTCCAAAATGATTAAAAACGGCGTGCTATAGTATGCCGTACGATATGGGCTATAGCCCATGGTCCAAAATGATGAGAAACGAGGCTAACTTTTTTTTTCAAAATTTCAAAAAACATGGGCTATAACCCATCGTTTTTTTATTTTTTCATTTTTTTCAAATCCTCCAAAATGATGAAAAACGGCGTGCTATAGTATGCCGTACGATATGGGCTATAGCCCATGGTCCAAAATGATGAGAAACGATGCTAACTTTTTTTTCCAAAATTTCAAAAAACATGGGCTATAACCCATCGTTTTTTTATTTTTTCATTTTTTTCAAATCCTCCAAAATGATGAAAAACGGCGTGCTATAGTATGCCGTACGATATGGGCTATAGCCCATGGTCCAAAATGATGAGAAACGAGGCTAACTTTTTTTTTCAAAATTTAAAAAAACATGGGCTATAACCCATCGTTTTTTTATTTTTTCATTTTTTTCAAATCCTCCAAAATGATTAAAAACGGCGTGCTATAGTATGCCGTACGATATGGGCTATAGCCCATGGTCCAAAATGATGAGAAACGAGGCTAACTTTTTTTTTCAAAATTTCAAAAAACATGGGCTATAACCCATCGTTTTTTTATTTTTTCATTTTTTTCAAATCCTCCAAAATGATTAAAAACGGCGTGCTATAGTATGCCGTACGATATGGGCTATAGCCCATGGTCCAAAATGATGAGAAACGAGGCTAACTTTTTTTTTCAAAATTTCAAAAAACATGGGCTATAACCCATCGTTTTTTAATTTTTTCATTTTTTTCAAATCCTCCAAAATGATGAAAAACGGCGTGCTATAGTATGCCGTATGATATGGGCTATAGCCCATGGTCCAAAATGATGAGAAACGAGGCTAACTTTTTTTTTCAAAATTTCAAAAAACATGGGCTATAACCCATCGTTTTTTAATTTTTTAATTTTTTTCAAATCCTCCAAAATGATGAAAAACGGCGTGCTATAGTATGCCGTACGATATGGGCTATAGCCCATGGTCCAAAATGATGAGAAACGAGGCTAACTTTTTTTTTCAAAATTTCAAAAAACATGGGCTATAACCCATCTTTTTTTATTTTTTTATTTTTTTCAAATCCTCCAAAATGATGAAAAACGGCGTGCTATAGTATGCCGTACGATATGGGCTATAGCCCATGGTCCAAAATGATGAGAAACGAGGCTAACTTTTTTTTTCAAAATTTAAAAAAACATGGGCTATAACCCATCTTTTTTTTATTTTTTTATTTTTTTCAAATCCTCCAAAATGATGAAAAACGGCGTGCTATAGTATGCCGTACGATATGGGCTATAGCCCATGGTCCAAAATGATGAGAAACGAGGCTAACTTTTTTTTTCAAAATTTCAAAAAACATGGGCTATAACCCATCGTTTTTTTATTTTTTCATTTTTTTCAAATCCTCCAAAATGATTAAAAACGGCGTGCTATAGTATGCCGTACGATATGGGCTATAGCCCATGGTCCAAAATGATGAGAAACGAGGCTAACTTTTTTTTTCAAAATTTCAAAAAACATGGGCTATAACCCATCGTTTTTTTATTTTTTCATTTTTTTCAAATCCTCCAAAATGATGAAAAACGGCGTGCTATAGTATGCCGTACGATTTGGGCTATAGCCCATGGTCCAAAATGATGAGAAACGAGGCTAACTTTTTGTTTCAAAATTTCAAAAAACATGGGCTATAACCCATCGTTTTTTAATTTTTTTATTTTTTTCAAATCCTCCAAAATGATGAAAAACGGCGTGCTATAGTATGCCGTACGATATGGGCTATAGCCCATGGTCCAAAATGATGAGAAACGAGGCTAACTTTTTTTTTCAAAATTTAAAAAAACATGGGCTATTACCCATCGTTTTTTTATTTTTTCATTTTTTTAAAATCCTCCAAAATGATGAAAAACGGCGTGCTATAGTATGCCGTACGATATGGGCTATAGCCCATGGTCCAAAATGATGAGAAACGAGGCTAACTTTTTTTTCCAAAATTTCAAAAAACATGGGCTATAACCCATCGTTTTTTTATTTTTTTATTTTTTTCAAATCCTCCAAAATGATGAAAAACGGCGTGCTATAGTATGCCGTACGATATGGGCTATAGCCCATGGTCCAAAATGATGAGAAACGAGGCTAACTTTTTTTTTCAAAATTTAAAAAAACATGGGCTATAACCCATCTTTTTTTATTTTTTTATTTTTTTCAAATCCTCCAAAATGATGAAAAACGGCGTGCTATAGTATGCCGTACGATATGGGCTATAGCCCATGGTCCAAAATGATGAGAAACGAGGCTAACTTTTTTTTTCAAAATTTCAAAAAACATGGGCTATAACCCATCGTTTTTTTATTTTTTCATTTTTTTCAAATCCTCCAAAATGATTAAAAACGGCGTGCTATAGTATGCCGTACGATATGGGCTATAGCCCATGGTCCAAAATGATGAGAAACGAGGCTAACTTTTTTTTTCAAAATTTCAAAAAACATGGGCTATAACCCATCGTTTTTTTATTTTTTCATTTTTTTCAAATCCTCCAAAATGATGAAAAACGGCGTGCTATAGTATGCCGTACGATATGGGCTATAGCCCATGGTCCAAAATGATGAGAAACGATGCTAACTTTTTTTTCCAAAATTTCAAAAAACATGGGCTATAACCCATCGTTTTTTTATTTTTTCATTTTTTTCAAATCCTCCAAAATGATGAAAAACGGCGTGCTATAGTATGCCGTACGATATGGGCTATAGCCCATGGTCCAAAATGATGAGAAACGAGGCTAACTTTTTTTTTCAAAATTTCAAAAAACATGGGCTATAACCCATCGTTTTTTTTTTTTTTCATTTTTTTCAAATCCTCCAAAATGATGAAAAACGGCGTGCTATAGTATGCCGTACGATTTGGGCTATAGCCCATGGTCCAAAATGATGAGAAACGAGGCTAACTTTTTGTTTCAAAATTTCAAAAAACATGGGCTATAACCCATCGTTTTTTTATTTTTTCATTTTTTTCAAATCCTCCAAAATGATTAAAAACGGCGTGCTATAGTATGCCGTACGATATGGGCTATAGCCCATGGTCCAAAATGATGAGAAACGAGGCTAACTTTTTTTTTCAAAATTTCAAAAAACATGGGCTATAACCCATCGTTTTTTTATTTTTTCATTTTTTTCAAATCCTCCAAAATGATGAAAAACGGCGTGCTATAGTATGCCGTACGATATGGGCTATAGCCCATGGTCCAAAATGATGAGAAACGAGGCTAACTTTTTTTTTCAAAATTTCAAAAAACATGGGCTATAACCCATCGTTTTTTTATTTTTTCATTTTTTTCAAATCCTCCAAAATGATTAAAAACGGCGTGCTATAGTATGCCGTACGATATGGGCTATAGCCCATGGTCCAAAATGATGAGAAACGAGGCTAACTTTTTTTTTCAAAATTTCAAAAAACATGGGCTATAACCCATCGGTTTTTTATTTTTTCATTTTTTTCAAATCCTCCAAAATGATTAAAAACGGCGTGCTATAGTATGCCGTACGATATGGGCTATAGCCCATGGTCCAAAATGATGAGAAACGAGGCTAACTTTTTTTTTCAAAATTTCAAAAAACATGGGCTATAACCCATCGTTTTTTAATTTTTTCATTTTTTTCAAATCCTCCAAAATGATGAAAAACGGCGTGCTATAGTATGCCGTATGATATGGGCTATAGCCCATGGTCCAAAATGATGAGAAACGAGGCTAACTTTTTTTTTCAAAATTTCAAAAAACATGGGCTATAACCCATCGTTTTTTTATTTTTTTATTTTTTTCAAATCCTCCAAAATGATGAAAAACGGCGTGCTATAGTATGCCGTACGATATGGGCTATAGCCCATGGTCCAAAATGATGAGAAACGAGGCTAACTTTTTTTTTCAAAATTTCAAAAAACATGGGCTATAACCCATCTTTTTTTATTTTTTTATTTTTTTCAAATCCTCCAAAATGATGAAAAACGGCGTGCTATAGTATGCCGTACGATATGGGCTATAGCCCATGGTCCAAAATGATGAGAAACGAGGCTAACTTTTTTTTTCAAAATTTAAAAAAACATGGGCTATAACCCATCTTTTTTTTATTTTTTTATTTTTTTCAAATCCTCCAAAATGATGAAAAACGGCGTGCTATAGTATGCCGTACGATATGGGCTATAGCCCATGGTCCAAAATGATGAGAAACGAGGCTAACTTTTTTTTTCAAAATTTCAAAAAACATGGGCTATAACCCATCGTTTTTTTATTTTTTCATTTTTTTCAAATCCTCCAAAATGATTAAAAACGGCGTGCTATAGTATGCCGTACGATATGGGCTATAGCCCATGGTCCAAAATGATGAGAAACGAGGCTAACTTTTTTTTTCAAAATTTCAAAAAACATGGGCTATAACCCATCGTTTTTTTATTTTTTCATTTTTTTCAAATCCTCCAAAATGATGAAAAACGGCGTGCTATAGTATGCCGTACGATATGGGCTATAGCCCATGGTCCAAAATGATGAGAAACGATGCTAACTTTTTTTTCCAAAATTTCAAAAAACATGGGCTATAACCCATCGTTTTTTTATTTTTTCATTTTTTTCAAATCCTCCAAAATGATGAAAAACGGCGTGCTATAGTATGCCGTACGATATGGGCTATAGCCCATGGTCCAAAATGATGAGAAACGAGGCTAACTTTTTTTTTCAAAATTTCAAAAAACATGGGCTATAACCCATCGTTTTTTTATTTTTTCATTTTTTTCAAATCCTCCAAAATGATTAAAAACGGCGTGCTATAGTATGCCGTACGATATGGGCTATAGCCCATGGTCCAAAATGATGAGAAACGAGGCTAACTTTTTTTTTCAAAATTTCAAAAAACATGGGCTATAACCCATCGTTTTTTTATTTTTTCATTTTTTTCAAATCCTCCAAAATGATGAAAAACGGCGTGCTATAGTATGCCGTACGATTTGGGCTATAGCCCATGGTCCAAAATGATGAGAAACGAGGCTAACTTTTTGTTTCAAAATTTCAAAAAACATGGGCTATAACCCATCGTTTTTTTATTTTTTCATTTTTTTCAAATCCTCCAAAATGATTAAAAACGGCGTGCTATAGTATGCCGTACGATATGGGCTATAGCCCATGGTCCAAAATGATGAGAAACGAGGCTAACTTTTTTTTTCAAAATTTCAAAAAACATGGGCTATAACCCATCGTTTTTTTATTTTTTCATTTTTTTCAAATCCTCCAAAATGATGAAAAACGGCGTGCTATAGTATGCCGTACGATATGGGCTATAGCCCATGGTCCAAAATGATGAGAAACGAGGCTAACTTTTTTTTTCAAAATTTCAAAAAACATGGGCTATAACCCATCGTTTTTTTATTTTTTCATTTTTTTCAAATCCTCCAAAATGATTAAAAACGGCGTGCTATAGTATGCCGTACGATATGGGCTATAGCCCATGGTCCAAAATGATGAGAAACGAGGCTAACTTTTTTTTTCAAAATTTCAAAAAACATGGGCTATAACCCATCGGTTTTTTATTTTTTCATTTTTTTCAAATCCTCCAAAATGATTAAAAACGGCGTGCTATAGTATGCCGTACGATATGGGCTATAGCCCATGGTCCAAAATGATGAGAAACGAGGCTAACTTTTTTTTTCAAAATTTCAAAAAACATGGGCTATAACCCATCGTTTTTTAATTTTTTCATTTTTTTCAAATCCTCCAAAATGATGAAAAACGGCGTGCTATAGTATGCCGTATGATATGGGCTATAGCCCATGGTCCAAAATGATGAGAAACGAGGCTAACTTTTTTTTTCAAAATTTCAAAAAACATGGGCTATAACCCATCGTTTTTTAATTTTTTAATTTTTTTCAAATCCTCCAAAATGATGAAAAACGGCGTGCTATAGTATGCCGTACGATATGGGCTATAGCCCATGGTCCAAAATGATGAGAAACGAGGCTAACTTTTTTTTTCAAAATTTCAAAAAACATGGGCTATAACCCATCTTTTTTTATTTTTTTATTTTTTTCAAATCCTCCAAAATGATGAAAAACGGCGTGCTATAGTATGCCGTACGATATGGGCTATAGCCCATGGTCCAAAATGATGAGAAACGAGGCTAACTTTTTTTTTCAAAATTAAAAAAAACATGGGCTATAACCCATCTTTTTTTTATTTATTTTTTTTTTTCAAATCCTCCAAAATGATGAAAAACGGCGTGCTATAGTATGCCGTACGATATGGGCTATAGCCCATGGTCCAAAATGATGAGAAACGAGGCTAACTTTTTTTTTCAAAATTTCAAAAAACATGGGCTATAACCCATCGTTTTTTTATTTTTTCATTTTTTTCAAATCCTCCAAAATGATTAAAAACGGCGTGCTATAGTATGCCGTACGATATGGGCTATAGCCCATGGTCCAAAATGATGAGAAACGAGGCTAACTTTTTTTTTCAAAATTTCAAAAAACATGGGCTATAACCCATCGTTTTTTTATTTTTTCATTTTTTTCAAATCCTCCAAAATGATGAAAAACGGCGTGCTATAGTATGCCGTACGATATGGGCTATAGCCCATGGTCCAAAATGATGAGAAACGATGCTAACTTTTTTTTCCAAAATTTCAAAAAACATGGGCTATAACCCATCGTTTTTTTATTTTTTCATTTTTTTCAAATCCTCCAAAATGATGAAAAACGGCGTGCTATAGTATGCCGTACGATATGGGCTATAGCCCATGGTCCAAAATGATGAGAAACGAGGCTAACTTTTTTTTTCAAAATTTAAAAAAACATGGGCTGTAACCCATCGTTTTTTTATTTTTTCATTTTTTTCAAATCCTCCAAAATGATTAAAAACGGCGTGCTATAGTATGCCGTACGATATGGGCTATAGCCCATGGTCCAAAATGATGAGAAACGAGGCTAACTTTTTTTTTCAAAATTTCAAAAAACATGGGCTATAACCCATAGTTTTTTTATTTTTTCATTTTTTTCAAATCCTCCAAAATGATTAAAAACGGCGTGCTATAGTATGCCGTACGATATGGGCTATAGCCCATGGTCCAAAATGATGAGAAACGAGGCTAACTTTTTTTTTCAAAATTTCAAAAAACATGGGCTATAACCCATCGTTTTTTAATTTTTTCATTTTTTTCAAATCCTCCAAAATGATGAAAAACGGCGTGCTATAGTATGCCGTATGATATGGGCTATAGCCCATGGTCCAAAATGATGAGAAACGAGGCTAACTTTTTTTTTTCAAAATTTCAAAAAACATGGGCTATAACCCATCGTTTTTTAATTTTTTAATTTTTTTCAAATCCTCCAAAATGATGAAAAACGGCGTGCTATAGTATGCCGTACGATATGGGCTATAGCCCATGGTCCAAAATGATGAGAAACGAGGCTAACTTTTTTTTTCAAAATTTCAAAAAACATGGGCTATAACCCATCTTTTTTTATTTTTTTATTTTTTTCAAATCCTCCAAAATGATGAAAAACGGCGTGCTATAGTATGCCGTACGATATGGGCTATAGCCCATGGTCCAAAATGATGAGAAACGAGGCTAACTTTTTTTTTCAAAATTTAAAAAAACATGGGCTATAACCCATCTTTTTTTTATTTTTTTATTTTTTTCAAATCCTCCAAAATGATGAAAAACGGCGTGCTATAGTATGCCGTACGATATGGGCTATAGCCCATGGTCCAAAATGATGAGAAACGAGGCTAACTTTTTTTTTCAAAATTTCAAAAAACATGGGCTATAACCCATCGTTTTTTTATTTTTTCATTTTTTTCAAATCCTCCAAAATGATTAAAAACGGCGTGCTATAGTATGCCGTACGATATGGGCTATAGCCCATGGTCCAAAATGATGAGAAACGAGGCTAACTTTTTTTTTCAAAATTTCAAAAAACATGGGCTATAACCCATCGTTTTTTTATTTTTTCATTTTTGTCAAATCCTCCAAAATGATTAAAAACGGCGTGCTATAGTATGCCGTTCGATATGGGCTATAGCCCATGGTCCAAAATGATGAGAAACGAGGCTAACTTTTTTTTCCAAAATTTCAAAAAACATGGGCTATAACCCATCGTTTTTTTATTTTTTCATTTTTTTCAAATCCTCCAAAATGATGAAAAACGGCGTGCTATAGTATGCCGTACGATATGGGCTATAGCCCATGGTCCAAAATGATGAGAAACGAGGCTAACTTTTTTTTTCAAAATTTCAAAAAACATGGGCTATAACCCATCGTTTTTTTATTTTTTCATTTTTTTCAAATCCTCCAAAATGATGAAAAACGGCGTGCTATAGTATGCCGTACGATTTGGGCTATAGCCCATGGTCCAAAATGATGAGAAACGAGGCTAACTTTTTGTTTCAAAATTTCAAAAAACATGGGCTATAACCCATCGTTTTTTTATTTTTTCATTTTTTTCAAATCCTCCAAAATGATTAAAAACGGCGTGCTATAGTATGCCGTACGATATGGGCTATAGCCCATGGTCCAAAATGATGAGAAACGAGGCTAACTTTTTTTTTCAAAATTTCAAAAAACATGGGCTATAACCCATCGTTTTTTTATTTTTTCATTTTTTTCAAATCCTCCAAAATGATGAAAAACGGCGTGCTATAGTATGCCGTACGATATGGGCTATAGCCCATGGTCCAAAATGATGAGAAACGAGGCTAACTTTTTTTTTCAAAATTTCAAAAAACATGGGCTATAACCCATCGTTTTTTTATTTTTTCATTTTTTTCAAATCCTCCAAAATGATTAAAAACGGCGTGCTATAGTATGCCGTACGATATGGGCTATAGCCCATGGTCCAAAATGATGAGAAACGAGGCTAACTTTTTTTTTCAAAATTTCAAAAAACATGGGCTATAACCCATCGTTTTTTTATTTTTTCATTTTTGTCAAATCCTCCAAAATGATTAAAAACGGCGTGCTATAGTATGCCGTACGATATGGGCTATAGCCCATGGTCCAAAATGATGAGAAACGAGGCTAACTTTTTTTTTCAAAATTTCAAAAAACATGGGCTATAACCCATCGTTTTTTTATTTTTTCATTTTTTTCAAATCCTCCAAAATGATGAAAAACGGCGTGCTATAGTATGCCGTACGATATGGGCTATAGCCCATGGTCCAAAATGATGAGAAACGAGGCTAACTTTTTTTTCAGAATTTCAAAAAGCATGGGCTATAACCCATCGTTTTTTTATTTTTTTTATTTTTTTCAAATCCTCCAAAATGATGAAAAACGGCGTGCTATAGTATGCCGTACGATATGGGCTATAGCCCATGGTCCAAAATGATGAGAAACGAGGCTAACTTTTTTTTCCAAAATTTCAAAAAACATGGGCTATAACCCATCTTTTTTAATTTTTTCATTTTTTTCAAATCCTCCAAAATGATGAAAAACGGCGTGCTATAGTATGCCGTACGATATGGGCTATAGCCCATGGTCCAAAATGATGAGAAACGAGGCTAACTTTTTTTTTCAAAATTTAAAAAAACATGGGCTATAACCCATCGTCTTTTTATTTTTTCATTTTTTTAAAATCCTCCAAAATGATGAAAAACGGCGTGCTATAGTATGCCGTACGATATGGGCTATAGCCCATGGTCCAAAATGATGAGAAACGAGGCTAACTTTTTTTTCCAAAATTTCAAAAAACATGGGCTATAACCCATCGTTTTTTTATTTTTTCATTTTTTTCAAATCCTCCAAAATGATGAAAAACGGCGTGCTATAGTATGCCGTATGATATGGGCTATAGCCCATGGTCCAAAATGATGAGAAACGAGGCTAACTTTTTTTTTCAAAATTTAAAAAAACATGGGCTATAACCCATCTTTTTTAATTTTTTAATTTTTTTCAAATCCTCCAAAATGATTAAAACGGCGTGCTATAGTATGCCGTACGATATGGGCTATAGCCCATGGTCCAAAATGATGAGAAACGAGGCTAACTTTTTTTTTCAAAATTTAAAAAAAACATGGGCTATAACCCATCTTTTTTATTTTTTTATTTTTTTCAAATCCTCCAAAATGATGAAAAACGGCGTGCTATAGTATGCCGTACGATATGGGCTATAGCCCATGGTCCAAAATGATGAGAAACGAGGCTAACTTTTTTTTTCAAAATTTCAAAAAACATGGGCTATAACCCATCGTTTTTTTATTTTTTCATTTTTTTCAAATCCTCCAAAATGATTAAAAACGGCGTGCTATAGTATGCCGTACGATATGGGCTATAGCCCATGGTCCAAAATGATGAGAAACGAGGCTAACTTTTTTTTTCAAAATTTCAAAAAACATGGGCTATAACCCATCGTTTTTTTATTTTTTCATTTTTTTCAAATCCTCCAAAATGATGAAAAACGGCGTGCTATAGTATGCCGTACGATATGGGCTATAGCCCATGGTCCAAAATGATGAGAAACGATGCTAACTTTTTTTTCCAAAATTTCAAAAAACATGGGCTATAACCCATCGTTTTTTTATTTTTTCATTTTTTTCAAATCCTCCAAAATGATGAAAAACGGCGTGCTATAGTATGCCGTACGATATGGGCTATAGCCCATGGTCCAAAATGATACGAGGCTAACTTTTTTTTTCAAAATTTCAAAAAACATGGGCTATAACCCATCGTTTTTTTATTTTTTCATTTTTTTCAAATCCTCCAAAATGATTAAAAACGGCGTGCTATAGTATGCCGTACGATATGGGCTATAGCCCATGGTCCAAAATGATGAGAAACGAGGCTAACTTTTTTTTTCAAAATTTCAAAAAACATGGGCTATAACCCATCGTTTTTTTATTTTTTCATTTTTTTCAAATCCTCCAAAATGATTAAAAACGGCGTGCTATAGTATGCCGTACGATATGGGCTATAGCCCATGGTCCAAAATGATGAGAAACGAGGCTAACTTTTTTTTTCAAAATTTCAAAAAACATGGGCTATAACCCATCGTTTTTTTATTTTTTCATTTTTTTCAAATCCTCCAAAATGATGAAAAACGGCGTGCTATAGTATGCCGTACGATATGGGCTATAGCCCATGGTCCAAAATGTTTTGAAACGAGGCTAACTTTTTTTTTCAAAATTTCAAAAAACATGGGCTATAACCCATCGTTTTTTTATTTTTTCATTTTTTTCAAATCCTCCAAAATGATTAAAAACGGCGTGCTATAGTATGCCGTACGATATGGGCTATAGCCCATGGTCCAAAATGATGAGAAACGAGGCTAACTTTTTTTCCCAAAATTTCAAAAAACATGGGCTATAACCCATCGTTTTTTTATTTTTTCATTTTTTTCAAATCCTCCAAAATGATTAAAAACGGCGTGCTATAGTATGCCGTACGATATGGGCTATAGCCCATGGTCCAAAATGATGAGAAACTAGGCTAACTTTTCTTTTCAAAATTTCAAAAAACATGGGCTATAACCCATCGTTTTTTTATTTTTTCATTTTTTTCAAATCCTCCAAAATGATGAAAAACGGCGTGCTATAGTATGCCGTACGATTTGGGCTATAGCCCATGGTCCAAAATGATGAGAAACGAGGCTAACTTTTTGTTTCAAAATTTCAAAAAACATGGGCTATAACCCATCGTTTTTTTATTTTTTCATTTTTTTCAAATCCTCCAAAATGATTAAAAACGGCGTGCTATAGTATGCCGTACGATATGGGCTATAGCCCATGGTCCAAAATGATGAGAAACGAGGCTAACTTTTTTTTTCAAAATTTCAAAAAACATGGGCTATAACCCATCGTTTTTTTATTTTTTCATTTTTTTCAAATCCTCCAAAATGATGAAAAACGGCGTGCTATAGTATGCCGTACGATATGGGCTATAGCCCATGGTCCAAAATTATGAGAAACGAGGCTAACTTTTTTTTTCAAAATTTCAAAAAACATGGGCTATAACCCATCGTTTTTTTATTTTTTCATTTTTTTCAAATCCTCCAAAATGATGAAAAACGGCGTGCTATAGTATGCCGTACGATTTGGGCTATAGCCCATGGTCCAAAATGATGAGAAACGAGGCTAACTTTTTGTTTCAAAATTTCAAAAAACATGGGCTATAACCCATCGTTTTTTTATTTTTTCATTTTTTTCAAATCCTCCAAAATGATTAAAAACGGCGTGCTATAGTATGCCGTACGATATGGGCTATAGCCCATGGTCCAAAATGATGAGAAACGAGGCTAACTTTTTTTTTCAAAATTTCAAAAAACATGGGCTATAACCCATCGTTTTTTTATTTTTTCATTTTTTTCAAATCCTCCAAAATGATGAAAAACGGCGTGCTATAGTATGCCGTACGATATGGGCTATAGCCCATGGTCCAAAATGATGAGAAACGAGGCTAACTTTTTTTTTCAAAATTTCAAAAAACATGGGCTATAACCCATCGTTTTTTTATTTTTTCATTTTTTTCAAATCCTCCAAAATGATTAAAAACGGCGTGCTATAGTATGCCGTACGATATGGGCTATAGCCCATGGTCCAAAATGATGAGAAACGAGGCTAACTTTTTTTTTCAAAATTTCAAAAAACATAGGCTATAACCCATCGTTTTTTTATTTTTTCATTTTTTTCAAATCCTCCAAAATGATTAAAAACGGCGTGCTATAGTATGCCGTACGATATGGGCTATAGCCCACGGTCGAAAATGATGAGAAACGAGGCTAACTTTTTTTTTCAAAATTTCAAAAAACATGGGATATAACCCATCGTTTTTGTCATTTCGTCATTTTTTTCAAATCCTCAAAAATGATGAAAAACGGCGCGCTATAGTATGCCGTACGATATGGGCTATAGCGCCGTTAATTTCAAAATTTCAAAAAACATGGGATATAACCCATCGTTTTTGTCATTTCGTCATTTTTTTCAAATCCTCAAAAATGATGAAAAACGGCGCGCTATAGTATGCCGTACGATATGGGCTATAGCCCACGGTCCAAAATGATGTGAAACGAGGCTAACTTTTTTTTTCAAAATTTCAAAAAACATGGGCTATAACCCATCGTTTTTGTCATTTCGTCATTTTTTTTCAAATCTTCAAAAATGATGAAAAACTGTGCGCTATGGTATGCCGTACGATATGGGCTATAGCCCACGGTCCAAAATGATGAGAAACGAGGCTAACTTTTTTTTCCAAAATTTCAAAAAACATGGGCTATAACCCATCGTTTTTGTCATTTCGTCATTTTTTTTCAAATCCTCAAAAATGATGAAAAACGGCGCGCTATAGTATGCCGTACGATATGGGCTATAGCCCACGGTCCAAAATGATGTGAAACGAGGCTAACTTTTTTTTTCAAAATTTCAAAAAACATGGGCTATAACCCATCGTTTTTGTCATTTCGTCATTTTTTTCAAATCTTCAAAAATGATGAAAAACTGAGCGCTATAGTATGCCGAACGATATGGGCTATAGCCCAAGGTCCAAAATGATGAGAAACGAGGCTAACTTTTTTTTTCAAAATTTCAAAAAACATGGGCTATAACCCATCGTTTTTGTCATTTCGTCATTTTTTTCAAATCCTCAAAAATGATGAAAAACGGCGCGCTATAGTATGCCGTACGATATGGGCTATAGCCCACGGTCCAAAATGATGTGAAACGAGGCTAACTTTTTTTTTCAAAATTTAAAAAAACATGGGCTATAACCCATCGTTTTTGTCATTTCGTCATTTTTTTCAAATCTTCAAAAATGATGAAAAACTGAGCACTATAGTATGCCGTACGATATGGGCTATAGCCCACGGTCCAAAATGATGAGAAACGAGGCTAACTTTTTTTTTCAAAATTTCAAAAAACATGGGCCCATCGTTTTTGTCATTTCGTCATTTTTTTTAAATCCTCAAAAATGATGAAAAACGGCGCGCTATAGTATGCCGTACGATATGGGCTATAGCCCACGGTCCAAAATGATGTGAAACGAGGCTAACTTTTTTTTTCAAAATTTCAAAAAACATGGGCTATAACCCATCGTTTTTGTCATTTCGTCATTTTTTTCAAATCCTCAAAAATGATGAAAAACGGCGCGCTATAGTATGCCGTACGATATGGGCTATAGCCCACGGTCCAAAATGATGTGAAACGAGGCTAACTTTTTTTTTCAAAATTAAAAAAAACATGGGCTATAACCCATCGTTTTTGTCATTTCGTCATTTTTTTCAAATCTTCAAAAATGATGAAAAACTGAGCACTATAGTATGCCGTACGATATGGGCTATAGCCCACGGTCCAAAATGATGAGAAACGAGGCTAACTTTTTTTTTCAAAATTAAAAAAAACATGGGCTATAACCCATCGTTTTTTTATTTTTTCATTTTTTTAAAATCCTCCAAAATGATGAAAAACGGCGTGCTATAGTATGCCGTATGATATGGGCTATAGCCCATGGTCCAAAATGATGAGAAACGAGGCTAACTTTTTTTTTCAAAATTTCAAAAAACATGGGCTATAACCCATCTTTTTTAATTTTTTATTTTTTTTCAAATCCTCCAAAATGATGAAAAACGGCGTGCTATAGTATGCCGTACGATATGGGCTATAGCCCATGGTCCAAAATGATGAGAAACGAGGCTAACTTTTTTTTTCAAAATTTCAAAAAACATGGGCTATAACCCATCGTTTTTTTATTTTTTCATTTTTTTCAAATCCTCCAAAATGATTAAAAACGGCGTGCTATAGTATGCCGTACGATATGGGCTATAGCCCATGGTCCAAAATGATGAGAAACGAGGCTAACTTTTTTTTTCAAAATTTCAAAAAACATGGGCTATAACCCATCGTTTTTTAATTTTTTCATTTTTTTCAAATCCTCCAAAATGATGAAAAACGGCGTGCTATAGTATGCCGTATGATATGGGCTATAGCCCATGGTCCAAAATGATGAGAAACGAGGCTAACTTTTTTTTTCAAAATTACAAAAAACATGGGCTATAACCCATCGTTTTTTAATTTTTTAATTTTTTTCAAATCCTCCAAAATGATGAAAAACGGCGTGCTATAGTATGCCGTACGATATGGGCTATAGCCCATGGTCCAAAATGATGAGAAACGAGGCTAACTTTTTTTTCAGAATTTCAAAAAGCATGGGCTATAACCCATCGTTTTTTTATTTTTTTATTTTTTTCAAATCCTCCAAAATGATGAAAAACGGCGTGCTATAGTATGCCGTACGATATGGGCTATAGCCCATGGTCCAAAATGATGAGAAACGAGGCTAACTTTTTTTTTCAAAATTAAAAAAAACATGGGCTATAACCCATCGTTTTTTTATTTTTTCATTTTTTTCAAATCCTCCAAAATGATGAAAAACGGCGTGCTATAGTATGCCGTATGATATGGGCTATAGCCCATGGTCCAAAATGATGAGAAACGAGGCTAACTTTTTTTTTCAAAATTTCAAAAAACATGGGCTATAACCCATCTTTTTTAATTTTAATTTTTTTTTCAAATCCTCCAAAATGATGAAAAACGGCGTGCTATAGTATGCCGTACGATATGGGCTATAGCCCATGGTCCAAAATGATGAGAAACGAGGCTAACTTTTTTTTTCAAAATTTCAAAAAACATGGGCTATAACCCATCGTTTTTTTATTTTTTCATTTTTTTCAAATCCTCCAAAATGATTAAAAACGGCGTGCTATAGTATGCCGTACGATATGGGCTATAGCCCATGGTCCAAAATGATGAGAAACGAGGCTAACTTTTTTTTTCAAAATTTCACAAAACATGGGCTATAACCCATCGTTTTTTTATTTTTTCATTTTTTTCAAATCCTCCAAAATGATGAAAAACGGCGTGCTATAGTATGCCGTATGATATGGGCTATAGCCCATGGTCCAAAATGATGAGAAACGAGGCTAACTTTTTTTTTCAAAATTTCAAAAAACATGGGCTATAACCCATCGTTTTTTAATTTTTTAATTTTTTTCAAATCCTCCAAAATGATGAAAAACGGCGTGCTATAGTATGCCGTACGATATGGGCTATAGCCCATGGTCCAAAATGATGAGAAACGAGGCTAACTTTTTTTTTCAAAATTTAAAAAAACATGGGCTATTACCCATCGTTTTTTTATTTTTTCATTTTTTTAAAATCCTCCAAAATGATGAAAAACGGCGTGCTATAGTATGCCGTACGATATGGGCTATAGCCCATGGTCCAAAATGATGAGAAACGAGGCTAACTTTTTTTTCCAAAATTTCAAAAAACATGGGCTATAACCCATCGTTTTTTTATTTTTTTATTTTTTTCAAATCCTCCAAAATGATGAAAAACGGCGTGCTATAGTATGCCGTACGATATGGGCTATAGCCCATGGTCCAAAATGATGAGAAACGAGGCTAACTTTTTTTTTCAAAATTTAAAAAAACATGGGCTATAACCCATCTTTTTTTATTTTTTTATTTTTTTCAAATCCTCCAAAATGATGAAAAACGGCGTGCTATAGTATGCCGTACGATATGGGCTATAGCCCATGGTCCAAAATGATGAGAAACGAGGCTAACTTTTTTTTTCAAAATTTCAAAAAACATGGGCTATAACCCATCGTTTTTTTATTTTTTCATTTTTTTCAAATCCTCCAAAATGATTAAAAACGGCGTGCTATAGTATGCCGTACGATATGGGCTATAGCCCATGGTCCAAAATGATGAGAAACGAGGCTAACTTTTTTTTTCAAAATTTCAAAAAACATGGGCTATAACCCATCGTTTTTTTATTTTTTCATTTTTTTCAAATCCTCCAAAATGATGAAAAACGGCGTGCTATAGTATGCCGTACGATATGGGCTATAGCCCATGGTCCAAAATGATGAGAAACGATGCTAACTTTTTTTTCCAAAATTTCAAAAAACATGGGCTATAACCCATCGTTTTTTTATTTTTTCATTTTTTTCAAATCCTCCAAAATGATGAAAAACGGCGTGCTATAGTATGCCGTACGATATGGGCTATAGCCCATGGTCCAAAATGATGAGAAACGAGGCTAACTTTTTTTTTCAAAATTTCAAAAAACATGGGCTATAACCCATCGTTTTTTTATTTTTTCATTTTTTTCAAATCCTCCAAAATGATGAAAAACGGCGTGCTATAGTATGCCGTACGATTTGGGCTATAGCCCATGGTCCAAAATGATGAGAAACGAGGCTAACTTTTTGTTTCAAAATTTCAAAAAACATGGGCTATAACCCATCGTTTTTTTATTTTTTCATTTTTTTCAAATCGTCCAAAATGATTAAAAACGGCGTGCTATAGTATGCCGTACGATATGGGCTATAGCCCATGGTCCAAAATGATGAGAAACGAGGCTAACTTTTTTTTTCAAAATTTCAAAAAACATGGGCTATAACCCATCGTTTTTTTATTTTTTCATTTTTTTCAAATCCTCCAAAATGATTAAAAACGGCGTGCTATAGTATGCCGTACGATATGGGCTATAGCCCATGGTCCAAAATGATGAGAAACGAGGCTAACTTTTTTTTTCAAAATTTCAAAAAACATGGGCTATAACCCATCGTTTTTTTATTTTTTCATTTTTTTCAAATCCTCCAAAATGATGAAAAACGGCGTGCTATAGTATGCCGTACGATATGGGCTATAGCCCATGGTCCAAAATGATGAGAAACGATGCTAACTTTTTTTTCCAAAATTTCAAAAAACATGGGCTATAACCCATCGTTTTTTTATTTTTTCATTTTTTTCAAATCCTCCAAAATGATGAAAAACGGCGTGCTATAGTATGCCGTACGATATGGGCTATAGCCCATGGTCCAAAATGATGAGAAACGAGGCTAACTTTTTTTTTCAAAATTTCAAAAAACATGGGCTATAACCCATCGTTTTTTTATTTTTTCATTTTTTTCAAATCCTCCAAAATGATGAAAAACGGCGTGCTATAGTATGCCGTACGATTTGGGCTATAGCCCATGGTCCAAAATGATGAGAAACGAGGCTAACTTTTTGTTTCAAAATTTCAAAAAACATGGGCTATAACCCATCGTTTTTTTATTTTTTCATTTTTTTCAAATCGTCCAAAATGATTAAAAACGGCGTGCTATAGTATGCCGTACGATATGGGCTATAGCCCATGGTCCAAAATGATGAGAAACGAGGCTAACTTTTTTTTTCAAAATTTCAAAAAACATGGGCTATAACCCATCGTTTTTTTATTTTTTCATTTTTTTCAAATCCTCCAAAATGATGAAAAACGGCGTGCTATAGTATGCCGTACGATATGGGCTATAGCCCATGGTCCAAAATGATGAGAAACGAGGCTAACTTTTTTTTTCAAAATTTCAAAAAACATGGGCTATAACCCATCGTTTTTTTATTTTTTCATTTTTTTCAAATCCTCCAAAATGATTAAAAACGGCGTGCTATAGTATGCCGTACGATATGGGCTATAGCCCATGGTCCAAAATGATGAGAAACGAGGCTAACTTTTTTTTTCAAAATTTCAAAAAACATGGGCTATAACCCATCGGTTTTTTATTTTTTCATTTTTTTCAAATCCTCCAAAATGATTAAAAACGGCGTGCTATAGTATGCCGTACGATATGGGCTATAGCCCATGGTCCAAAATGATGAGAAACGAGGCTAACTTTTTTTTTCAAAATTTCAAAAAACATGGGCTATAACCCATCGTTTTTTAATTTTTTCATTTTTTTCAAATCCTCCAAAATGATGAAAAACGGCGTGCTATAGTATGCCGTATGATATGGGCTATAGCCCATGGTCCAAAATGATGAGAAACGAGGCTAACTTTTTTTTTCAAAATTTCAAAAAACATGGGCTATAACCCATCGTTTTTTAATTTTTTAATTTTTTTCAAATCCTCCAAAATGATGAAAAACGGCGTGCTATAGTATGCCGTACGATATGGGCTATAGCCCATGGTCCAAAATGATGAGAAACGAGGCTAACTTTTTTTTTCAAAATTTCAAAAAACATGGGCTATAACCCATCTTTTTTTATTTTTTTATTTTTTTCAAATCCTCCAAAATGATGAAAAACGGCGTGCTATAGTATGCCGTACGATATGGGCTATAGCCCATGGTCCAAAATGATGAGAAACGAGGCTAACTTTTTTTTTCAAAATTTAAAAAAACATGGGCTATAACCCATCTTTTTTTTATTTTTTTCAAATCCTCCAAAATGATGAAAAACGGCGTGCTATAGTATGCCGTACGATATGGGCTATAGCCCATGGTCCAAAATGATGAGAAACGAGGCTAACTTTTTTTTCAAAATTTCAAAAAACATGGGCTATAACCCATCGTTTTTTTATTTTTTCATTTTTTTCAAATCCTCCAAAATGATTAAAAACGGCGTGCTATAGTATGCCGTACGATATGGGCTATAGCCCATGGTCCAAAATGATGAGAAACGAGGCTAACTTTTTTTTTCAAAATTTCAAAAAACATGGGCTATAACCCATCGTTTTTTTATTTTTTCATTTTTTTCAAATCCTCCAAAATGATGAAAAACGGTGTGCTATAGTATGCCGTACGATATGGGCTATAGCCCATGGTCCAAAATGATGAGAAACGATGCTAACTTTTTTTTCCAAAATTTCAAAAAACATGGGCTATAACCCATCGTTTTTTTATTTTTTCATTTTTTTCAAATCCTCCAAAATGATGAAAAACGGCGTGCTATAGTATGCCGTACGATATGGGCTATAGCCCATGGTCCAAAATGATGAGAAACGAGGCTAACTTTTTTTTTCAAATTTTCAAAAAACATGGGCTATAACCCATCGTTTTTTTATTTTTTCATTTTTTTCAAATCCTCCAAAATGATTAAAAACGGCGTGCTATAGTATGCCGTACGATATGGGCTATAGCCCATGGTCCAAAATGATGAGAAACGAGGCTAACTTTTTTTTTCAAAATTTCAAAAAACATGGGCTATAACCCATCGTTTTTTTATTTTTTCATTTTTTTCAAATCCTCCAAAATGATTAAAAACGGCGTGCTATAGTATGCCGTACGATATGGGCTATAGCCCATGGTCCAAAATGATGAGAAACGAGGCTAACTTTTTTTTTCAAAATTTCAAAAAACATGGGCTATAACCCATCGTTTTTTAATTTTTTCATTTTTTTCAAATCCTCCAAAATGATGAAAAACGGCGTGCTATAGTATGCCGTATGATATGGGCTATAGCCCATGGTCCAAAATGATGAGAAACGAGGCTAACTTTTTTTTTCAAAATTTCAAAAAACATGGGCTATAACCCATCGTTTTTTAATTTTTTCATTTTTTTCAAATCCTCCAAAATGATGAAAAACGGCGTGCTATAGTATGCCGTACGATATGGGCTATAGCCCATGGTCCAAAATGATGAGAAACGAGGCTAACTTTTTTTTTCAAAATTTCAAAAAACATGGGCTATAACCCATCTTTTTTTATTTTTTTATTTTTTTCAAATCCTCCAAAATGATGAAAAACGGCGTGCTATAGTATGCCGTACGATATGGGCTATAGCCCATGGTCCAAAATGATGAGAAACGAGGCTAACTTTTTTTTTCAAAATTTAAAAAAACATGGGCTATAACCCATCTTTTTTTTATTTTTTTATTTTTTTCAAATCCTCCAAAATGATGAAAAACGGCGTGCTATAGTATGCCGTACGATATGGGCTATAGCCCATGGTCCAAAATGATGAGAAACGAGGCTAACTTTTTTTTTCAAAATTTCAAAAAACATGGGCTATAACCCATCGTTTTTTTATTTTTTCATTTTTTTCAAATCCTCCAAAATGATTAAAAACGGCGTGCTATAGTATGCCGTACGATATGGGCTATAGCCCATGGTCCAAAATGATGAGAAACGAGGCTAACTTTTTTTTTCAAAATTTCAAAAAACATGGGCTATAACCCATCGTTTTTTTATTTTTTCATTTTTTTCAAATCCTCCAAAATGATGAAAAACGGCGTGCTATAGTATGCCGTACGATTTGGGCTATAGCCCATGGTCCAAAATGATGAGAAACGAGGCTAACTTTTTGTTTCAAAATTTCAAAAAACATGGGCTATAACCCATCGTTTTTTTATTTTTTCATTTTTTTCAAATCCTCCAAAATGATTAAAAACGGCGTGCTATAGTATGCCGTACGATATGGGCTATAGCCCATGGTCCAAAATGATGAGAAACGAGGCTAACTTTTTTTTTCAAAATTTCAAAAAACATGGGCTATAACCCATCGTTTTTTTATTTTTTCATTTTTTTCAAATCCTCCAAAATGATGAAAAACGGCGTGCTATAGTATGCCGTACGATATGGGCTATAGCCCATGGTCCAAAATGATGAGAAACGAGGCTAACTTTTTTTTTCAAAATTTCAAAAAACATGGGCTATAACCCATCGTTTTTTTATTTTTTCATTTTTTTCAAATCCTCCAAAATGATTAAAAACGGCGTGCTATAGTATGCCGTACGATATGGGCTATAGCCCATGGTCCAAAATGATGAGAAACGAGGCTAACTTTTTTTTTCAAAATTTCAAAAAACATGGGCTATAACCCATCGTTTTTTTATTTTTTCATTTTTGTCAAATCCTCCAAAATGATTAAAAACGGCGTGCTATAGTATGCCGTACGATATGGGCTATAGCCCATGGTCCAAAATGATGAGAAACGAGGCTAACTTTTTTTTCCAAAATTTCAAAAAACATGGGCTATAACCCATCGTTTTTTTATTTTTTCATTTTTTTCAAATCCTCCAAAATGATGAAAAACGGCGTGCTATAGTATGCCGTACGATATGGGCTATAGCCCATGGTCCAAAATGATGAGAAACGAGGCTAACTTTTTTTTTCAAAATTTCAAAAAACATGGGCTATAACCCATCGTTTTTTTATTTTTTCATTTTTTTCAAATCCTCCAAAATGATGAAAAACGGCGTGCTATAGTATGCCGTACGATTTGGGCTATAGCCCATGGTCCAAAATGATGAGAAACGAGGCTAACTTTTTGTTTCAAAATTTCAAAAAACATGGGCTATAACCCATCGTTTTTTTATTTTTTCATTTTTTTCAAATCCTCCAAAATGATTAAAAACGGCGTGCTATAGTATGCCGTACGATATGGGCTATAGCCCATGGTCCAAAATGATGAGAAACGAGGCTAACTTTTTTTTTCAAAATTTCAAAAAACATGGGCTATAACCCATCGTTTTTTTATTTTTTCATTTTTTTCAAATCCTCCAAAATGATGAAAAACGGCGTGCTATAGTATGCCGTACGATATGGGCTATAGCCCATGGTCCAAAATGATGAGAAACGAGGCTAACTTTTTTTTTCAAAATTTCAAAAAACATGGGCTATAACCCATCGTTTTTTTATTTTTTCATTTTTGTCAAATCCTCCAAAATGATTAAAAACGGCGTGCTATAGTATGCCGTACGATATGGGCTATAGCCCATGGTCCAAAATGATGAGAAACGAGGCTAACTTTTTTTTCCAAAATTTCAAAAAACATGGGCTATAACCCATCGTTTTTTTATTTTTTCATTTTTTTCAAATCCTCCAAAATGATGAAAAACGGCGTGCTATAGTATGCCGTACGATATGGGCTATAGCCCATGGTCCAAAATGATGAGAAACGAGGCTAACTTTTTTTTCAGAATTTCAAAAAGCATGGGCTATAACCCATCGTTTTTTTATTTTTTTTATTTTTTTCAAATCCTCCAAAATGATGAAAAACGGCGTGCTATAGTATGCCGTACGATATGGGCTATAGCCCATGGTCCAAAATGATGAGAAACGAGGCTAACTTTTTTTTCCAAAATTTCAAAAAACATGGGCTATAACCCATCTTTTTTAATTTTTTCATTTTTTTCAAATCCTCCAAAATGATGAAAAACGGCGTGCTATAGTATGCCGTACGATATGGGCTATAGCCCATGGTCCAAAATGATGAGAAACGAGGCTAACTTTTTTTTTCAAAATTTAAAAAAACATGGGCTATAACCCATCGTCTTTTTATTTTTTCATTTTTTTAAAATCCTCCAAAATGATGAAAAACGGCGTGCTATAGTATGCCGTACGATATGGGCTATAGCCCATGGTCCAAAATGATGAGAAACGAGGCTAACTTTTTTTTCCAAAATTTCAAAAAACATGGGCTATAACCCATCGTTTTTTTATTTTTTCATTTTTTTCAAATCCTCCAAAATGATGAAAAACGGCGTGCTATAGTATGCCGTATGATATGGGCTATAGCCCATGGTCCAAAATGATGAGAAACGAGGCTAACTTTTTTTTTCAAAATTTAAAAAAACATGGGCTATAACCCATCTTTTTTAATTTTTTAATTTTTTTCAAATCCTCCAAAATGATGAAAAACGGCGTGCTATAGTATGCCGTACGATATGGGCTATAGCCCATGGTCCAAAATGATGAGAAACGAGGCTAACTTTTTTTTTCAAAATTAAAAAAAAACATGGGCTATAACCCATCTTTTTTTATTTTTTTATTTTTTTCAAATCCTCCAAAATGATGAAAAACGGCGTGCTATAGTATGCCGTACGATATGGGCTATAGCCCATGGTCCAAAATGATGAGAAACGAGGCTAACTTTTTTTTTCAAAATTTCAAAAAACATGGGCTATAACCCATCGTTTTTTTATTTTTTCATTTTTTTCAAATCCTCCAAAATGATTAAAAACGGCGTGCTATAGTATGCCGTACGATATGGGCTATAGCCCATGGTCCAAAATGATGAGAAACGAGGCTAACTTTTTTTTTCAAAATTTCAAAAAACATGGGCTATAACCCATCGTTTTTTTATTTTTTCATTTTTTTCAAATCCTCCAAAATGATGAAAAACGGCGTGCTATAGTATGCCGTACGATATGGGCTATAGCCCATGGTCCAAAATGATGAGAAACGATGCTAACTTTTTTTTCCAAAATTTCAAAAAACATGGGCTATAACCCATCGTTTTTTTATTTTTTCATTTTTTTCAAATCCTCCAAAATGATGAAAAACGGCGTGCTATAGTATGCCGTACGATATGGGCTATAGCCCATGGTCCAAAATGATACGAGGCTAACTTTTTTTTTCAAAATTTCAAAAAACATGGGCTATAACCCATCGTTTTTTTATTTTTTCATTTTTTTCAAATCCTCCAAAATGATTAAAAACGGCGTGCTATAGTATGCCGTACGATATGGGCTATAGCCCATGGTCCAAAATGATGAGAAACGAGGCTAACTTTTTGTTTCAAAATTTCAAAAAACATGGGCTATAACCCATCGTTTTTTTATTTTTTCATTTTTTTCAAATCCTCCAAAATGATTAAAAACGGCGTGCTATAGTATGCCGTACGATATGGGCTATAGCCCATGGTCCAAAATGATGAGAAACGAGGCTAACTTTTTTTTTCAAAATTTCAAAAAACATGGGCTATAACCCATCGATTTTTTATTTTTTCATTTTTTTCAAATCCTCCAAAATGATGAAAAACGGCGTGCTATAGTATGCCGTACGATATGGGCTATAGCCCATGGTCCAAAATGTTTTGAAACGAGGCTAACTTTTTTTTTCAAAATTTCAAAAAACATGGGCTATAACCCATCGTTTTTTTATTTTTTCATTTTTTTCAAATCCTCCAAAATGATTAAAAACGGCGTGCTATAGTATGCCGTACGATATGGGCTATAGCCCATGGTCCAAAATGATGAGAAACGAGGCTAACTTTTTTTTCCAAAATTTCAAAAAACATGGGCTATAACCCATCGTTTTTTTATTTTTTCATTTTTTTCAAATCCTCCAAAATGATTAAAAACGGCGTGCTATAGTATGCCGTACGATATGGGCTATAGCCCATGGTCCAAAATGATGAGAAACTAGGCTAACTTTTTTTTTCAAAATTTCAAAAAACATGGGCTATAACCCATCGTTTTTTTATTTTTTCATTTTTTTCAAATCCTCCAAAATGATGAAAAACGGCGTGCTATAGTATGCCGTACGATTTGGGCTATAGCCCATGGTCCAAAATGATGAGAAACGAGGCTAACTTTTTGTTTCAAAATTTCAAAAAACATGGGCTATAACCCATCGTTTTTTTATTTTTTCATTTTTTTCAAATCCTCCAAAATGATTAAAAACGGCGTGCTATAGTATGCCGTACGATATGGGCTATAGCCCATGGTCCAAAATGATGAGAAACAAGGCTAACTTTTTTTTTCAAAATTTCAAAAAACATGGGCTATAACCCATCGTTTTTTTATTTTTTCATTTTTTTCAAATCCTCCAAAATGATGAAAAACGGCGTGCTATAGTATGCCGTACGATATGGGCTATAGCCCATGGTCCAAAATTATGAGAAACGAGGCTAACTTTTTTTTTCAAAATTTCAAAAAACATGGGCTATAACCCATCGTTTTTTTATTTTTTCATTTTTTTCAAATCCTCCAAAATGATGAAAAACGGCGTGCTATAGTATGCCGTACGATTTGGGCTATAGCCCATGGTCCAAAATGATGAGAAACGAGGCTAACTTTTTGTTTCAAAATTTAAAAAAACATGGGCTATAACCCATCGTTTTTTTATTTTTTCATTTTTTTCAAATCCTCCAAAATGATTAAAAACGGCGTGCTATAGTATGCCGTACGATATGGGCTATAGCCCATGGTCCAAAATGATGAGAAACGAGGCTAACTTTTTTTTTCAAAATTTCAAAAAACATGGGCTATAACCCATCGTTTTTTTATTTTTTCATTTTTTTCAAATCCTCCAAAATGATGAAAAACGGCGTGCTATAGTATGCCGTACGATATGGGCTATAGCCCATGGTCCAAAATGATGAGAAACGAGGCTAACTTTTTTTTTCAAAATTTCAAAAAACATGGGCTATAACCCATCGTTTTTTTATTTTTTCATTTTTTTCAAATCCTCCAAAATGATTAAAAACGGCGTGCTATAGTATGCCGTACGATATGGGCTATAGCCCATGGTCCAAAATGATGAGAAACGAGGCTAACTTTTTTTTTCAAAATTTCAAAAAACATAGGCTATAACCCATCGTTTTTTTATTTTTTCATTTTTTTCAAATCCTCCAAAATGATTAAAAACGGCGTGCTATAGTATGCCGTACGATATGGGCTATAGCCCATGGTCCAAAATGATGAGAAACGAGGCTAACTTTTTTTTTCAAAATTTCAAAAAACATGGGCTATAACCCATCGTTTTTTTATTTTTTCATTTTTTTCAAATCCTCCAAAATGATGAAAAACGGCGTGCTATAGTATGCCGTATGATATGGGCTATAGCCCATGGTCCAAAATGATGAGAAACGAGGCTAACTTTTTTTTCAGAATTTCAAAAAGCATGGGCTATAACCCATCGTTTTTTTATTTTTCTATTTTTTTCAAATCCTCCAAAATGATGAAAAACGGCGTGCTATAGTATGCCGTACGATATGGGCTATAGCCCATGGTCCAAAATGATGAGAAACAAGGCTAACTTTTTTTTCCAAAATTTAAAAAAACATGGGCTATAACCCATCATTTTTTTATTTTTTCATTTTTTCAAATCCTCCAAAATGATGAAAAACGGCGTGCTATAGTATGCCGTACGATATGGGCTATAGCCCATGGTCCAAAATGATGAGAAACGAGGCTAACTTTTTTTTCCAAAATTTCAAAAAACATGGGCTATAACCCATCGTTTTTTTATTTTTTCATTTTTTTCAAATCCTCCAAAATGATGAAAAACGGCGTGCTATAGTATGCCGTATGATATGGGCTATAGCCCATGGTCCAAAATGATGAGAAACGAGGCTAACTTTTTTTTTCAAAATTTCAAAAAACATGGGCTATAACCCATCGTTTTTTTATTTTTTTATTTTTTTCAAATCCTCCAAAATGATGAAAAACGGCGTGCTATAGTATGCCGTACGATATGGGCTATAGCCCATGGTCCAAAATGATGAGAAACGAGGCTAACTTTTTTTTTCAAAATTTCAAAAAACATGGGCTATAACCCATCGTTTTTTTATTTTTTCATTTTTTTCAAATCCTCCAAAATGATTAAAAACGGCGTGCTATAGTATGCCGTACGATATGGGCTATAGCCCATGGTCCAAAATGATGAGAAACGAGGCTAACTTTTTTTTTCAACATTTCAAAAAACATGGGCTATAACCCATCGTTTTTTAATTTTTTCATTTTTTTCAAATCCTCCAAAATGATGAAAAACGGCGTGCTATAGTATGCCGTACGATATGGGCTATAGCCCATGGTCCAAAATGATGAGAAACGAGGCTAACTTTTTTTTTCAAAATTTCAAAAAACATGGGCTATAACCCATCGTTTTTATTTTTTTTCATTTTTTTCAAATCCTCCAAAATGATGAAAAACGGCGTGCTATAGTATGCCGTACGATATGGGCTATAGCCCATGGTCCAAAATGATGAGAAACGAGGCTAACTTTTTTTTTCAAAATTTCAAAAAACATGGGCTATAACCCATCGTTTTTTTATTTTTTCATTTTTTTCACATCCTCCAAAATGATTAAAAACGGCGTGCTATAGTATGCCGTACGATATGGGCTATAGCCCATGGTCCAAAATGATGAGAAACGAGGCTAACTTTTTTTTTCAAAATTTAAAAAAACATGGGCTATAACCCATCGTTTTTTTATTTTTTCATTTTTTTCAAATCCTCCAAAATGATGAAAAACGGCGTGCTATAGTATGCCGTACGATATGGGCTATAGCCCATGGTCCAAAATGATGAGAAACGAGGCTAACTTTTTTTTTCAAAATTTCAAAAAACATGGGCTATAACCCATCGTTTTTTTATTTTTTCATTTTTTTCAAATCCTCCAAAATGATTAAAAACGGCGTGCTATAGTATGCCGTACGATATGGGCTATAGCCCATGGTCCAAAATGATGAGAAACGAGGCTAACTTTTTTTTTCAAAATTTCAAAAAACATGGGCTATAACCCATCGTTTTTTTATTTTTTCATTTTTTTCAAATCCTCCAAAATGATGAAAAACGGCGTGCTATAGTATGCCGTATGATATGGGCTATAGCCCATGGTCCAAAATGATAAGAAACGAGGCTAACTTTTTTTTTCAAAATTTCAAAAAACATGGGCTATAACCCATCGTTTTTTAATTTTTTAATTTTTTTCAAATCCTCCAAAATGATGAAAAACGGCGTGCTATAGTATGCCGTACGATATGGGCTATAGCCCATGGTCCAAAATGATGAGAAACGAGGCTAACTTTTTTTTTCAAAATTTCAAAAAACATGGGCTATAACCCATCGTTTTTTTATTTTTTCATTTTTTTCAAATCCTCCAAAATGATGAAAAACGGCGTGCTATAGTATGCCGTATGATATGGGCTATAGCCCACGGTCCAAAATGATGAGAAACGAGGCTAACTTTTTTTTTCAAAATTTCAAAAAACATGGGCTATAACCCATCGTTTTTTTATTTTTTCATTTTTTCAAATCCTCCAAAATGATGAAAAACGGCGTGCTATAGTATGCCGTACGATATGGGCTATAACCCATGGTCCAAAATGATGAGAAACGAGGCTAACTTTTTTTTTCAAAATTTCAAAAAACATGGGCTATAACCCATCGTTTTTTTATTTTTTTATTTTTTTCAAATCCTCCAAAATGATGAAAAACGGCGTGCTATAGTATGCCGTACGATATGGGCTATAGCCCATGGTCCAAAATGATGAGAAACGAGGCTAACTTTTTTTTCCAAAATTTCAAAAAACATGGGCTATAACCCATCGTTTTTTTATTTTTTTATTTTTTTCAAATCCTCCAAAATGATGAAAAACGGCGTGCTATAGTATGCCGTATGATATGGGCTATAGCCCATGGTCCAAAATGATGAGAAACGAGGCTAACTTTTTTTTTCAAAATTTCAAAAAACATGGGCTATAACCCATCGTTTTTTAATTTTTTAATTTTTTTCAAATCCTCCAAAATGATGAAAAACGGCGTGCTATAGTATGCCGTACGATATGGGCTATAACCCATGGTCCAAAATGATGAGAAACGAGGCTAACTTTTTTTTTCAAAATTTAAAAAAACATGGGCTATAACCCATCGTTTTTGTCATTTCGTCATTTTTTTCGAATCTTCAAAAATGATGAAAAACTGCGCGCTATAGTATGCCGTACGATATGGGCTATAGCCCACGGTCCAAAATGATGAGAAACGAGGCTAACTTTTTTTTTCAACATTTCAAAAAACATCGGCTATAACCCATCGTTTTTGTCATTTCGTCATTTTTTTCAAATCCTCAAAAATGATGAAAAACGGCGCGCTATAGTATGCCGTACGATATGGGCTATAGCCCACGGTCCAAAATGATGTGAAACGAGGCTAACTTTTTTTTTCAAAATTTCAAAAAACATGGGCTATAACCCATCGTTTTTGTCATTTCGTCATTTTTTTCAAATCTTCAAAAATGATGAAAAACTGCGCGCTATAGTATGCCGTACGATATGGGCTATAGCCCACGGTCGAAAATGATGAGAAACGAGGCTAACTTTTTTTTTCAAAATTTCAAAAAACATGGGATATAACCCATCGTTTTTGTCATTTCGTCATTTTTTTCAAATCCTCAAAAATGATGAAAAACGGCGCGCTATAGTATGCCGTACGATATGGGCTATAGCCCACGGTCCAAAATGATGTGAAACGAGGCTAACTTTTTTTTTCAAAATTTCAAAAAACATGGGCTATAACCCATCGTTTTTGTCATTTCGTCATTTTTTTTCAAATCTTCAAAAATGATGAAAAACTGCGCGCTATGGTATGCCGTACGATATGGGCTATAGCCCACGGTCCAAAATGATGAGAAACGAGGCTAACTTTTTTTTCCAAAATTTCAAAAAACATGGGCTATAACCCATCGTTTTTGTCATTTCGTCATTTTTTTTCAAATCCTCAAAAATGATGAAAAACGGCGCGCTATAGTATGCCGTACGATATGGGCTATAGCCCACGGTCCAAAATGATGTGAAACGAGGCTAACTTTTTTTTTCAAAATTTCAAAAAACATGGGCTATAACCCATCGTTTTTGTCATTTCGTCATTTTTTTCAAATCTTCAAAAATGATGAAAAACTGAGCGCTATAGTATGCCGAACGATATGGGCTATAGCCCAAGGTCCAAAATGATGAGAAACGAGGCTAACTTTTTTTTTCAAAATTTCAAAAAACATGGGCTATAACCCATCGTTTTTGTCATTTCGTCATTTTTTTCAAATCCTCAAAAATGATGAAAAACGGCGCGCTATAGTATGCCGTACGATATGGGCTATAGCCCACGGTCCAAAATGATGTGAAACGAGGCTAACTTTTTTTTTCAAAATTTAAAAAAAACATGGGCTATAACCCATCGTTTTTGTCATTTCGTCATTTTTTTCAAATCTTCAAAAATGATGAAAAACTGAGCACTATAGTATGCCGTACGATATGGGCTATAGCCCACGGTCCAAAATGATGAGAAACGAGGCTAACTTTTTTTTTCAAAATTTCAAAAAACATGGGCCCATCGTTTTTGTCATTTCGTCATTTTTTTTAAATCCTCAAAAATGATGAAAAACGGCGCGCTATAGTATGCCGTACGATATGGGCTATAGCCCACGGTCCAAAATGATGTGAAACGAGGCTAACTTTTTTTTTCAAAATTTCAAAAAACATGGGCTATAACCCATCGTTTTTGTCATTTCGTCATTTTTTTCAAATCCTCAAAAATGATGAAAAACGGCGCGCTATAGTATGCCGTACGATATGGGCTATAGCCCACGGTCCAAAATGATGTGAAACGAGGCTAACTTTTTTTTTCAAAATTTAAAAAAACATGGGCTATAACCCATCGTTTTTGTCATTTCGTCATTTTTTTCAAATCTTCAAAAATGATGAAAAACTGAGCACTATAGTATGCCGTACGATATGGGCTATAGCCCACGGTCCAAAATGATGAGAAACGAGGCTAACTTTTTTTTTCAAAATTTCAAAAAACATGGGCCCATCGTTTTTGTCATTTCGTCATTTTTTTTAAATCCTCAAAAATGATGAAAAACGGCGCGCTATAGTATGCCGTACGATATGGGCTATAGCCCACGGTCCAAAATGATGTGAAACGAGGCTAACTTTTTTTTTCAAAATTTCAAAAAACATGGGCTATAACCCATCGTTTTTGTCATTTCGTCATTTTTTTTCAAATCTTCAAAAATGATGAAAAACTGCGCGCTATGGTATGCCGTACGATATGGGCTATAGTCCACGGTCCAAAATGATGAGAAACGAGGCTAACTTTTTTTTCTAAAATTTCAAAAATCATGGGCTATAACCCATCGTTTTTGTCATTTCGTCATTTTTTTTCAAATCCTCAAAAATGATGAAAAACGGCGCGTTATAGTATGCCGTACGATATGGGCTATAGCCCACGGTCCAAAATGATGTGAAACGAGGCTAACTTTTTTTTTCAAAATTTCAAAAAACATGGGCTATAACCCATCGTTTTTGTCATTTCGTCATTTTTTTCAAATCTTCAAAAATGATGAAAAACTGCGTGCTATAGTATGCCGTACGATATGGGCTATAGCCCACGGTCGAAAATGATGAGAAACGAGGCTAACTTTTTTTTTCAAAATTTCAAAAAACATGGGCTATAACCCATCGTTTTTGTCATTTCGTCATTTTTTTCAAATCCTCAAAAATGATGAAAAACGGCGCGCTATAGTATGCCGTACGATATGGGCTATAGCCCACGGTCCAAAATGATGTGAAACGAGGCTAACTTTTTTTTCTCAAAATTTCAAAAAACATGGGCTATAACCCATCGTTTTTGTCATTTCGTCATTTTTTTTCAAATCTTCAAAAATGATGAAAAACGGCGCGCTATGGTATGCCGTACGATATGGGCTATAGCCCACGGTCCAAAATGAGAAACGAGGCTAACTTTTTTTTCCAAAATTTCAAAAAACATGGGCTATAACCCATCGTTTTTGTCATTTCGTCATTTTTTTCAAATCTTCAAAAATGATGAAAAACTGAGCGCTATAGTATGCCGTACGATATGGGCTATAGCCCAAGGTCCAAAATGATGAGAAACGAGGCTAACTTTTTTTTTCAAAATTTCAAAAAACATGGGCTATAACCCATCGTTTTTGTCATTTCGTCATTTTTTTTCAAATCTTCAAAAATGATGAAAAACTGCGCGCTATGGTATGCCGTACGATATGGGCTATAGCCCACGGTCCAAAATGATGAGAAACGAGGCTAACTTTTTTTCCCAAAATTTAAAAAAACATGGGCTATAACCCATCGTTTTTGTCATTTCGTCATTTTTTTTCAAATCCTCAAAAATGATGAAAAACGGCGCGCTATAGTATGCCGTACGATATGGGCTATAGCCCACGGTCCAAAATGATGTGAAACGAGGCTAACTTTTCTTTTCAAAATTTCAAAAAGGGAAGTTGTACTATACAACGTAGTTTCGGGAGAAGAGGCCTCCTTCCGCTCGACCTTAACCACTCCCCCCTCCTTATCAATCACTCTCCTCCTTATCAAATCCACCTGCCCGTCATTGTCACCTGGCCAATCCTGCCACAATCACCACAGACTCCACAGTATAAATACACCTGTGCGCCAACATCTACCTGTTCTCACTACGTGATCCAGAACAAACCCTCCATCCACCCCTTCTACCTCCACCTCAATAATCACACTTGTCTCCTTCTCTTTCAGGAACCCGGGCAGTTCCGGAGCAGAGACGCCCGCTCTCCGAGCGCGCTTACACGGCGTCCTCTCCCGAGACTACACCCCCATCCTGAGTCTCGCCCATCCCGGGTTCCCCCCCCTCCCCCCTTTCATCATTCAATTTACCAATAAATGGTTGAACTTGAGCGAAGGTGTGGTCTCTTACTAAGTGAAGTGGCATTTCTATCTCTGGGACCCCCAGCAACTGACAGGTAGGTACTGCAGGGGGTCCCCTGCAGACCCCAGCAACCTTTGATTGATTGATTGAAATATTTAATAACAGTTTGCAGAATTACAGTACATTTTGATTGATTGATTAATTGAAATATTTATTAACAGTTTGCAGAATTACAGTACATTTCAAGCACAAACTCAATACAAAGACTGTTAACTGTGAGTGGACGACCCTGAGTGGACGACCCAATTAAGCATTACACTTGTTTACAAGAGGGTCCACCTTGTTCAATTCATCAAAACATTTAGAGACGTACAAATAGACACTTCTATATACCCAAAGAACAGAACAGGAAATCATCATAAAGGAGGTAAAAGAATACAGTGAGGGGGAAAAGTGGGGGGTGGTGGGGGGGATTCAGATTTTACGGGGGCCATTATCGAATTGCAGCCGTGCGTATTTCAAACTCAATACAAAGACTGTTAACTGTGAGTGGACGACCCAATAAAATAAAGCATTACACTTGTTTACAAGAGGGTCCACCTTGTTCAATTCATCAAAAAAAAAACAACTACAGGTAGGTACTGGGGGTCCCCAGACCCCAGCAAGTGACAGGTAGGTAGGCCTACTGGGGGTCCCCGGACCCCAGCAACTGACAGGTAGGTACTGCATGGGTTCCCCGGACGCCCCAGTCTGAGACTCACTGTGCTATTGTAGGCTATAGGCCTATTGTTACTATAGGTCAGTCCGTAAACACTGAAGTTGGTGCTTTGCATGAAAGTAAGGATAGCACTCCATGATCCATCCATTGATTCACAATACACTTGTATGGCGTCTATATCGTATGACGCCGAGAGGCTAAAGCGGGGAAACGTTTTAGCTGTCAGACTGCGAGTCTGACAGTCTTACGGTCTCAGAGGAAAAAATACTTGCCATAAAGTGAGTTTTTGCATTTTCCCATTCATGTCTATGGGGAGATTTAATGCACGAATTAATTCATATCAATTAAACTATCCAACAAATGTCTTAACAAAATACAAGCACACGATTCCCGATGTAGCCCGTCGTTTTGACATATGGCTCGAGTGCGTGCGAAAAACTGTGGGAGGAGATGCACGACAAAATAAAGTTTATCTAGTAAGAAAATAAAGAAAAGGGTAGAAAAGCAATAGTATGGTTGGCTAGGCAACCACACTAATGAGCTGCTTGGGGGCAGTATGCAGGCTGAATGCACTGACAGTACTACACCACTAGATGGCAATCAATGACTGACTCCTTCACTTGCAGTGGAGATGGGGTGATAAACAAAATATAAATACACATTTGAATGTTTAAATCCTAGGGTGAATAGTGAGTATAGTTCCAAATGCACATGTACTTGATGTTTCATAATATACTACAGTACATCTACTATAATCTCAGGGATAATATTTATAATTTGTCCTTGACTCCTTTCCTAACAACAACTTAATGATTAGTGCCTTTATAGGCACTCAGGAGTCAGGATATAATCATAACATGCTTAGAAGGTGTCACGACGATGCACATGTAAGGCCTTGGCCCTTAACATTCTACGGCCTACAGGCCTAATTGAGGGATGACCTTCAACCAGCGTTGGAAGTGTAATAAACACTTCAGCGTGACATTTCAACAAATTACTGACCTTGTCTGCTGCTGATTTTCAAACTACGAGCAATTCCCACCATTCTATCCAAGATGAAAAGAAGACCGCAATGACCTTTTTCAGGTGATATCATTTTCGACTAAGTGGTTGACTGACTGGAAGCTGTACGGTTTACATTTTCGCCTAATAAAGTATTCAATCAATTAAATCAAAAAGGAAAATAACTGGAAAATGTAATTTTCTGCACAGGATCAAGCACAACATTTGAACACATGGGTTGTCAGTAAGTCCTGTGAAGTTACAAAGAAAGAATGCATGTATGCGCTGTCAAACAGGCCCTTGAGCTACTGCTACTGCTACAGCTACTGCTACTGGTACCACAGCACCTCAAAGGCCCTCAAAACAAGGCTCCAGACCTGCCCATTTTGACAGGCTGGAATGGCTTAGGGTTGATGACAGAGTACACCATTTGGGTCTGGTCCACAGGATTCACTAATCACTACACCACCAAGATACCCATATGTACCCGTCTAAATACTTCCTTAATGTCTACAAAATCCACACCTACAACAGGGAGTTCAACAAACCATGTGCAATCCAGATTGGGCACAAACAATTAAGGGACTAAATAAATTGCTCCTATATGCCACCAAAATGTGGAACTTCCTACCAACAGTCGTTAAGACTTGTGAATCCCTTGACTCCTTCAAAACCGCTCTGAAAGGGCACCTACGGACAGCTGCAATTCAATGTTTGTTTTTTCCCAGTTTACCTCCTTTTATGATGATTTCTTGTTTTTGGTTATATATAAGTGTATATTTGTATGTCTCTAAATGTTCTGAAAATCGTGGACCCTATTGTAAACAAGTGTAATGCTTTATGCCTTTTATGGTGTCGTCCACAATTAACAGTTTTTGTTGTGCTGGAAATGTACTGTAATTCTGCAAACTGTTAATAAATACTTCAATCAATCAATCAATGCTGATGTTTTGGAGTGTCTCTTACCAGTGCTTCTGCTCCGGTTGGTTTTGCTATACTCTTCCTCCACAGCAGAGGGGTGACTTGTTTCCTGCTGGCTTGTGGTCTCTTTTGACTGCCTGCTGCCTCCCGCACACAGTCCTCCATCCTCCACATCAGCAGACAAAGTTAGGCTTGATTTTAACACTATAGTCATCTTGCCTCACTAGGCCGCACAGAAACTTGGTCGTATATGCTTGCAGCTACTATTCGACTTTGCTGCTTGACACAATGCAGACTATACATCCACGCTAATATATTTTCATTTTAAGGGTTTAAAAAAACCCTGAGACTTTAGAAGACACTACTGATTCTGTTTTGTTTTGAAAACTCCAGCATTTAGTCTGGACCGGTTTGTTTTTCGACGTCTACGTGCTCATTTTATCTAAAGAACTCTGAGTTCCTTGACCTCAATGCATTCCATTTCCATCACAATTCCAGTTACAGTTTTCCTCCAAACTTTGCACCTACACACACACACACACACACACACACACACACACACACACTCATTTTGGTGCAAGCCTTTGAGTGCACATAGTACATCATAATGAAATATCTCTGAAATGCATTAGATTAAAGAACTGTTTCACACACAGCCTTAGGCTACCTTGCCTGACTGGCTGTGAATGCAGTTTATAACATCTTGTCACCTTATTATGATGTAATGTGACAACTACTTCAGCTGAGTCAGAGGAGCTGGCCTTTACGATGCTGCACAGTGCACACAGACTTGAGACTTAACAATCCAGCTGACAAAGAGTCTTCCTTCTTAATGGAGTATAAGGTTTACTACTGAGGTCCTTCTCATAATGGGGCTCCAGACAAAATACCACACAGTGAGATTGTACTTCGCCTATCTTCCGGCAAAGAGATTTGCTGGAAAAAGGAGGGGACCATAGACCGCTGGGGGACTGGGGTCAACTAAGTATATAGGCTCTAAGTGGTTAGCAGACAGACACTCTTACCAGAGTGACTTAATTATACGTGCAAGATCAGAGTAAATGGCATGAACCTTATTCATCAAACGACAGGGTTAATGGCCAGATAAGTAGAGTGCAAAGAAACAATTTAATGCTTCAAAGAAACTACCGGGTAAACATCAAACCCAGCCAATGTCAATATGTATTTTATCATGTTTTTTTCTATTAGCTGCCACCCATAGGCATCAGCTAATGGGGATCTATTATTTGTCTATGGGACCCAGCGACTAACAGTCATAGCAGGTGAAATAGTCGAAAAGTGGGTGGAGGAATGTCGCCCGAAAAGATTAAAATCATATTTTTGAATGTGTCAGCCAATGCTCGCATGCTGTCAGGTACCAGTGCCAACATTGGCACAAAGGAGGGTGATCACTGGCCCACTGGCATAAGTGCGTGAGAGAGTATTTTTGGTTTCAAATAAACTATTTTAAAACAATTGTCAAATAAATGTCCATCACATTTGTATGTAAATTACATGACTGCACATTCTACATTCATTAGAACTCTGAACTCTGGGAGATAGGTGGGTTATTGCTCTGAGTCTAAGAAAATATATAAAAAGAAGGAAAAACTTTATGTTCGTGGAAAATCAAAATATGTTGTCATTTTTCATGCTGTTTTATTAAAATGTATGTTGATATGGCACACTGACTATAGAAAATAAAAACACAATATTTAAAAAAAAAAGAAAGAAGAAGAGAAATTCTGCTGGGGCTTTTTGGAAAAGTTGAAGGGCTTTGAATGAGCATGGTGCTTTCGCCATGCTGCTTTCTCTAAAAAATAAAATAGAATACATTGGCTATTGTTTTTCTCTTTAACACAACATGGACATTTTTTTTGGCATTTACTTTTTGACATTCTGGACTAATTATAATTTTTTCAGTGTCCACACATAGTATCCATATCCAACTGCCATGTGTCCACTAGAGATGTGCCACTCATAATTATTCTCTAATTATCTGTAATCTATGGTTACAGAAAGTGGGCCAGTATGACATTTCATGCCCCTGTGTGAAGCCCATCCTTAAAGAAAACTAGGAAAAGTGCCCCTCAGGCATGTGAAGAGGGTGCCATGTCTTCGTACGCCTTTGATCATGAGGCCGATTTGAAAAATGTCAAGTGGCATTGCCTCCTCAGCCTAGTGGGAATATGCATGCACAGTTTCACTGCACTTGGGCCATGCGTTCATGATTTGGAAGGCAATCGTAGCCAATCAGTGTAGAATCTGAGAAATCGAACAGACTCGTCTTGATCACATGACTACAGAGATAATGTCTACCGATTTGCGTGAGATTTGGATGAAATCTGTGCGATTAAATTGATTTGGAGAAAAAAAAGTGGCATGTAAATTTACAATTTAGGCATTTAGCAGATGCTCTTAATCCAGAGCGATTTACAATAAGCAAAAACAAAAAGCATGGCAATACATCGCATACATAAAAAGTTATCATGAAACATGCGTAAGCTAGGAGCGTAATAGTGGAATATCTATATAATGAAACTATACATATACTATAAAGTGCTATGACTACATAAAATGCAAGTCTATATACGTCTGTATAAAATGCTATCTAAGTCTACATAAAGTTCTATCTAAGGGGCTAGGGTAAGTGCTACGGGCCATGATGGAGTCTGAAGAGGTGGGTTTTCAGACTGCGGCGGAAGATTGGGAGTGAGGCTGCAGTTCTGATTGTGATGGGAAGTGCATTCCATAGTTTTGGAGCCAGAAAGGAGAAGAGTTTGGGACGTATGGAGCGTTGTCCCGGCGTTTTTAGTGAAGGTACTTCCAGCTTCCCCGCGTTGGCTGATCTGAGTGAGTGTGAGGGTTTGTAGGGTTCGATCATACTTGCAAGATACAGTATGGGGGAGCCATACCTTTGGTTGCTTTGAATGCCAGCATCAGAGTTTTGTATTCTGTGCGGGCAGCGACCGGGAGCCAATCAAGGGAGCGGAGAAGGGGGGAGACGTGTGAGAATTTTGGCTGGTTGAAGACCAAGTGAGCTGCGGCATTTTGGAGAGGCTTAAGTGCACATGAGTTACAATAGTCAAGTTTTGACAAGACTGTTGTCTGGATTAGGAGCTGGGCTGACTCCTGGTTGAGGAACGGTCTAATTCGTCGTAGAGTATAGAGTGTAAACCTACAGGATCGGGTAACAGCTGTGTTGTGTGTTTTGAACGAGAGCTGACTGTCCAGGACAACACTAAGGTTCCTGGCTGTTGGGACAGACGTTACCAAGGCATTGTCTACGGAAATAGTTAGCTCCCGCATAGGGCAGGATTTAGCTGATAGAGTCATCGACATCTATACACACACAGGGACACACGGGCGGACAGACGGAGTGCAAAACATACTCTCTCCCTAACCTTTGGCCTGGTGGAGACAATAAGAACGTAGTAAATCACCAGAAAGACAACAAGAAGATGTAACATACTGTGTGTAGTACGCAGCCAAGACCTGAACAGCCTCATGCCAATCGGACTCAGGTTCTGACAGATTGTGTGTCGGTCTGGGGATACTGGTGTTCAATCCCGACTCCTGCACATCACTACAATCTGGTGTAGTCGGCAGGACGTGGAGCACAGGGATCCTTGCGAGAGGGACATGAAGGACGTTGTGTGCTGTTGTCCGCGGCGTGAAGTGCAAGGCAAGGTGAAGTGAAACGCACTCCAAAGACTGGGAGGGTGATTGTAGCACCCAGCCAAGACCCTACCCACAACAGCCTGCCAATCGTGCTCAATGCACATTACTACATGTGCATGGTAAAATGAATAGGCTGGTGAGACGTTGGCTAGTCTGGCAGAATTATAAACAAGGAGACAAGGAAAGGAATGAAGGAAGAGAAATAAGACATGCACAAGTTCACATCACATGTACTTCATTTGTTTTTCATTCTCATTCTCATTCTCTATCATTTATTATTCAACATTGCTGTGACACATCTTTTTATTAAAATGGAAAACACTAACAAAAATATGCTATGCATTATTCAACCCTTATTTTTATGCTATAATGTCACCACTATTGCTTGAAAAATGTTGCAATGACAGTAAAATGCTAGTGGGAAAACAAAGGCATAGTTGTTCGAAACAATAATTATTTGCTCTACAGTAAACTGCGTGTTGATATTACTGCAGAAAGCCTTTGTGCTTGCTTAGTGGCAACCTGTTTGCTCCTGGGTGACACCATGTCCTTTCCGTTTAAGGACAATTGTTAGAAATGGCCGTGCAAACCTGTGCAATGTTACTGTCTATTAATACACTGCTGTGTCATTATTAATGAGTTACAATTATGTTTGCTAATTGCTCCTCAGCTGCAATTTAACATAGAATTGTTGCATGAAGAAAGTAAGAACCAAGACATTTGACTTAACATCCTAGCTCTTTGTCTGGCCAAATGACTCAGTCTGGATCATTAAAGTCAAGTGTCCACAGTACTGTGGCCTTATTCACGTACTGTCAGTACTTTCTAACAATTGATGGCACCAGATCCACTGAATAAGAATAAGAATAAGGTTGTGAATACAAGCGGCCGAAATGAGTTTTCTTCGACGGGTGGCTGGCATCTGGTTAGGACAGTGTAAATCATCAGATGATCTGTCTTAGATGGACCATCCTGGCACTCTCTGTGAGATGTGACGTGTCCCCTCTGGTTCTCTCCTGCATTAGATAAGCCAAACAGATGTGTACTTTCCCCAAAACTGCACCCCCATCTGCACCCCCATCTGCCCCTTATATAATAGCATAAATTAACAGTCTGCTAATTGCTATTGGCAAATGGCAGCACATAATATTGAAATAAATTCTTTAAATAAATAACAATTCTCAATAGTATATAAATATGTTCATATAAAACAAACAAAACAATTAAGGGGGAGGCGTCATAAGGCGTCTGACTGAGTGAGTTTTAAGACAAAATAAATATAAGTCATGTATACACATATCACACAAACATTACATACAATCATCATCATCATCATACTATCATCATACTATAATTCTAACAATGTCTGTCTGTCAGAAACACCGCCGTATCTCCTCATTGCCTGCACCAATCACTCCCACTTTTCACACAGGCATTGACCATATGAATATGGAGGTCTTAACGGAGCCCTTTTTTTGATTTGACACATTAATGATTAATAATGAATTTATTAGTGAATTAATTTCGCACCCTCACACACCGCCGCCCCTTAGCGACACCTGCATCACAGGCCACCGTTCTCACCGTTACCCCACTGGCATGCTTCCTCTAGCTACCGCCGCAACACAACAAATAGTGCCCTATACAATTTGGCGCCGCTGACTGTGTGTGTGTGTGTTGCATCCTTTGGCCGTCTTCTCCTAATAAACTACACCGTTTGCACACATCTCACCCTGCACAGCAGCAACAGCTAGCCTGTCCACACATCAACCACTACTTTGCATTCATATTCATGTCATATTTACAGTACTACGGCATTCACAGTGACCAGGATATTTCCAACCCCCTCAATGCACCTACCCTTTTTCACACCGCCCCCAGGCAGGCATCTGACCACACGGGGAAAACAACTCAGACGCATACTACAGCTATTCCCAGGGCTCGACAGTGCGACTAGGTACTCGCATTTGCGACTTAAATTATCACCGTGCGAGTTGTAAAATTAGATTTGTAGCACAGGTGCGACTACAATCAATCGTGATAAAGACAAGTCTCTGTCTACAGCAAGTGCACATTCTATTGTCGCGGTTCTATACCTAAATTTATATTTCTGAGCGGTGGTGTCGTTCGCCAAAAAGAGCAGAGCTAACAACGTGTCGAGGCTCAATGCGGTGTTCATTTGAAGATCTGTCCCTTTGCTCCCACCGCCCCGCCCCTCCCTGTATTGCTGCTCAGTTCTCTTCTCTGTCAGCACTCAGCAGCAGGGTAGCACAGAAGACAGAAGGAGTTGCTAGGACCCCGACACGTTGAATACTAAAGTTATTTAGAAAGTTTGTAATGTTAAAACATCACTTGATATAACTTTTAACCAAACGTGGGTGAAACAGCGTGCAGCCGCACACGTAAAGAGTGCACGTGCGCACGCACATGGAGTGGACGGATTGATTGATATACCAAAACAACATTTGCTTAGCACCTTACATTACTAATTCACCATCGAGTAGCCTCTGCACTGTCTAAATGTCACACTCACATGATAGAACAGCAAGATAAAAACGGATAGTCTGTCTGTCTGTCCATCCATTCATAAAATGAATTGACTATCTATCTATCTATCATCTATCTGCATACCAAACTAATAGTCTATCAGTATAAAACAAATTGATTATATAGATTATATAAAAAACATGATATCCAGATGAATATCAATATTGTGATCATTTCTGAAAAGATATTGTGATATAATATTTTGTCATATTGCCTGCCCCTACCTCATATCACTTTACTAAAGAAAAATCACACCTGTGTGAAGTGAGGGGCACTCTTATCATCATACATCATGTTTTAATTTACGTCATATTTAGCAGAATTTTGACCTAATTTTGTTATCGCTTGGACACCCAGCAACATATCCATATCCACTTTTGTGCCCAACCCAACTTCCCAAGACCATCTGTAAACAATTCCCCAAACTGAACATAATTTGCTGTTCATATATTCAGAACGGGTAAGGACTAGTTAAACAAACTTAGACAAATACAATGTCCACATTACAGTTCACATAGTTATATATAATATAATATTACTTATTTTTATTCACCTTGAAAGCCACAAAACAGACCAATCCGCTCTAAGAGAGATGGAATCGATTTAGCAAGGTCATTCTGATAGGATTAGGAATACAATTGCATCAACGGCATATAATGCCGTATGCTGTTCCAGGTCTCCGACTTTATGCAACCTTATTACTATAGCAAGAGCTAGCAATCCATTGAAATTACAAAGAGGAAAGACGAAATTGATGAACCCTGGCAGAACGGACCCCATGAAATCACCCCAAATCATTTGAACATACTGAGGCAGAGCAGTCAACAGGTTTGCTAAAAAGGGACACTAGATTGCCACGTTGAAACTTTAAAAAGGGGAAGCAATTTCTGAGATGGAGGTGACTCAGGCATTGACATTATTTACCACCAGCATCACTTCTCACCGTAGCTTAGTCACACACACACACACACACACACACACACACACACACACACACACAGTGGAAAGTTCCAGATGTCCCATTGAGAGACCTTGGGTAGACTGAAGCGTGAAGCTTCCACTCAGTGAGTGGGTGAGCCGGTGAGGTCTATGGTCTGCAGCCAGGCTAACCTTGGGTTTTTCTTCCAGGGTCTCAGTATGTGAGCCGCCCACGTTTTCCCCCCCTCTTGCCAAGATACCAACCATGCATTAATTGCCCCAAACACACAGGCCCAGTGAGACAGAACAAACAAGGTTGCCTTTTCCAGGTGAGTAGCTTTACTGCTTCAAAACGTTTCTTATTTTACACTCGTGTTTATCCCCTCTCTTAAGCCCATTAACCCTGCTTTATATTTAAGGTTGTTACACATAATTGGTGATGCCTCATTCATACAGATTGATGATTTGATTTGCACTGAAAAACCGCCGTCATATTAATAAACTAATTATGTCTTAATCAACTTGTTATAATTGCATGTAGCCTACTACACAAACAGGAATTAAAATGAATGCAAATTAATTGCACGAACAAGTATACAGACCTCATGAAGTTGTATAGGACGATGATATCCGGTGCTAAAAGTAGCCTCGATTCTTTGCGTGAAACTCAGTTCTTGACGGCAAGCAGCACTGTCATACTATATGTCATAGCTTAACAAATGCAACTTCATTCATCTGCATTGTAAAAGCAGGCCAAAAGCACAGACACTAGCCCTGGGTGGCACGTTCTGGTGAGGTGAGGACCCAAAAGCAGGACAGCCAGGCAGGTGGTGATCAAACCCACATGGTTGGGTGTTTTATTTTAATAAAGGTGACCAGAGACAGATAACACAAACTTGAACTGACACCAAACAAGGACTGACTGGGGAACAAGACTAATATACACATGAGGGCTGATTACACATGAGAAACACCTGGGGAAGACAACATAGAACCAAAACAAGTAGAACAAGAACATAGAAATACAACATCTAGATAAGCAGAACATAGAATCAAAACAAGTAGAACATAACAGAAATACAACATCTAGATGGGCAAAGTCTGTGACCTGGGTGAGTGGGTGAGTGATCTGTGTAGACTACTATAGAATGAGGCAGGCCCTTGTCATTGTCTGTCTGCAGCAATTCATCTCCTGCTTACAGATTGCTGGTGATGTTTAATCAGTGTAATACAACTATGGAAAAAGCTGTTTAGGGTTTCATTGCGATCACAGTTTAGATCTCACCTTGACATTCTACAGTGGTGTGACCGACAAGCAGATAAGCGACAATGTTCCAATCCAATGACTGAAACAGCAAGCAAATATCATCGGTGGAAACCGTGAATGTCCTAAACGGTTACTTTTCAGGAAATGGAACGAATAGTTAAAGCAGATCTACTTGTAGATTGCCTATATTTTCACTACTTTAGCTTGACACTCATGTACAACGAAGTATCCCGAGGAGGGCGTTATTAGTGACGAAAAAACATTGAGAATTTGAAATATGGTGATACAAGGTTTCTGCCCGACAGTGACAATATGTACTGCCTCCAGAGTCCCATTTTTTCCATTTACTCTTTCCATTTACTGCCCTTTATTGCTGCCTCAACACAATCCATCATCAAACCTCTAAGTAGGCCATACAGTACGGAAGCCTGCATTTATTTATAGGACGTCACTGACACTAAGCCACGGTGTTCTCTCTTTGACGTGTCTACACCACTATGAATCACTACAGTCTTTATTTGCTACTCTTCCCTTTCTCAAGGCCTCACCCATGCAATTAGTCAAGGTTTTGGATAGGCTGAAATTCATTCAAAAGTCAACATTAGCAAAATAATCATCAACCAAAAAGTGGGTTGAGGAGAAGGAATATTGTCACACTTCTGAGGAATTTGCACTTATTATAATTTGTATTAACTTTAATCAGCGTGTATAAACGTATAGGCCTAGTATTAGGCTGTTTTAACTATAATTAATAATTCAACTAATGTAAAACTTGGATATCATAATTTATCTCAATACAATTACACTACTTTGTTTTCTCTCATATTGTGCCAGAATATTGGCATTGTTTTGATGAACGGGCAAGTAAGTAAACAAGCTGAATTTGCCAAACACCCATTAAATGCCCCCAAAAAATAAGTAATGTCCTTTCGGATGCTATAAATCAACTGTTGGCCATTATGATATCCACTATCACTGTCTTTGTGATGTTTCGTGCAAGAAAATCATTGTGACAGGAATGTGATGAATGGGCAATAGAGTGACCTCATTAAAGCTCCAGCGAGTCATTGTAAATTATGATTAGAGCCAACTTTTCCTGTCGCTCACCGCAACCTGCGTAATGCACTTGCCTGTGCTGGATATTTCTCCAGATGAACAAACAAACTGAATTCAGACCAGACCAGACAGACAGACGGACGGACGGACGGACGGACGGACGGACGAGGCAACCCATAAACTATACAGTATATAGTACAAGTCTATTATGTGTAACATTCTTCATACTAACAGATTCTACAACACTTAACTTTATGCCTGCAGACACAATTGATCCACGTGTCTCTTGTGGCTGGAGGACAGCGGCTGGACGCGGGTGCTGCGCATATCATCCCACATGAAATGCATTGTAAAGAAACCATGTGAGGACAGAGATGTTCTCCCACTTTTGACAAGTGTTAAATTAGAGTCTACCGACATACACAACCGATGCATGAAAAATCCTCAGATGTTTATGACGAAGGCAGATCTTATTACCCTCGTTATTATTCATTATTCATCCTTTATTCAGCTACTGATATATAGCCTGTGCGGTATGGTTGTCTCCATATACCGAGCATACAAAATGAGGGTAAGGGACACTGACAGAGTGCCAGCCAGTGTTTTGGTGCAGTGGATGAACAGTTTGCCACATACTGTACATGCATTGATGCCCATGGCTGCCCACAGTAGCAGGGTCCTCTGTTCACCCTCCACCATGAGAGACATTTTAGTGTGGCTTTGCTTTGAATATTAATGCTCAGAATCCTGATGGCCTTCACGAACATTTTCCACACTGTCTTACGAATTATTACAGCTGACTCGTGATTTGTTGTTTTTACATTAGGCCTACTTTACTTAAAGACATTATTTCAGCCACATTTGTATCACTACTTTCCCTGTGTGATGAATAGAAAATAATATTTAACACTCAAAATATTGCACTGATTAGTCATTTTCAGAACAATTTAATGAGAGTCAAGCAATAGTTTGCACTTACACTCCAACATTGTGAACATTACCAAACAACCAAACGCAAGGAAGGTCGAAGTTGCAGCAGCCAAAGAATAAATGTAACTCCCACACTATAGATGCAGCATATACTCTTGTGCTGTTTACAGAGTCCTGCAAGGAAGCTAGAATTGGCACATTCTACATGCTGTAGATGTAGAATGTAGTACAGAATGCATTTCTCAGCCTCTCCATCTGCAATGAATGGCAATTAATTATAGATGCAATACATGGCAAATCATTGCAGATGCTATACATGGCAATCACGTAAGTGCTACAGGATCTTAGTATTTTAAATAGTCTAAGAACAACATTGTTTAAAAACATTTTAAACACCTTAAGTGGGGACACTAGATCAAAATTCTAACTGATACAGTGATGAAAGTAAAGGTTAATAATGAATTAGCTGTTGTTGCATCATCTGTGTTCATTACATTTACTTATCTGACGCATGCCGTGTGCTCTGCTCATTGTATTGAGCTGCATATCAAACTCTTGTACATGTAAGACGTGTGCATTTCAGAAGTAGCTCAGGACTTCCTCTGGGAAATCAATACGCATGATCTGAAACAAAGGTACGGACTCATATTTCATTCTATGAACTTGCTGGTTATCATATTGAAATGACATAAATACTAAATACTATGCCTACAAAGTGAAGAGGAAATGTGATTTACTTTTTTGTTCCTTTTGTCAATGACAAATTTTAACAAAAAGTATTTCGGAAAACACAACATTCTCAAAAGTAATGGAAATATTTCAAATACATGTAACAGAAATATTGTCCATCTCTGTAAACAACCACAGTAAGTATAGTAACTGTGAAACCAGTGCTGGATATTTCATTTTGGGAACACAAATATCTAATCAATGATGGGGCTTAAGAGTTACGCGCAATTTGTCAATCACAGAAGCGAGGACACTCTGCAACCTGACTCTGCAACCCTTCAGACTGCTCCTCCCCAAAGCAATTATCCCACTGTGAGCCACAAGGCCCATTATTCATTCAAAGCTTCCTCTCCGAGTGTTGGCTTACTTCCCTCTCTGTCCTTCTGGCTTCCTGTCTGTGGTTTCCAGGTCAGGGAACGGAACGGAAAAGCACTGTCCCCGTTACTTTGTAGACTAGGTAGAAAAATGTTGTAATAAATGATCAGTGTGTTTGTATAGTATTGGGTCAAATAGTATTAGTTGTTTCAATCAGAGACATATAGGTCAGAAAATTAAGTCTGATGACCAACTGGCTAATACTGTAATGTTGTGAAGAAAGATGACTGGTCAGGAGACCTTCATCAAAAAGTCAACGTTTAGTTCTAAAGTCACAGATTGGTTCACAGGGACATGGTGGTGTTTTTCCCTTTTCAAATGCCAGGTCCAGTTAGTTGATGGATTCCCAACGACATGCCACCCTCTCTCTCTCTCTCTCTCTCTCTCTCTCGTTTCCGCCGCAGCTTCCAAGAGCCTGGGCCGCCGGCTGTGTAGCCATGGCAACCAAATGAGGTTTAATGGTTGCAGGAGAATCCTCACCACCACTGACACACGTGCATTTTCTCACATTCGTACTTGCTGGCCAGCCTAAATTTACATATTATTTGGATTACCCAGCATCCTATGCCCTATGCTGTAGCTCTTGGTGCCTTTAGGCCATTGCTATTTCCATTCAACTCAGTCTCGAACAATGCTCTTTGACCTGAATAGTTTACACAAAAGTGAGAATTCGGTCATTATCTAACCTATCCTCATGTCAGTTGCAACACGGACAAAGTTTCTTTGTTACACAACACACAATGTGGAGCAGCAAAACAAATAAAGTCAATGGCGACCCCGCCATTAGAGATCCTAATAGGGCAAAGCATGGTTGGATCATAAAATTACAGTTTATGCAGCATAATCCAAGTCTTCGGAAGCCAAATGATTGTGTGCCCATGCTGTGCTTGAGAAGAACGGAAATTCTCCCCCACATTTACACGGCAGAGATCCACATCACACAAATCAAAAATGTAAGTGAAAAGTAACCCTCACAGTAAGATTCCTATGTTTCAGATGACTTGGATTTATGTTAATTAAGAAATTAAGAATTGATGAATGTGTTATTTAATCATTGTTAATATTGTAGTGCATATATAGTATGAACATTTCAAGTGCGTGCGCGTGCGTGTGTGTGTGTGTGTGTGTATGGCGTGCACGTGATTGATTGAATAGAGTTGATCAACAAAAAATGAATCAAATAATCATTTAGTAATCTAATTATCAGGTTGCATATCATGCAAATATTTGTTATTTAAACTACCGGTACACCAAAATGTGAATGCTTATTTAATATTGTGAATGAAAGGAACTTGAGTGAATTATTTATTTATCCCATGATATTTTAAACCACTATTTTGCACGTACGCCAATTGCCTAGCATACATGTAATCCTGGCCGCTGCTCTTCCTCTGCCAACCAGGAGAAAGCAGGCCGCTTCTTATCAACGGACAGGTGGGAGTTTCCCCGGTAGGACGTGGCACGTGGAAGGAACACGTTATTCCAACCAGTTCCTTTCCCCTCCATCAAACCAGGATTACTGCATTTGAGGGTACCTACCCTATAGGGAACACGGACGGGGAGAACACGTTTATTGTGAACAGAGTTGGAGCCAGCATAGAAGTTCTGCCTCGTGATATGTGATGTCGTACTGGCGACTTGTACACTGCTGGAGTAGTGGTTATCGACTTTTTCTTGATCATGGCCCACTTGAAAATCTCAACAGGGCTAAGCTCAGAGATAGTCTGGTTTGCTGGAGGTGCGGGGACGACCCCGGTACACTTATTCATGTATTGTATTTGTGGGAATGCCCTAGTAGGCCTAGAGCCCTATTATATCATGTGCCCTCATATATCATATGCATATTTGTGTTCTGTTGTTGTTTTATTGTTTATTTGTTAAAACTCAAATAAAGTGTCTGACCACTTAAACACGGCAGTCTTTAGGCTGGCCAAGTGGTCAGATGCACATGCATTTTCAGAGCATGTTTATTATAGATTGGAACTAACATAGTATGCTGTATTTATCGGTATCACAATGATAAGTATTTTTTTTAAGGTTTTAAAGAAAAAAATCCATTACTTTTTTAGATAGTTTAATGTTATATTATTAATAAAATCATAGTGTATACTGTTTTTTTAATATCCCACAGGTTGAGAATCAGTGGTGTAGTGTGTGTATACTGTATACCTGTTGTACAGTAGTACTACATGTTGTATTACAGGACTGATTGACATAAATTCATAAATGCATTAGTGCAACACATCCCAGATTACATGCAGTCTCCATTATCAAGGCTGTAGATCAGAGATCATTTCAAACCACACATTTAATTGCACAACATATACGTACAGGATATGTCATTTCAATGTCCACGTTTATATGTTTGAAGAGGAGATAATACAAATAAAAGAAGACATGTGACTTTGATTTTATATTTTTTACTAAACATCGCTGTACAGACACACATACAGTAATACTCTCTGCTCAGGTTTTTCCATGACAAAATTGCATTCAACCGTATCAGTAACCTTCATGCTGTCTCTCCTGTCACTTTAAAACAGGTTGACTTATTCTGACAGTTTTCTGAACACAAAAAATAAAACGGTAATAATAATAATAATAATATTAATAAAAAAGGAAACGTGTCAAAGATGTGTTTTAGTTAATGGAACAAATCAACCACTGTGTCCGTGTTTCCATGGGATGTGATAGACAGAGGTTGCTTGAGGACTGAATAAATGCTCCATTCATTGATATTTGATAGAAAAATAGACATTAATCTGAATCATTTTGGTATCCTCAAAACTGCATGCTTCAAAGTGCCGATACCTGTTGATATTTAATTAACAGTAGAGTAAGAGAAAATAATGTCATGCTAACATATGCTTGAAGCTAACTTATCCCTGTGTCATGTAATAATACAATAACTACATAGTAGTTGAAAATGATATATGTATACAAAATATTTCTGTGACTCTTAGGCTAATCTGTTAGCCTTATAATATATTTTGGTATAGCCCATCAAATAGGAACACCGTTCATTCTAATTGTGTGGTTGTTGAGGGATTCCATAATCTGATTGGCATGGTATTAGTGGACACACTACATTTTGACGAGGAGGAATAGGAGTCTTGGTTTTGAACTACTGACTGTGTTTCAAACCTGAAAATGTAATGCACCTCAGTAAGAGCTCCAGAAACAGAAAACACCATAAAAATACTCCTGTGACATCATACCCCCCTCCTTCCTCGTCTGTGGCTATGGGGGACAGTAATTAATGTTTACTACGGATCAATCTTTAATATGGTAATGGGATGGTATATTTTGTTTCTGTGAAATTCAGTGGCATTCCTCTTTAAAAATCTGATCTGAACACTCGTAGGAATAAATGGACGAAATTTGCCACTGGGTCTATGCCTTCGAAGCATCCTGCATGTAGCAGGCCTACAAGTTAGAATTTTAGATAAAAAATAAAACAGCATGCGCAATGTGTTTATGTGAACATGAGCTGGAGTCTTCATTTTACATGAAATCACTGTGCTTTTCATGGGTAACTGGTGCTCATTGAAAATTACTAACAGCAATAAGGCCTCATGAATGTCCTAAATGTCCTCCGCAATCTGTAAATGTAAAAACAATCTGCATATTATAGTAGCTCTATAGTGAAGAGAAGCATTTGATTCTTTTTTGTTTTGTTTTACTTTTTACAGCCGAGCAGTAAATAACTGCCTGCATTTGAAGGCTTGAAATGCCCTCTGCGTCAAGACTGAATCTGTTTAATTACGCATGCCTTATTAGAATTCCAAGAGACAAAGCAACATACCTTTGCTCTGGAAGCACAGGAAGAACATAATTCAGCTTAGTGCATTAGCCATCACGATTAAAGCAGATCTAATCATACAGATTGCATACAAAATAAAAAAATGTGTGTGTGTGTGTGTGTGTGTGTGTGTGTGTGTGTGTGTGTGTGTGTGTGTGTGTGTGTGTGCGTGCGTGCGTGTGTAGGGCATCATATTTTGGGTGCTGGTTTATTAGGATTCTGAATTGCTCTCTACATGGGTCACCCTGGTGAACATTAGAGGGGTTTATTTACCGTGTCCATAGACTCATATAGGGCAGATTAGTGGACGGTGGGGGTTTCCCCACTGAGTAAGTATGACATGAGAGCAAAATGTACACTGTGTGAATATGGCCAATTGCTGCTTCATCTTGAGACACCAAGTCAATCTGGACATTGAATGAGAGTTGAAATCATGCTTTAAAGTCATTGAAAATCTGGCAATTATGTTCAAATCCATATAAGAGTGCTGTCTTAGTAACAATAATAGCTACATAGGTGTGTGTGTGTGTGTGTGTGTGTGTGTGTGTGTGTGTGTGTGTGTGTGTGTGTGTGTGTGTGTGTGTGTGTGCGTGTGCGTGCGTGTGCGTGTGTGTGTGGGGTGATATATATTTAAATATTTGGACAATTCTACATTGTACAATACAGTATGTGTTCAAGAAGTGTCATGTCATCTCAGTCATTTTACAACACATCCACATGGATTCTATGTGGATCCTATTCTAGACCATCTTTGGCAGATGTAGACAACATAAGTCCACTTACAGTAACACTTAGCAGCCTGCCAAATTCAGTTCAACAAAAATTCAACAAACCATTTAAAGTGCAGTATTTGACACATCGGCTCTACATAATCTAATAGTATATGTTTGCCATAATTTTCCATGATTATAGATATTATCTGGATACCTGTTTTACACGATTCACAATTATCAATCTAAGCAACACTTATTGTCTGGATATTGTTTATATCATTGTCTAACATTTCACTCATATACATTGGTTTATTTGGTATATAAATGTGTGATTATATAATAGTTATTCTGTAAAATAAAACAAAAAAGAAAGACAAGGAGAAAAGCAAACCGTGCTGGAAAGTTTACAGCATATCTCTGCTGTTGGGCAGAAACCAGCTAACTCCAAAATGTAAATTGTTCATAAATGAAAATGAAAATAAATAAATAAAAATAAATAATGGAGATGAAGAAAACTTTTAAAACAAAGCAATACTGCCTCATCAAAGTTGGTATTGTGACTCAATATATTGTCAGATACTTTCATGTGTCATCATATTACTGATAAGCATTGGCACCTATTTTTATATAAAGCCATTGCTGGGATGCTCCCCGACTATATTTGTTCCATGTTGGAATTGAACAATAGCATTTATCAGACCCGCTCTAGTGATTTCTTAAGGCTCAAGGTTCCACAGGCTCAGACAGAGTTGGGCAAGACAGCTTTTTCTGTCAATGGCCCAACCTCGTGGAATGAACTTCAAAACTGACTGGTTGTTCTGCATTTAAGTTCCTTTGTAATTTATCCTGATTTATAATGTTGTGTTTGATGTATTGTTTTTTACTGTATTTGTGTATTGTAACCTCGGCTACATTGAAAATGAGGGCTTGCCCTCAACTGTATTTCCGAGTATAAATAAAGGTGATGATGATGATGATGATGAGTTTTGTCGATCATTGATAAGAACAGCTGACAATGAATCTCCAAGATGTTGTGTCGCAAGACAAATTTCAGTATGAGCTGACAATATTTATAATATCATGCTCTGCTGCAGGGGAGAGGGGAAAAGCAGCTTACTCCACCCCCTCTGGAGATAGCTGGTTTAGCAGACATTTTGGGGATTCAATGGAGTTAGCTGGTTTTGTCAGAAGCGCATTTAAATACTTTCCATTGTTTCATTTTTTTAACGAACACAGACATAAAGTTGGTTCAGTAGCGTTTATTTATAAAAATAAAGAAATTGAGTTAGCTGGTTTCTGCCCGACAGCAACAATATGAAATATGGTTCAATTGTCATTATACCTTATCTTTGCTGTTACATTGAGTCTTCCCTCACTGGCCTGTAGGCAATAGTATCTTCATTTGCCAATACTTGTGAGCCAATTTGAGGCATTCCAAAATAAAGAATAAAGATACTGAAGATTGCAGAATGTGCCAGTCTACATCTACAATGTTTTTAGTATAGGCACTATGTCAAAAATCTAAATGCTAAGATCAATGCAATGTCCTTCCCTTGTGATGATGCATTATTTCCAGGCACTCTCTCATGCTTGGTGGACCCGTGGACAACTGGACACATAAAAGGTCATTATATTGTTGATTGATGTCAACTTACATGACTTCAGACTAACTTTGGATATCTTGTGAGCTGCTATTGTTATTGGCTTGTCTAAGAAGTGCAGTATGTGGCAGTCATGTAGCAACTGTGCGGTATCTCTCTCATTTACATTTCTGTCATTGATAATATTTGCAGGCCTGGTAACATTGGTGGTCATTAGTACCTTTTAAGATTCAGTGGCCATACAGGAATGACCACAGGCTCTGACCTTTCTAACATGGTGTGTGCACTATATACGTGCTAATGAGACTCTGACACACGTCTCAGGAATGTCCACTGATGTCTGCTTCATGTCTCACTCATCCATGTGCAAAAGAAAACAACTTCCAGGATACTTAGACAAAGAAAAAGCCTCCTACCATATCAGTATTCGTTTGGTGTTCACCATGGGAACAAGTGCTGTAAAACCAAGACTCATAGTCCGTCAGTCAATAACTCTATGAGCTCACCTCAAGCGAGGAAGATGGCAGGAGCCTTTGCAGGTCAGAGTTCAGGCCACGTCTCTGAGAACCACTGCCCGCCAGCCGACATGTCACTCCTCACTCTCTTCCTCGTCGCCTTTTGTGCCTTTGCTCCAACGCTGGAAACAATGAACGGTGGAGGCCAGGAAGAAGCTGGTCATGATGGCCACCACGGACACTGAGATGCCAGAGAAAATGATAATGAGCAGATCTGTTAGGGTGAGGGTGACCTGGCACTCCCGGAAGCTGTCCTTCGAGAGCTGGGTCAGGGACACACGTCTGCCGTCCATAGGGAGAGAGCACTCCATGCCGTCCACACCTGCACAGGAGAGAAGACGTGACGTTAGACATGCCATCCATATTTCTATGTGTACCCTCAAGGATGTTATGTCGAGATGCATAACATTACGCACGCACGCACGTCCTCTCTTATGTTACGTAACATAACATAAGAGAGGACATCTTTTATTTTATGTTTTTGTATTAGTATTTAGATAGGAGAGGGTAGAGAGGAGAAGCCACATGCAACACAGGACTGAACCAGCTTTCCCGTTGAACCCATGCAGTCGACACACTAGTAGCCGGTGATCCACCTGTGCACCCCGATGACATATTTTATCTTGCGGTGGGATGGCATGCTGGCATTGTCAAGTTCAAACCTATGATATTTGCATGCATACTAATTCTCTGAACCAAAACACCCTATATTAAAGTCCCTTTGTGTTATTGTTTATTGTACATAATGATGTATTGCACTGTCCATTAGCACTGTAGCTTTGTCCTGTGATGTGCATCTATGTATTGATTTTCTATCTAAGCCAATTAATATCCCTGAACAGTCATTGTCTCTATTGTAAAGGAACAGCAATTTAAAGCATTGCTTTTTTCAATTAAAATTCTAGGTGCATAATATTTGAGCATGCACATACAGTACTGTCGTATGACTTTGTTATTAAAATGCATCTCCTGGATGCATTTCAACAAAACAAATTCTGTAGGTTAAAAAGTAACCCAATTAATGTAAAAAGTTACTAAAAATAACCATTCTGTCTAAACCTTGTCTGAGAGACAAGGTCACCTTGACTGAGTACATCAGCAAATGAAGGAGTGTCTGATAAATCAGTGAGTCGCGTGCTCTGGTGTCTCCTGGTAGTTTATTACTCAGACGTCATTCAAATGAAAAAGGACATTGGCAGTGGCTTATTGGATTTCAAGGGGACTCTGTTGTGGGTTCCTACAAACATGTGTCTTACATTTTGAAGGGACAGGATCGTATACAAATACTGCTAACTTCGCCCCAATTTAAGTCATGATTATTTGGCCAAATCCCCCCAAATTACACCATGCTGTGGATGATTGTGGCACAGGTTCAAGTGCTGATGTGCCGTCACATACTGCCCTGTGCTGTTCTGATGGGTTCAAATTGAAGACACCGACTTCGGAGCTTCCTGGATTACAGAGCATGCTTGACAGAAATTGCTACCTCTACCACCATTTTTTGTAAAAAGAAAATTGAGTGTACTGCATAATATAACCATCTTTCATTCCACTGTAAAAGGCAGTCCAACCTGTATCAAATATATTATATTTTGTGTTTAAGCAAATGGTCCTTATTACCTAAGGACCTCAGTCCTTAGTTAGTTTAAAGAAAATTAAACACATTCAGATATTTATTTTGAATGATTTATACAACACAATTAAATACATAATGGAAAATGCAGATGTAATTTCTATCCTTGACCATGCATGTCCATCTCTACATTACTCTATATTATTAATCAGTTTGTAACTGAACTCTTACTGAGGCTTGATAACAAGACATCACCCCTGATACAATTAGATCCAGATTTCAAGAATTTAATAAGGCTGTTCAATAATGGAGAAGTCAAAAACACGCACATACGCACACACAAACACACACACACACACACACACACACACACACACACACACACACACACACACAACATAAACAAGAAGTGGGTGGCTGGCTGCGTCAAGATTCCTTTCAAGGTACTGTACACATGGATGATATGAGCACAACCACAGCCTGCACAGTGCACACACGTACAGCACGTACTATTTTATGCTGTATCGCATGACCATGTCGCACAAAAGTAGCCAAAAAATAGCTGATCTACAAGCTCACAACATGTCTACAAGCCTGTATTCACAATTTTGGAAGGTTTTCACCTATACTGTATAATAATAAGATAAAATACGAAACAAAATGAAGGGTAAACAAAGGACAAAGCAAAAACATGGGCGCAACAGATACAGTTATGACATCATTCATGACAGAAAAATGACAGTGTTCACCTCTCATTCATACAAAAATCCTTTACAAAATATCTATTCCCATGTATAATAATATCCATTTCAGCTTTTCTTTTTTTTTTTTAATATCCATTGGCCCGGGCCTATTTAATCCATTAATAAAATGTGCCCATCGTCAGCAAGCGCCTCTAGGCTTGCTGACGATGGATCAGTTTTCATAGCACTAATTTGACTGAGATTATCAATCTCCGTCTCGGGCACATGACCGTCCACTTGAACTTGACGGTGATTTACGTCATGGTGTTAAATGACTTTAAACAATATTAAATTCACTTTGCCACTCACTTTGACACTCGATCTGCCATTCACTTTATGCATTGCGCATACCCTCTATATATAGATATGAAATTTTGTCCATATCGTGCAGCCCTAAGCAATACATTACAGACTGTACTATGCAAGCATTAGTACAGCATTACAGAAATAACTTCAGTTTCCCCAAGGTGTTCAAAAACTTCTTGAAAGAGTCGATGCATAGCTTGGAGAGCCCTGTCACCATCTGCTTGTGCTGGAGATGAATGGACACTATTTATATTCACAGTGATCTCGATTGCATGTGGCGAAGTAACTCATCACCTCTGAGACTTAGCCTTTGCCTCTGAGATGGTTCTGTTTGGTTCCGTCTTGTCCCAAAGGTTTGATTAATGAGATAAGAGACTAGAGTTTGCTGTGAGAACATGTGACCCCTGTCAGAGTTATGGTATGATAAAAGTGGAACAGGAGAACGGGTCTTGTTCAACAAACTATTAATGTTATTTAATTTGAAGTGAGAGTGGGTATTCTAACATGTGATAAACGTGTTTAGCTGGCTAGAGTCTCCTGTCCGTTTTGTCTGTGACAAACTACATTGTGTCACAGTGTACATTACTTTACATACTTTCTGTCTTACTGTATATATTTTTTCAAATGTTTTTAACACGTCAACAACACCCATTGGGTCGCGTCAATGACGAAGTGACTTATACTGTATGTTTTTGTCGCTGTGTGTTTGACATTTCTATTCGGGTGTTCTATTTGGAAACGTATTGGATTAGGCTAACCACTGGATCCAATGTGCATATTCATCAAGCCCCAGAATAACAGTACAAGAGCGGCCACAGAGTCATTCCTGTAGTCTAATTCGGTGGCGACTTGCGCATTATAACCCTATCCCTTACCCTAACCGCACTCAAAGCTACGTAGTCGGTGTCACACTTTGCCTAGGTTGCAAAATAGCCAAAAAGCAGGAAAAATACTGAAAATAGCAAGTGTGAGTCCTTATACGAAAAATCCAAGTGTTTTATTCACCTTTAACACGCATTACTCCAGGGATCAAAGTTAAACAAAATATTTACAAAAGAACCAGAAAGATTGGCCTGGGTTTCAAACCCCCACAGTCCTACCTTGACTGATCTATCTGGCAGTGGCAGGTCTCCCTATTTATAGGCTAAGCCCCTCCCACTGGACCATACCAAATCTTAATTGAATCCACAATTACACCAGTTCAATACACTATGTCCAGAGACATTACATTTCTTAATACACATTGTGTCACACATTACTCATAATATAAATTATAATATGATTAAAGATAAGTGTCACTATACATAATCAAGTTGGTGTGTTCCACACACACAAACCCAGTTAGTATGCTCCCTACCCTGGAGCCAATTAGGAATCACTTCACCAGACACCACACAATATACATAAAGTCACAATAACAAATATCACTGAAATGCACACAATAATTAAAACTTTAACCATTCAGTCTCAGTGGCAGGCTGAACTGGACTAATGGGATGTCTGAGTTATGGGCAGTCCCTGAACAGCCAGGCAAAGTCATGTTATCCTGGCATGACCATTGACCAGTCTAAATTAAAACACAAATGATTTTGCTATAGCTCTAGCAGATTTGTCTGGTGTCCAGACTAAACCCATCTGTGTATTACATTCCAATGATCTGTTACAATAAGGAAAATACCTTTCAATAGGAAAAGAAAAAGACATCTTACAACTGAGCATATTGTGACATCAGCAGCAGAAGATGGTTGTGCAGTAACATACAGTTTGTATGGTGGGGAAGCAACTTGGAGGCTGAATTTTAATCCTTTATTAATTGAAATACGAAATGCTATACAAATATTATTATAAACAAAGCAGACTTGAGCAGCCTGGCAATCTGGCCAACCACCTCCAAGTCAGTGTCCGCAAAGGCCCTAGCTGACTCACCAAGCCCATTCGCCAACTGATCAGATCACTTGTGCCACCTCCTGTCTCCTGTAAAAGTTGCACTGGAACACATTGCAAACACTGCAGCTAGCTGATGACCAACTTCTGCACCTGAGAGAGGAATTAACTCTCTATAGAGCGACGCAGACCCGCCCCCTCGAGAGACCTGGAAAAGAAATTTCATTTTCCTCATAGACTCTTCAGAAAGTATTTATTTAATGACGTTTACGCCGCGGACAAAGCCAACTCTTGTTGTGACAAATCATGACAATAAACAACGTTTTGGGCCAAACAAAGAATTAGAAAGTAGAAAAAAACAGCAGGTTACAACACTTTTTTTGTTGTTTTTCTTCTTTGTAATTATTTGTTTGGTCCAAAATATTGTGTTTGTTGTCATGATTTGTCACGACTCGAGTTGGCTTCGTACAACGCTTAAAAGGTCTTTAAATAAATACTTTTTAAAATGTCTATGGGAAAAATGCATTGGGATTCATTTCCTGGGCCTGGCGTCGTCATGAAAGGGTGCAGGACTGCGACGCTCTATACTATAGGCCTATAGATGTGGCAACAACCTGTATCACAGCACATCAGAGCCAAGCTCCAAAGCAAAGTGCAGCCATGGGCCGTTTTCTCAATCTAAGTATAGACTTACTGTATCTGTTCTCGTCGGTGGATGACGTTGCAGTTGAAATCTTGCATTTGAAATGAAATATTGCATTTTTTGTCACTCAAAATCCCCATACATGGGGAAAGTCCCCATATATTGTGCCCATGGTCTCGTGACATCACTATGACATCATCAAAATCTCTATACATGGGGAAAGCCCCCATATATATTGTGCCCATGGTCTCGTGACATCACAATGACATCATCAGGGATGTTAGTAAATCAGGGATCACATCATAGTAAATGCGACCTGCTGTCGCAATTATGCCCATATATGGAGATCCCTGATGTCATCAATATTAGTATATGGATACAGTATATGTACATTCCAATCCATATACCAAAACATTAATAGCAATATTGTGTTTTATAATCATCCTGCCATAATGTCTGACGTGTCAACCTTTACATATTTGTCTGTCTTCACTGTCAACATATAGATATTAATAACTTTGTGATGCTAACGGGCATTGCTGGCAACTTAGCTACACCTGCCTCATGGAACCTCACAGGCCAGTGTGTTGAGTTACAAATGACTGAGATTACAGAATGTGATTCTAGAATATCATATGGCTACTCCAGCAAATCAAAGGCCTGCACTATCAGGTGCTATGTCGACCCACCCGCACACAGTCTAGGTTACAGCCCCGGTGTAGACAGTTGATGGATTACATTTAGGATTACTGCCAGCCTGGGGGATAGGCTATCCACCAGTGGCACACACCACTGTCTCCAGTCAGATTGATCTACCTGGCTGTGACCGATATCGGAGCCTTGTCTCGATCTCCTTCTTCCCAATATCGCCATCCGGCCTATCCTGATTGATCTCAGCACAGATTATCATGAGCAGCCCTCATCACCGACCGTCTTACATCCACAGGCCCACATCGGAAACAACTTGGCACTCATGTTTATGCTCACGTCAGGCTCACAGACTCACAGGTGCTATCTTATACACAGTACACTTTTGGTGTGGGCCACCGTCTCAAAATCTGTCAAAGAATACAGCGGCAGGCTGGTGTCAGTGACTCATGAAATCAAAATCACTCCCGAGTCCCCACCTCACGACACTTCACGGGACGGTTGTGCCTCTCTAGGCCTGTGCTATGCAGTAGACAGAAAGAAACAGAATGAGACAGAGATAATTACATAGAGAGATGGGGAATTATTCAGTCGCAGTCACAGAAGGAGAGTCTAGGGAAGGGGAGGCGTGGAAACAGCACTTGCTAATTGGGAGAGGGACAAGTGTGAGAGAGTGAAAGTTGGAGAGAGAGAGGCAAACAGAGAGGGCACTTAAAACCATATGAACCCCATAACATCTCTATTCTGGAGCGAACATTCGGAAGAAATATCAGTTTACAATTTAGGCTACTGTAATAATGCCTCATGTTGTTACAGTTAGATTGGCTGTTTTCAGCGAATATATAGACCCCTCGACGAAGTTTGCAAACCATGCCCCCGTCGCGTCTAGCTAATAATGTACTGATTTAATGTATTAATAATATTACCTTACTTGATTCACAAATTAGTTTCCAAAAAACAAAGACCACAAACACATTCAGTCTTCTACAGCAGGGGTTCTCAACCTGTGGGTTGTGACCCACAAAGCTCACAACGCTTCACTTCATGCAAGCGTGTGCTCTATTTTTGAAACCGCTTGAACATTTTAGAAAATGTTTGAAATTAGTTTTAACACAAATCTTCTCATCTGGCCTGGCACAATGGATTTTTAAATGGGGGTTCCGCAGCCAAATTCCTATCATATCACAATTCACATCATCATATCACAATATTCATTTTTTTTGCAACTCGGCTGGAAAATGGAAATTGAGTTTACATACTACACATAATGTATGCATAAACTTTCCTTAATGATTATATCTGGTTTATTTATGATGTATTTTCTCTATTATTAAGGTTATTGTAGTGATCAATTTGTGTTGGTGGTGGGGAGGGGGGCGGGGTGGGGGTCACGAGACATGGCCAAAGCATTTCCTGCAGACCCCAGCCAAAAACGTTGAGAACCCAGCACCGGTGTAACGATATGTCTCACATGGGCAGATTGTTTTTCCAAGCACTATAAATGCATCGAGCTCATACCACCGTGCACTGTAATTCTGTCAACACCCTCTCCCACCTCCCGACTTTAAATAAACATTAGAATGAGGCCAGGGCAGAAGAAGCCTTCAGCTCATAAAATTGGAAACTATATTTTTCGCATCACATGCCTGTGGGCTGCAAAGATAGCGAGTAATGCAGGGCAAATGCCATCATGTGTGCTACAGATACAAAGCACAGCACAGGGCCATGGCATCATACTTTCAGAGGGTGCTCATGCGGCACAGCCGGTCACCAGGGAGCAACTCAATAGTCTGTGAAAGAAAATTCAGACTTTGACCTCGTCACATGAACTGGTCCTCTGTACACTGCATGGAACTGCATGCGATGATGACTATGACTATGAAAGTAGTGCTATGTCGGGCCCCCAGTCTATGGTCTCTCATGGGAGTTGGCCTGCCTTACCCCAAGGGGCAGCTCTGGCTCCGATTACCCTGCCCAATGTGGCGTACAACTGTGTCGCTGTGAATTATTCATGGCCTTTGTTCACCCATAACCAAAAGCCGCAGATCATGTTTACATTAGTCACCGGCGAGAAATATACAGGCTCCTGATTGGCTGGATGAAGATGTCAAAAAAGAAACGTGTGTGAATAGCATCTAATATTATAGGTCTAAACATTGATAAGGGTCTGATTACTTTGGCTGAACATGCTCATTGTCAGGTTGAGCAACATATGGCAGCAGTGTGTGTGTGTGTGTGTGTGTGTGTGTGTGTGTACGTGCGTGCGTGCATGTAAATCGTGTCAGTGTTTCATTTTAACATGTTAATCCTTTATCTTATCAACTATGCAGCATTGCCTGCTGCATTTTCATTACCAGATGAAAATCAAACCCAACTCAAGGTGTTGGTAATTATATCACACATAATCAATTGAAACAGCAGAGAGTGATCAAATTTCATTTAAGAAAATATTTTTCCTGTTCATTATTCAAACCACCCACTCAGCACACTGGCCTACAGTAATCAAAGTTATGAAAACACAAACGTTTACTCTTCCCTGGACTCCATCGCTGGGGAAATCACAAAGTGAAAAATGGAAAGGGAATTGGGTATACCGCTTGTACTGTGCACCTGGTACATTATGCAGGCTAGGAACCATATAGATCCCTCAAGGTGATAACCTTTTCACAATTTCCTTTTGATTTTATTATCAATTGAGAGTCGCAGGGATTTGGCTCTTTTCATAGCTGTGCTCTATACAGATATCATTTTGATTCTATTTTTAAAATAAAATGTGATTTGTTGTATGATGGTTGAGCCAGCCACATGGATGATGAGTGTGAGTGTCAATGCATACTGAGAAGCTTATCAAATCAGTTTCATTCCCTATTGAGTTCACATCTGTTGTTGTGTAACCGCTTCCAATGCATCACTCCACAGAACAATTCATTTTTCCCCTGCCAGCGATCGGTCATTACGTTAATCAGGTCTGCCGATATGACTATATGTGCGTGAACCCGAATACCCCACCTGCCCCCACCGCTGCTTGGAGGCTGGAGCAGGATCTGCAGTGACTATTTGACAAAAACTATCACAGGGCTAGTTACGCTTACACTCCAGTGTACCTTCGAGACGCGTTGTGAGCTTGTAGATTGGCAATTTTCACCGTGAGACAATCAATCACACAATAGAGTATAAATCAGGCTTAACTACATGAACCTCAGAGCAGGAGTTCAACGTTTTTGGCTGGGGACCCACGGAAATTCATTTGGTCTTGTGACTCCTGCCTACCTGTCTTGCGACCTCCTGTCTTGCGTCCCCCTCCCTATACCCCGATACAAATTGACCGCTACAGCTACACCTCAATAATAGAGAAAAGACATCATAAATAAATACTGAAACCAGATATAAGGAAATTGTATGCATGTACTATGGTATATAAACTCTTAATTCATTGTTCCAATTAATTAGAACAATGCAACACGTGAGCTGCAAGACGTGAGCTCATAGATTGTTTATTTCCAGCGAAGATATAGTGTAGTAGAGAGAAAGAGAATAAAGATATAGTGTAGTAGAGAGAAAGAGAATAAAGATATAGTGTAGTAGAGAGAAAGAGAATAAAGATATAGTGTAGTAGAGAGAAAGAGAATAAAGATATAGTGTAGTAGAGCGAAAGAGAATAAAGGAAGAGGCCTGGACTATTATATGCCCTGGGGGCCTCCGGTTAATTAAGTATATTATAGGGTTTAAGACTTAAACCGCTTAAACTTTAAGTGGCCTGCTCAACATATGGAATTAATTCTGTACTGGCCATATATGAAGCATGTCTTGAGTGTACAGGGTTTGATGAGGTCAGATTAACATATGGAATATCAGAACAGAAAGGACGGGTGGGGATGGATCAATATGGAATGTCAGAAGTCAGAACAGGTCAGCTCCATATATGGAGATCTAAGGGTTCGAGGTCAGATGTGAGTTGCTGGCCGCCCCAATTTATGCATATATGGAGGCGTGATGTCACAAGGCATGACTATTGACTATATGAAGGTGTGATGTCATGAGGCGTGACCATTATTGAGGTGTGACTGACGGAAATGCAGGTTTTCATAGTAAATGCGATTTTAACCCAGGGACCACCATCCTGACTAAGAGCAACCTGGGGACCACCACTATTGTGTCGGTGGGCTGACCACCCGTCCCGAAATTGTGTGTGTGTGTGTGTGTGTGTGTGTGTGTGTGTGTGTGTGTGTGTGTGTGTGTGTGTGTGTGTGTGTGTGTGTGTGTGTGTGTGTGTGTGTGTGAATTTAATGAAGTTAGTGAGACAGACTGTTATATTGGCAGTATTTCCTTTGTTTTGCCGATGGGCTGATGCTCGTTGACGCTCGTTATGCAACAAGGCAATTATGTTTCTGCACTGCACTGTCAAATAGGCCTACATCTGGCTTTTGTTCAAGCAGTTGTTAATAACTAGGCTACATTTGGTTGGTTCAACTTGGTTGTGTATTGTGTTAAAGCACTTTTAAACTGAACTAGAAAATGAACTGCTTCTGACAGAAGGTTCTGCCAGTTGGAATCCAACTGGCAACTGCTTCTGGAGTAACGTTCTGTCTGATAAGCTTTATTATTGATATCAAAACGGATCGCTGATTTCTTTTGTCTTTCTTTTCGGCTTGGCCTTTCCTTCTTTAGTGATGCTAGACCGGATTGCACAGCCGCTCTGCCGTTCACCTCCCTTTATACAGGAAGACTAAAAAACTCGAAATCTACGGAGCTCTCCATGGTTTGGATAAAACATGCAATGTTCGGAGGTCTTTGCTGATTATCCGGTGATCTAGATGGGAACATTGGCGCTTTCTAGAGCAACGATGGCTTCATTTTAGCTTGCTAGCATTGACGCTATTATTTAGCATCTAAGATGGCTGCCCAAACAGGATGTGACTCCAGCGTGTGTTACACTACAAACGGCTCGGCAGTCTGCGGTTGGCTCTGTGTCCACCAGGTGGCAGCAGATGGGTTAGCATTCCGCGGACCATGCACTGGTTTAAAACCCATGATGTAAATGATCTCAGAAGGAAACTATCCTATAGGATCAGGGGTGCCCACACTTTTTTTGACTTGAGAGCTACTTTCACAATGACCAGCTCAACAAGATCTACTCACCCAAAAAAGTATTATCCCATTGCTGAAAACAGCAGCACTGGCGTTACATACTAGGACTAAGACAAACACACTTGGAATGGGAAATAGAGAGGAAAATGGAATTCGTAGTTATTTGTATATGACTTTGTATTGCATTTCTATTGTGTTTTTTCTAATGATATATATTTTGGGGCATGTCATGTGGTCTTTGTGATCTACTGGTAGATTGTGATCTACCTTCTGGGCACCCCTGCTATAGATAAATCCAATTCATAATCGCGGCACCAAATAAAGAAGGTCTTAAAGGGTTAAGAAACCAGTATGATGTGGGCCCTGCCCCGCTGACGCTGCATGCACCACCTTAATATTTAATTGTGTGCATGATTGTACATAACGTGTCTCCTCTGTTTTGCCTCTAGCCTAGTGGTCTGCTATCTGAGGGTCATAAAATAAACAGTCAGTGATGAGAAAATAAACTGCACATAAGCACATAATATAGGCTAGATGCAAGCTGGGATGTGCGTTATTAACTCGAGTATACTGTAGATAGTGGGCCCAGTTGGCAGACAAGGCCTTGGCTGCATCCTCCTTTGGCTTCATTCTAGGTGATGATGTGCGCTTGGCCAGTGCTGCTAATGCAATTCATTACACCATGCAGCAGACAACACCAGGAACTCCATCATGATGTATGGGTTTGCTGTCTCTTATTACTTGGGGGAATAAGGTGTTCTTGCCAGTTTATGAACTTCTTCTTCTGTTTGTCCTAAACTTTATTTTCAGACTGAATGCAGGATGCCACTAGAGAGGAGCTAGAGAACGTGCCAATAGCAGGGCACAGCAAGGCCCAAAGATGTAGGCCTACTTTGGTGTTTTGTTTGTAGCTGTCAGCAATTGTCCGTACGCATACAGTTCTGAGAGAGGAATGGCTACATATGTGGGAATTAAAGTTGCCTTTTTTTCCGTAAAATTGTAGCTGTCTATGAAAAGCCATTGTACAATGTAGGCTACTGTATATGCATCTATCAGAATGAAAACATGAACAATGATTGAGTTGTTCAGAGGTGGAATAACACTTTCATCAGGTCAGTTAAACGAATTGTCTCAGTTTGACCTGATCTCTAACTTCTTTTACCAGAACCTTAATCTGGAGCATTAATTATTTAAATGTATCTTCCCAGGAAAATCATTGTCTAGGCTGTAACAGAGGAAAGAACAATAACAGAGGATGGCTCTATGTTTGTCTGTGGCTTTTACAACGCTGTTCTTCTCCTTATAACACCATGTTGGTATAGTGTGACAGTGATACACATGAACAGGATTCATGGGACAGTACATTACTTCAGCCACAGAATAACCTTGGTACAGTGAAAGCGATATTATGTTATGGGGTCATCAAATCGTTGTTTTAAATATCAGCATAATACATATAAGCAGGGATACATTTCACAACACTGTGAGAGATTCATTTTAGGAACCTCATGCCAATTACATTTCTTTGAGATACTGTAGCATCTCACACGAATACAACACAAATCTGGAGTATTGGCCTGGCTTCACTGTCAGTTTTATATTCATGTCCGCTGCCGTGGATCTCTAATATATGGCCTTGTGCTTGCTACTCTGTTGTGTCCTGTATTTATAAGGACTATCAATATCATACGAAATGGTGACCTTGAGGAAATAGCATCTTGGTTCCCTCTGCCCGTATAGCCAAACAAATGTACATGATGTAAAAAATAATCAGATGCCAAGAATGTTAATGATGTTTGTTGAGAGGACTTCCATTGTCTCCATTGTCAAGAATGAACACTGAAAGGGTCAGTCTCCTCATTTCTCACCCCACAAATGTGAGCCCACTAGCTTTGAATATTGAGTGGAATCATCTCTATACGCTTATTGGACTCAGTGTAGGCCTATTACTCTCCCACAGAAACATGCTCATCTCCTTTTCCTTCTGTTGTACTCCAGACTTCCATCCATACACTGAGAGAGAGAAGTGTGTGAGAAATGAGGCTTACTGTACACAAACTAAGCTTGCATGTACAAACAGCACACTCACTGTGCACATGCACAACACATGCGTGTACATCTGTGCACAGGCACATGTGCATACACACAAACACATGACGCACTTGCCGCACACACACACACACACAGGAATTGCATGCTTTCATGCACACACGGGGGGCTTCTCTTCAGCGAGCGCATGCACGCAATGCACGTGCGCACGTGCACACACACACACACACACACACACACACACACACACACACACACACACGAATAGACACTGACACTCCCACCCTGTTACCTAACTCGCCCCTTCCAGGGTGAATCACAACAGACCTGAAACATGGGTTATGCCATGAAGAACGGATCACAGAATACGATGCTCATTAATACTGATTTGTAGAGCTACAGCTTTAATTAGGGTTAGAACCCAGTTTTGAACTGGAATTTTCACTGCTCCAACCCATGCTAAAACAAAAATGATGCTGCCTTGGTTTTCCAGGCAATTTGGACAAATGCTTTGACAGAAACGCAGTGCTACATTGTGTAAAAACAACTCTCAACTGAACTGTAAGGACAATAGACCGACGAGGTGGCGCGAGGAGAATCAGATACATGGTTAGTGTTGATGGTACTGTAGGATTTGCAGCTGTGGAAACAGTTAAATTGTGAGCAAAAGCACATTTCTCAACATGAGTTCCTGTTTGTGGTTGCTTTATAGGATCATGGTCAACATTGGTTTTGAGATGACACTTTATTTTGTATTTTTTCAGGGGCAGGTTTCTCCGCTCCAGGCAAAATCTCACGGTCGCTATTACTGTCTCTCACGCTATGGGCTTCGGGGGTGGAAGAAGAGAGAGACTGAATTAGAACAAGGGGGAGGGGGATGGGAGGGGGTTCCCTCTCCTACAGGGACAACATAAATAGAAACAGAGCAATGGCAGAGGCTTTATAGATAATCTAATGTATGCTGGAGACAGACTTTTATTCATTTGTTTATTTTTAGGTCAAGCAAACGGTTCCCTGGCAAGGTTAGTTACTCACTTACCATTAGGGAGCTTGTTTGTGTTTTCCATCAGCCACACGAACAGGTTGGCAAAGTTGCAGTTGCACACCCAAGGGTTCCCCTCTAGTCTAACCACCCTCAGGGAGGGCAGCTGGCTCAGCGCCCCCACCTTTAGGGTGGACAGTGCATTTCTCTCTAGCTCAAGTTCTCTCAGGGAGGTGAGACCCTGGAAGGCGTCCTCGTTGACCATACTTAGATAAGGGTTGTTGCCCAGACGCAGTTTGATCAGGCTACGGGACTCCCCAAAGGTCCCCTTGGGGATCTCGGTCAGGTTGTTGCTGCCCAGGTCCAGGAAGACCAGTCTAGAGGAGGTGCTGAGGGTCCCCGGCTCAATGTGCGAGAGGGAGTTGTTCCGTAGGTCCAGGTAGACCAGGTCACTGTACAGAACCAGGAAGTCGGCGGGAATGCGGGGGATCCAGTTGTCGGCCAGCAGAAGCCTACGCACGTCCAGGGGGATCTCTTCGGGAAGACGGGTCAGTCCACGGCCGCTGCAGTCCACGGTGTGAGGGTCTGGGCAGAGGCAGTTAGTTGGGCAGTTTTCTCCCCTGGTCCGCAAGACGGAGGACAGTAAGACGAGGAGAGGCTGGAGCAAGCGGACACATGGCAACATGGTCAAGGGGGTGAAATGAAATAAGAGGTAGCACGGGCTTGGGAGTGTGTTAAGGACGAAGGGGAGGAAGCCAAGGAGTAGGGGTGAGTGGGGGGAGGGGGACAAGGGGGTGAGGGTCAGAGGGCAGGAGGTTAGGAAAGGGGAGGGAGGGGAAGGGGATAGCGAAAGGGGAAGTGAAAGAGGGGATCAATCGTCTGGAAGGAGCATCGTGCCGTCCTGGAGATGGGAATCTCGAAGGGAACCGGGAGCAGAGCAGCAACAGACACCGTTCTCCGAGAGATCATGTATCGAACAGCTTGGATAGAAAGGCAGACTGCTGCCTTTGAAGGAGCAAGAGAAAGGAGGGAGAGCTTAACAGAAAGGGGAGGGTGCAGCAGCGTGACAGAGGTAAATAGAAACAAGCGAGCCGGGAATGATGAGAGACCAGTGGCACGGAGGAGGGAGAAGGGGGGCTGAGGAGGGGGCTCTTTCCACCAGACTAACCCACGGTCAATCTGACGGCTGTGACAGACAAAAGCGATGGGGTCGCTGACACAAAAGGATATGCAGAGGGTTGATTCAGGCATAACAAGTGAAGAGTGATATTGTTGCATCCCCCCATCAGTCCCAGGTTTCTGTATGTTTGTTGTTTGGGGGAGGTGGTGGGTGGGGGGATTTAAAGCGACGGAGAAAAGATCCTGCAGAACATCGCTGAAGCGTAATCGTGGTAAGGTTCTGTCCCTCTGCGCTCCATATCTTTATTTGTACTCTCGTCTCTATCTGCCAGTGCTCTGCATCTCGCTGCGAGAGCGGAGCGCAGGTCGATAATGAACTGTCCAACTGGGTAATGCAGCCCTGTTGCTATGGAGAGAGAATCCAAATGTCCAGTGAGAAGCCATGTGCATGCAGATCGAGGTCCTGCATGCCAATCCAATCTGGGTCTCTGAGTGTGCCAGGGTTTATCTCATGCTCTCCTCTCCACTCCTCTGCTCTCCTCTCCTCCTCCTCATTTCCATGGAGGCGTGTCTCTGAACCCCGTTGTCAACATGTGATGTCACTTCCTATTGTGTGTAGAAATGAGGATCATTCTACACACTATTGTGTTGTTGACCAAAGTATTGTGGAAAAGTCTAACGCCCCATAATGTCTGAGGAGTAATCTGTCATCTTCTCAGTGGCCAGACATGAATCTGCCGCTGCAAAACTAAACTAAACAAAAAATGCCCTCGCAGTGTGATATTATAGTATGGCCAAACCAGGCTATGGCGGAGATTGTGTTTTAGCCCTGGCTGGATCCATGTGTGTCCGTCTGTGGACAGCTAATATCAGCTTGTGTAAACATCCTAACTACTGTAGTTTAAAGTGTATCAGATGCATTTTCCTCTAAATGTGTCAGAGCAAATGTATGAAGTCCCAAGTATAAATATAAAATAAGGGAAACATGTGGTATAGTGGACATGAAGATTTTTGAGTATTGGTTCTCAACTTCTCACACACATCAAAGACAGCCATTATTCTGTTTCATATAGGCCAGAGTGAAGTGGAAGTGAGTGGAACATAATTGCAAAACCTGTCCTGCATATTAAAAATCTAATCAGTCACTGCATGTTTAATATTTAAGCAATACAAATTACAAAAGGTGAAGAAAGAAGTAGACTATTAGACTACTAATCTACATGTTGAGAATGAGTAAGTATTCATTATCATGAATTACAGGTCATTATGAATTATGTATTTCATCAAGTGTATTAATTAAGTGTACTCGTGAAATAATTTGACTGGATTAGACAACAGACAAGCGGCAACAAACATTAAATCAGTGTAAGATTCAGGGTTCCAGGTTGTTCTTTGTCGTTTGAAAGTTTAAAAGTTATGGTAAAACTAGTTTTTGGATAATCAAATATTGGACGTGTGCAATTTAAGGGTCTAGATGCATCCAAACCTGTGTTCCCAATGGTACAACTGTACAACACCCTAAAGTTAACATTTGCAGCTCATCTAGTTATAGTGAACATTCTGAAAGAGCGCCGGTGACCAGCATCAAATTTGTTGCAAATGTGATGCTTTTAGACTGATTTGCATAAACTTAGCCTCATATCTCCCCAAGTCATTTGATTATCTTTGATGTTTGTGTTGTCTAAATAATTACAACAACCCTCGCAAGAAATAGACAAAAGCTGCATAGCAGTCTTTGTTTTCTTCTTTTTTTTAAAGATTTCTTTTGGCTATTTTGCCTTTATTGACATGTTGAACGTATTCTGACAGGAAATGGGGAGAGAGATGGGGAGAAGACGGCAAAGGCCTTCAGGCTGGCTCAGCAGGTGCCCAGACGGTTGAACTAAAGGCTCATACATAGTCTGGATTTTCGGTGGTTAGGTGACCACCGAACTACAACATGACGTCACGAGCCGCGGTGAAGAGCAAACCACCGCCACCGCTACAGCCCTTCTCTCTGTTTTTACTCACCACCGCTCAACGTTATTTCAGCTCCGGTGGTCAGCTCACCACCGGAGCGGTAGTCACCTCACCACCGAAAATCCAGACTATGAATAGGCCTTAATCGTCAGGCTGGCTCAGCAGGTGCCCAGACGGTTGAACTAATCGTCCGGGCACAATAATAGCAGTCTTAATAGCCACTCTATTTCTGAGGACAGCTGCACAGATGTTCAGTCCCCTGAGTCTGTGATTGCCAGGCCATTTTCATCCCCCCTTTTTTTTTTTTTTTGCTATCAATATCTATATACACTTGTGTGATTTTTTACATATTAAATCCCAGTTTATAGGCATTTCAGCTCATTTTAGCCACCGTGGACACCATCTTGAAAACGATGCCTTTCCGTTTGTTCGTTTTTCGATTTCCAAAGATATGTATTCTTCTGTATTTCTGGATGGATGAATGTCTGACCTTGGCCGCCAAAAACTAATCTCATCAAGAGTTCCATGGCATTGCTGTACCGTCCCAGAAGATGGCCTCTACTGATTTTGGTGACCCATGGCCTTTCCATTAACGTTTCCATTAACGTTTGAGGACAACATTTCCACTTCCACATGAGCAATCTCATAATGAGAGGGGCAGACTGAGACATGCTGAGCGCGTATTATGGCTGAACCTGAACCCTACTGATGTCGTGGCCTTTCCATTAGTGCCCTTGCATCCCATAGAAAGCTTGCAGATTGGCTATTTTCGTACAGATTAATTTAGACAGAAAGACTTAAATTGATTCTAGCTTTCATAATTTGAAAATATTGTTGCCAAACTTGGATAAGATAAATAATGTTTGCCAGAATTGATTACAATTGGTATAACCACAGTGAGAAAGATGCCCTTTTTGGCAAAACTTGTCTTGAAACATAAAATCTGCTGAAAGCGGGGAGAAGGAGAGAGAGAGCCCAATTCGGGCAAGGATGAAGCATCACTTTCCTAACAACAGTTACACACAAATGAATGATGCCAAGTCACCTAGCTTTTCATAAAGGTGTAAAGGGAACATGAGAATGAAATAAGCCGGGCCTGGGCCATGGCACCTTGGCTGGTAATCCAGTCTGGCAGTGTGCCATGGGTTCGACAGACTCCCGATCCCGACGGCCTTCACTGCATGTCTTCCCCCCATCTCTCTCCCCATTTCCTGTCAGCCTACTGTCTGTCCCTCCCATAAAAAAATATAAAATAAAAGGCGAAAGCCAAAAAATAATAATAATAATTAAATAAGCCAAGGCCTCAGATTGTGGCAACCTTGTCAGTGAGACAGGAGCATTGGTCCTGCTTTGCTTTGCCACTGTAAGTCCCCAGTTACCGGTATTCATTTGGAGAAAACAACAATCAGGATAACTTGCTATCTTGCTATTATAGTGCTGTGGGTGTGGCCACTGCAGTCTCAGGGCTAAATTCATCATCCCACTGTATAAATTAATCCCACGTGAGAGAGAGAGAGAGAGAGAGAGACAGACAGACAGACAGCTGATAAATGGCTACTTTCTCCGGATTTGCTGACATTTTCTGCTTTTATTTATAAAGAACTAGAGAGACAGGGAGACCCCTGGTATAACACTCTATAGCAATGAAGGAAGAGAAAGAACATCCGCACACTATATTCTAGAGCTCCGAGACTTGCTATATTTAGAGGCAACAAATTGCAACGTTTCGACCTACAAGGTCTTCATCAATATTCGTCAGCAACTCTACATCTGACAAACCTCAAACCCTTAGATCTCCATATATGGATATATGTCAGAACCTGTTCCATAATGTTGATCCTTCCCCATCCATCCTTCCTTTTCGATGTCTCCCTTTTGACTGATAAATGTCCATTTAAACTCTAGACAGGCCTGCCCCAAAGTTATTAATGTAGCCGTGCCTGCAGCCGGCAAAAACTAGAGTTCTCAATAGGCCCGAAAATTAAGGCCCGGCCCTACCTGGGGCCTCATCAAATCCTGTAGACTCAAGACACTGCCCCCGCTACCACCCTTAGATCTCCATATATGGAGCTGACCTTTTCTGACATTCCATAATGTTGATCTGACCTCATCAAACCCTGTACACTCAAGACACACTCCATATATGGCCAGTACAGAATTCAAATATGTTTTTCTGACCCCCCCCCCCCCCCCCATGCAAAGCGCCAGCGCTCACCAGGCAGTCTGCTGTCACCCAGGCGGATGCGCACACGGCGCGACCTCGCCCTTTAGGGTTGATCCTAGCGACTAGCGCACACCCTACCCCCCTCAAAAAAGGTCTACCCATGAGTACATTTTTCAGACTTAGAAGAATATGAAACACAACAGATGAGCATAAATCAATCTGTGGAAATGAAACAAAGCTTTTTTTCAAAGGGGGCTATATCCCAGCTGTTGATTGGGTGGAGCAGGCTTTTACCTCTGCCCTGCAAAAGTCCCGATCTGATCTACTCAGTGTAAAACAGCATATACCGGTAAGCATTTTTCTGTAACCTATACACATTCACCATTCATATCATATCAGGGTCAGTATTTAAGAAACATTGGCACCTTTTACAATCTGAGAACTATCACACATTTTCATTACATGCGCTTCCACTCACGTGCAGGTTTATAAATTACGTTGTCCCTGTGGCCTTGAATATATAACTTAAACAGCGTATTAGTGAACACAAAACCACTATTCGCAGAGATGTCAGGGATTACCCTGTAGCCATACATGTTAATGACATGAAACATGACATCTCCTCTCTTTTGTCGGCATTGCACGAGGCGGCTCCTCTGCCACCGAGTATGGCAAGCCGGTGGTTCGATTAAAAGTTAAAACGGCTTGCCATAACCTAGAGGGGGTAACCATGACCACCTTTTAAAGAGAAGGGAGGCATATTGGATTTTCACCCTCCATACTCTAGCATCTAGCCCAGCTGTGGTTTTCAACCCTTTTCATATCACGGCCCATTATTTATTCAGCATTTGAGCCACGGACCACCATTTGATAACGTGTAGCCTCTCAGACCCAAAACTAAAGAATATTTTGTCAGCAATTCCGTGCTGTTGGCCAACATTGATCAAAAAACAATTATACATTCTCTAATATGTAGACTTATTGTAAATGAAGCAATGCAGATGTTTAACAATATTTAACTCTTGAGAGCGTAAAATGAAACCAAATGGGACCATTTGGTTTCATTTTACGCCCTCAAGAGTGAAATATCTAATAAGGGTCCCTTTGGTTACCAACTCGGGGACCACCTGGAACCTCATCAAGGACCACTGGTGGTCCCCGGCCCGGACCACTGGTCCAAAACTAGTGCTCTAGCCCCAAAAGGCCTAAATGACAAATTATTATTAAAAGTGATATTTTAAGATTATTTGTGTCATCTTTGATACAATATGTTCTGTTAGCATAATAGTAGGCTGAATGTGATTGACATGAGTGTATGAGCTTGTGAAAGACAGAATGTAAAAAATAAACACATTTAAAAAACTGCAGGGTATTTTTCATTTGTGTCATACCATTTATATAAGTCAACAATTGAGCTCCAAGCATGCTGTGTAAATCTAGTCTCAACAGGAGGGCTCTCCCCATGGATCAACCATGATGAGAACAGAGAAGCTAAACACTTTCCAACTGCAATTAAAGAACACTCCATCAATAAATGATGAATGTCAAGCACAGCATGATGTTGGACTTGCAAGAAGAGTGCCCCGCATTAATTCATGGCCCCAGCAGGGTCGGGAAACATGGGGTACAGAGGAAAAGGCGAGAGGATGTCAGTGGACCACAGTTGCAAATGTCACCACCTCCTCCCCTTTGAAGGCTTCTTGGAATATCGGGATAGATATCTAAGATGCTTCTGCAGCTGTCATTAACTAAGCCATCCGTTGACATTTGGGCATCATGGGCAGCCTGCCCTGCTAGCCCCAGAAGTATTATTATTATTATATGGGGGACATGGGACATAGGACATAGGACACTTCTACAAGCAGTGGTGTCATGGTGATTTTGACACCTAGTTAACCTAGACCACTGCATACTTGGTGCGTCTTGGAAACTCTGGTGACGTGAGGTTGGTTAGGTGCGTCTTCTCTTGAATCTAGGGGGATGCTTTCTATAGCGTGCACACAGTCACCATTCCGTTCTGTCCCTGCGCGTGCACGTCAAAATATTACTGCGTTCTGCGAGCATGACACCACTGTCTACAAGCCAATGGCACAGTAAACAGAATGACATACATAAATTGCTGTGACTGCCCCAGAATAATAGAGTGCACTACCCTAGCAGAACCCTGACCTCGGTAGAGCAAACAAGGTCACAATATTTGTTATTTGGTCAACACTCAGCAATGTTTAAGTCAATGACGGCCAAACAGCTGTTTTAAAGGGCCTTTGTATAATTTCTCTGTGGCTTCCCCATTAGTCAATTTTTGTGGCAAATCAGTGGTGCTTTTCTGGTGTTGTGACTGGGTAGCCACGGGTGATTTTGAAACCGCAGCATGGATTAGTTTTTAGCCGTCACGCATGACAGGAGCCACGGGTGATTTTTAACCCGCAGCATGGGTGATTTTTAACCTGCAGCATGGGTGATTTTTAACCTGCAGCATGGGTGATTTTTAACCTGCAGCATGGGTGATTTTTAACCTGCAGCATGGGTGATTTTTAACCTGCAGCATGGGTGATTTTTAACCAGCAGCATGGGTGATTTTTAACCAGCAGCATGGGTGATTTTTAACCAGCAGCATGGGTGATTTTTAACCTGCAGCATGGGTGATTTTTAACCTGCAGCATGGGTGATTTTTAACCTGCAGCATGGGTGATTTTTAACCAGCAGCATGGGTGATTTTTAACCAGCAGCATGGGTGATTTTTAACCAGCAGCATGGGTGATTTTTAACCAGCAGCATGGGTGATTTTTAACCCGCAGCATGGGTTTGTCTGACTAATGACTGTAGGACTGTTGGTATGTCTAACCAAAGTATGCCCCCCAGATTTAGTGACTGGCGTGTAGAGAGCACAAACTTATAGTATGTCGACATACTGTAAATAAATGCTTTATTTCTCAAATGTATATAGCACTTTTCTGAGCACCCAAAGACACTTCACATGGGGGCAAGATAAAGCAACAAATGAAAACAACTTTTCAAGCAAAATAATCACACTTGTGTGAGGCTCTTATCATCATACATCATCATACATCACATTCTGTGCTCAGCCAATCAAAGCAAATCGATTCCGTGCTATACAGACAGACATACACGCAAAAAACACTAAAGGCTAAGGAATAAAATCAATAAAAACAGTGGAAGCTAGGGAAAGCGATATTTGGAGGTTTGGTGGGTGAGGCATCTCTGAGCGTTTTGGGGAGTGCATTCCACACTAGCCTCACGTTGCGATACCAATATACCACGGGGCATATGCATACGCAATAGGGGTGAACTGTGGCTGCGCCAGGCTACATTCCACACAGGGTTGGGGCAGCAACAGCAAAAGCTCTGTCGCCCCAGGGACGATATTTGGTCTTGGGGGACCTCAAGGAGGTTTGCGTCACCAGACCTGAGGGAGTGGGAGGGGACATGACGTTTGAGGAGATCGCAGAGATAATGCCTTGACAGAGTCCGTTTTGACTTTCGTTGAGGGTGAGAGAAGACACACAATGCACGCAAGGTTATTAGTGTCTGTCCATACAGAGTGCCCTATTGTTGACATGCGCGCTATTGTTGACTTGGGTCGGTCTATAATATACAATTAACTATTCTAGATGGCCTGCCCTCCCAGAATGCAATGCTGTGTTTCGAGACGGAAATGAAGATGGGAGCTGTCAAAATAGTAGCCTCGATGATATGCAACACTGTAGTGACATGTGAAACTGAAGGCTTTTGACAAAATAAATGAGAAACTAACTTGGTCAACTATTTTACATTACATGTATTTGCATTTTGTTTTGTTTTTAAAGAGAGAGAATAAGAGAGAATAAGAACAATAAGAACTTTGTCAAGGCCTCATAATTGTAAAACAGCAGCGTTTATTTTAAGCTATAGTTATCAGGCTGTCAACAAAACCACTGCCTGGGATTTCAAGATCATGCAATACACAACTGAAGAGGCTCAGAAAAGGAACTATAAATATGATCATGTGCAATGGTCTGTATAGGTCGCGTCTGTAAACGGCCAAATTGTCACCAAATGGAAGCATAGAAGAAGATAAATTATACACAACTATCAGAGCTATCTGAACTATCTGTTCTCCGTGGTAATTCCGTTGACTTCGCCAGAACACCACGGCCGCGGATTCTGTTCGGGCCTGATCACCGACGAGTAAAGCGGTGATTCGAACGATGATATGTTTCTATGTGATCTATCCATGCCGTTCCGTGTTTACATTTACAACTCAAGGAGCCGGTGGAAGTGGCTTCCTCTTTCAGAAAGAGGGGGGCTAGGAGCAGTGTAGGAAAAGCATTGCTCTCTGTTGCCAAAGGTCGCCAGGGGTACTGTTCTCCGACTGCGTTGTTGCGCAGTCGTGCGCATGTCTTAAACAGCCACGTTTGTCGGACTGTTGGTATCTCACACGTCCCCTTGAGAATAATGCATTCATTAGCAGGGAAGACAAATTTATCCTGTGTGCGTTGATTAATTCAATGCACAGCAGGTGTGTAGTCACACCTTGCTCTGAGTCCAATTAGTTTGTCCCAGACCAGGTGTGACTGCTTAAATCAGCCATCCTCCAACCTCCAACTAGAAGCCATGATAAGGAGGCTTTCTGGTCGTGCAGACATGTGCGAGGCGAGATTAACACATTTATTAAGGTGATTGTTACAGAGCCTTTCTTATGTGTATTGTAGTGAAATCATTCTGAAAAACACGGCAGACTTGGGAGCTTAAATTCTAATTCTAATTTATTAACATTGAGGCAAGTTATGCCTGCTCAACCCACTAACATACTACTGTATATCATGGCTGCGATCTGAAAGCTTGGTTGCCTTCATGCTGCACCATTTCAACTCACTAATCTTTTTACTAAGTGGTTGTCACTATTTGCGTGAGTCAGCTGACATTTAGGTGGTAGATGCTCCAAACTACTTTGCACATGCTTTTAATGAGAATATGTTTTGTTTATAAAAGGTGCACCATCTGGTCCATCCTGTTCTTTGGTCATGCTTTAGTGAAGTGGAAGCCCCTACTGTAAGTGTCTGTTTGACACATGCTGTGCATGGTTCTTTGATCTTGTGCATATTCTGGATTTAACCATGACATGATCCCTTATTTCCCATCTGGAAAGCTATTAAGCTCCAGTTCACACGACTGCATAGCCTACTATTCGTGAAATTCCTCTGAGCAAAGTGCCAAGTGATTATACTTAACCAGATATGAAAGATTTAGATGGAGAAGCATGGTAAGAGGATATTTGGGCCTTTTACAGTGCAGTTATGTTGCTACAGTCAATTGGTGGTTGAAGCAAGTCAATTCAATATTGATATAACAGACTAGATTGTCAAAAACATTAGTTGTAGCAAGAGAAAACAATACAATATTCTGAAGAAGGAAATGAAACGTGTGTGAGTGAGTGAGTGAGTGAGTGAGTGTGTGCGTGCGTGCACAAGTATGTATAAATTAATCAGCCACACAGAGCGTCAACCGATGACATTATCACAAAACATCCATTCAAATTCATGCCTTTAGCAATTTCCTATGCATCTACAGTACATTAAATAATTTCAGTTGTACTGTACACAACTTAAATGATTATAATTGCTGTTGAGTTATTGCGAACGCAGTGAGCACTTACTATGAGACCTAGCAGATCATGTCTGTGTGTCTGTCTGTCTGTCTGTCTGTCTGTCTGTCCCGCTATCCAAATATGGAGTGTGTTGCATCAGCAATCACTCAGCTCCATATATGGGCACAAAAGGGGCCAGGTCCACTCAGCTCCATATATGGGCACAAAAGGGGCCAGTGATTTGTTTGTTGTGGACCTGGCCCCTTTTGTGCCTATGGAGCTGAGTGGACCTGGCCCCTTTTGGTTATTCTAATTGTTATTGCAATTCACGATCTGCGTTCGCTTCCCGCGTTCGCGCGTCTTACTCGTACTATACTGCCTCTAGGTGCAGTAGTAATATATAAAAATATATAGTGCAGTAATACATTGTATGCCAACATTTATATAATAGCATTTTCAGTGTCGACTAGTAGTGCTTTAGAGCCCTTTGTAGCCTCAGCATAGGTTTATGTCCAGGCTGTAAAACAGCAAACGGACAAAAAAAAAGCATTGTGTAGTGGGAAGTGAATGTTGAAAATCCCCCAGGCCTAATGTTTTGTTTGTGTGTGTGTGTGTGTGTGTGTGTGTGTGTGTGTGTGCACTGCAGGTCACAGGGACTTTCTTCCCTGTGAGCTGTCACACACACTAGTCAGTGACAAACAGCCCATGTTCCCCTGTCATGTACTGTGCATGCTTCTCCTGGTGGCAATAAGACACCTGACTGAAGCATTGCAGACATAGATGTCCACAGTGTGAGAACAGGAGGAATATTGGATGGACAGTCGTAAACACCTACTGTACATCAGTAACTGGGAGGAAGGAAGGTTGGTCCATGTACATTACACACAGGCACGTAGCCAGCAACATGCCTCACTCACTCTACAGCTGCTGGTCATCATCAATCAATATCAAAGTTTTTACGCACCCGTTGAAATTATAAAAAGACAAAAAGACAGTTTTCTGAAAAACCGTATGTTTCTGTATCAGTGGTGCATCTGAAAATATGTTGTTCCAGGGACCTCCCCAGAAGCAAAGATTTGAGTTAAAATGTTCACTCTGTAATAATATATATTCAAAGATTTGAGGCACAAGTTTTTGAGGCACAAGTTCATAGCGCGGCACAGTGCCGCGCTATGAACTTGTGCCTCAAAAACTATGAGCTTGTAGATCTGCTATTTTTCAATAGCTAAAGTATAACAATGCTTTAAATCACCAAAAGGGGTTCCCGCCCAAAAGGGGTTAAGACATGGGCGGGGCATGCATGCGTTTTCACCTGCTGTTCATTCCTGATTAATGAAATAACGACATGGTATGATGGATGTACAATATTTAGATTTAATTTCCAATTCAGATTATTATCAGTTTATTATCTAGAATAGAAATTATTTTTGTAGGAAAGTATACATTTCCTCTTTATCAATTGTATTAACTGCACTGCATCGAACTGTGATATTCAACTGAGCTTTCTTTTTGCCTCAAATTTTCTTTTTTGGTATAAAAAAAAAAAAATTGCAATGGAGCTATCCAGCCGCCATGTTGCAGCTCCAACTGCTTATTTTCGGTCCAATTCTACTATACCTGTTAAACATGGAGAAATAAATAGTGCCCCCCCCCCCCCGGGTGAGAAAGATAGGGGAGGAGCTGGGAGGACATGGGGCGGATAGACTGTGACTCACCAGTCCACAGGCTGAATTCACAGAGCTTAATTATTCAGTAGACGCCAGTCCACAAAAAATACACTGAATGTTAAGTTCTGTTTTTAGGTGTAATTGAGGTCAGAAAATAAAGAAAAAAAATTGAAATTGTGGATGTCATGAGACCTTTAACATAATATGGAGTAACATTAAAACAACTAAAACTGACTGACAAATAGTACAAGTAAGACGCGCGGACGCGGGAAGCGAACACAGCTCCTAAATTGCAACAACAATTAGAATAAATAAATACAAATTTAACGATTATTCTTTTCCTTTTGTGTGTGTGTGTGTGTGTGTGTGTGTGTGTGTGTGTGTGTGTGTGTGTGTGTGACAGATATTCAGACAGTTTTGCCTAGCTTCCATAGCAAGCTGATCAGTGAATTCGCAACTATACTATAATGCTGGGCTGCTGCAGGTGTACAGGCCTAGTGGGGGAAACAGACACACTCTTTCCCAGTGCCCACAGGCCACGGGCGCTTCCATGTTGTCCCTGATTAGATGTGCTACCTGCACGACTAATCTCTATCTAGGTCTCTTTTAAAACCAAAAGTTAGTCACACTTACGTAAGTGTTTGGTGTGGATTGAAAATTTGCAACAGGAACAAAAAGGAGAGTAAAGCGTAGTTTCTTGTAAAACTGTGATGTGACAATAACGCTGGACACATGATGGATGAGCCTTCACACTCACAGGATGACAGAAACAGACAAAAAGAGCGAGGGAAAACAGGATTAGTAATGCCTGATTTATACTTTGTGTCACACACATTGAAAAGTATACACCAGGCGTAATGCACAATGCAAAACATAGGGAAATATTCGATGCAAAAAATATACAGTATATCTATCTAACTAAAAATGCACCAAGTCTCTGTGTTCGTCTGTAATCCACGTAACTCGAGAACCGTTAGCCCCACTGACTTAAAATTCAACACACTCGTTCCACCCCACCACAGGGTGTGCAGTGCCCGTTGTCGAGTCGGTCTGACCCACAGTTGTCCAGAACCGCCCCAAAAGGCCTCTGCCCGGGCTCTGGACCCGGCCCCTGCCCAGGGTCCATATATGGAGCTGGCCTGTTCTGACCTCACAACACTCCATATTTGGGCATGGCTGACACAGAACTCCATATATAGGGATAAAGGGACACAGTACAGAGAGACATCATTCTGACGTCGGGCATAAAAGGGACACAGACATAATATCTGGGTGGGGCATCCATTTCCAACTTGCATCGTTCCAAGTAGGCCGGTGCCCGTTGGGCACTGTAGTAGAGGCCCCACGGGCACCTCTCTATATACTTATTGAGGACGCCAGTATAAAGGAAGGGGTTATAGGTGAATGGGAGGTCTGCCATTCTGCACCGCAATGTATTTGTCCTCAAAAAAAAAAAAGAGGACAGAATTGGCACCAAATTGGTGCCACCCGTTATAAGTGGCAGATAGAGAAATTAGGTATGCACGATTAATCTGTAGCATAAAAATGCCATATCGGTATCTGAATGGTCTCAAAATAATACAGATTATTTAATCGGTTAATTATAATTTTTTAATTATTAAATTTAATTTGTGTACTCATCTCATTCAGTAGTCATTCAGTTGTGAAAACAGACACTTGGAAAAGAGTATAGGCTATTTATTGATTGATTGATTGAATACTTTATTAACAAGCTAGGAGCCCAGGCTTGTTTCCATCGTGGTCCTCTGTATAATATCGGAATCGGTCAGAATCGATATCGGCAGATATGACCCTGCAAATAATCGGTCATAATTTCATAATCGTGCACCCCTAAGAGAAATGTCATCAGACATTGCGCAACACTCATAATGCGATTTCCCCCTTCTCCTCATCATGATATGGTATGATATAGTAGCCTACTTTACTGTCAGTTCACACTGAAATTTGTCTTGCGACCCAGCAGCCATGTATGCAGAACACATACAGTGCAGTGTCCAGCAAAACGGAGTCTTCTTTGTGCCACAACAACTGAGATGGGAGGGACGCCTCCATAAATCTGAGCTTTTTTTTTTTGGTGCACTCACAATGCACTCAACCAAAAACAACGCATTCTGTAAAAGAAAGAAACAATATCGTCATATCACTATAACTAGTATTAATAATACTAAAGCTAGGCCTACACATGTCAGACAGCAGTGATTTCACTCCCAACATTTGCCAATACAGCAAATAATATGGATGTACCGGTATCCCAAGCATTAAAATATTGAAATTAACGTGTGCATCAGACATAGACGTCAAGATCTCCTGACCCAAGGGCGTCTTGCTGTGACAGAATGAGTCTAAAGCTTGGCTGAAATCACACTAGTGTAAAGAGAAACACCACTCACACATGCATGCACGCACACTCCTCACTGCCTGAGGATGAGTTGGTGTCTAACCAGAGCTCTTAACTGTGTCATCTCCCAGCATGAGGGAGAGCAGGAGAGAAAAAGGCAGGGAGAGGGAAAGAGAGAGAGAGAGAGAGAGAGAGAAGAAAGTAAGCGAGTGAGTGAGTGAGTGAGTGAGTGAGTGAGTGAGTGAGTGAGTGAGTGAGTGAGTGAGTGAGTGAGTGAGTGAGTGAGTGAGTGAGCGAGCGTGCATGCGTGCGAGAAAGAGAGAGGGGGGGTGAGATAGAAACAAGAAGTAATTTATATACTATACAAAATATCAATTATGACTGTGGTGACAGTCTGAAAGCACGGTGGTTGGCGGCCAGACTCGAGCGGCTCGCCAACTGGGATTCAACGAGGGCCTTATTAATGTGAGAATGGGCTGATTTCCGGGGACCCCACCCCGCGCCGACGCATTGTGCATACAAGACGATCACACAAATTGCGCGTGTGTGCGGACTGCGGACTTCACAACACACACATACAATACATTAACATCAGCCATCAGTACGCTTTAAAAACCAACAATGCAGGACATTCGCTTCCACACAAGTTGACAATTAAGCCGTTTACATGCGCTGTAGGCTCTTAAATGCTGTAACAATACTCACTGTTGGCAAATCAAATACATTTACTGCACAGCTTAGCTAACATTAGTGTCCCCCTCACTTTATGGAACCATAGCACGAACTGCATAGTAGACCGTGCTATTGTTCATCCTATGGTTCCATAAAGACACTCTCTCTCTCCACCTGGGTCCTGTGGTTCCATTCCCGATGGGGGCGTTCTCTCCTCCGCGTCATCAGTGCCCATACCCGAGGTGGGGTTGGTGAAAGGGCCTTTCTGTGTGGAGTTTGCATGTTCTCCCCGTGTCCCCTAGGGTAGGTACCCTCACAAACAACATGCAGTAATCCTGGTCTCTAAACTGCCTCCCCCTGGCCAGCCGGGAAAGGAACTGGTTGGAATAACGTGTTCCTTCCAAGTGCTACGTCCCCAAGCAGCTTGGACTCCTCATGCATAGTAGGAAGCATGAGGTCAGTCCGCTGGCCCCCCAGGTTGGCAGAGGAAGTGTAGCACTCAGGATTATATTAGATAATTGACACTGGGTGAAAAAATGGGTTCTCTCTCTCTCTCTCTCTCTCTCTCAAGTCACAAACGGAAATAACAACTTCTCTTGTTCTGTCAACTCTGTCATGTTGTTCGCCACTTGAGTGTGCCACATCAACCTCTAAGTGCCCCCTAGACTCGTCAGATGCTACACACGCCTCCTTACCCTTGCCAACTGTCAGTGCAAATGAAATGGTTGGTTGATCGTGCATAGGGTTCGGATTACGCCATGTTGCAAGAGAGAAGCTCTACTTGGTCGTTTGCAGCTCTGCTATTAAGAGAAGTGTTTATGTGGTGATCAACAGGGTTTAGCTTTGCCCTCAGACACCTGCGTTTGTATATTTCCCACCACATAATACGGTTGACTTCTGAATATGGTGTCAGATGGCTGTGTAGCCAGAATATTCTCTGCCTTCATTCTTTGATACAAAATACAAAAATAGTAATATTGGCCTGTATAGAAAGCTGTCAGAGAGTGCAGATCTCGCATGGAGCACATGAATATAGTGTTCTGAAATCGCTAGACACAACCATAAACAAACAGGCCAGTTGTCCATGCTACAAAACAGAAAAATGATAATGTGTGGTGACGTGTTCTGAACAGTCCAGCAAGGCAACTGCGATGCCTTGGCCTTGCAGTTGATGGCAGTACAAGGTTCTCATCCGTGGCAGTGATGCAAATGGTGCCTCTCTATACTATAGGCTCATATACTCTCTAGGACACTAAAAGAGGCATTTGCTGTGCCTTCTTCACCACATGGCAAGGTGAGTTTCTCAGTATATCACTATCCTCTCGTTTCTGTGCTGATGAAGCTCATGGCTGGCTGGATGGATGGATGGTTGGATGGATGGATGGATGTGATAAGTGCATGCAGCTACTTTTCAACAGTTCTTTATTTATTTTACACTATTGAAAGTGCTTGAAAAATGCTTCATCTGCCATTTCGGAGCACAAAATCCATTTACTTTTTTGCTGCCTCCCAGCACTGCAAATTGGTTGGTGCCATCGGGCACTCTCCCAATGCAATAGTCTATAATCTGGCCCAGATCATTAATTAATTATTTTTTTAACCTCAATGCGGCTCTCAGAAATTGCATCTACTGTACATACGCTGAAAGTGAGTGATGTTTTTTAATGTTGATGGCCAACACATCTACATCTAATGCACTAATATACTGTAGACATTTGATGTGGTCAGTGCTGGTCTGTGGCTCAATTAGTTTGACTTGTCTCACTCAATATACTGTAGATAGCAATGGACAATTTGCCTGACCAGACTTATTGTTGTTTATTTTCTCCTTAGATTTTTATCCCACAATTTTGTAACCCATTTTTTCACCCAGTGTCAATTACCTATACACTCCCTCCACCAATCTGGGGAGAGAAATGGACTGACCTCATGCTTCCTTCAATGCATGAGCGTCCAAGCCGTTTCTTTTCACCTAACAGGGGGGATTTTCCCCGGCCAGACGTACCGCGTGGAAGGAACACGTTATTCCAACCAGTTCCTTTCCCCTCCATCAGGCGCCCCGGCTGGCCAGGGGGAGGCAGTTTAGAGACCAGGATTACTGCATGCTTTTTGTGAGGGTACCTACCCTAGGGGACATGAGAACATGCAAACTCCACACAGAAAGGCCTTTTTGACAACCCCACCTATAGGGTATGGGCACTGACGCGGAGGAGAGAACACGCCCTCAGCGCCCACAGCTTCCCAAAGCGGGAATCGAAACCAGGACCTTCTAGCTGTGAGGTGACAGCGCTACCAACTGCGTCACCGCCAAATTTAAAACCAACAGCGAGTAGGTCGTTGAATGTCAAGACCATAAAAAACTGCCAAGCTACACCATGTCGTCCAATGTAAAAACCATTCAAAAATGCTGTTACACTACAGTACGGGGGCAAATAAGAGAGGACTTCTATCTCTTGGTTGTAACTTAATTTAACAAACACGATTTATTTTTATTTTATTATAAAAAAAATTGATGTGATTCAACAAAGATCCCCCACGGGTTGTTCAGGACAGAGCAGGCAGGCAGCAACATTGACATCAGACAATGACATTGATCAAATCAGATTATATGGAAAAGAGAAGTTGGAGGGGAAGTTAGTGAGAGCTTGCGGGTGGGCATGCAGATACTGTGACACAAATAGCAAGACAAAGCAGTTTTATAGTTTGCTCTCTGAGAGGCCAGTGAGTCAGCGTCAGTGTCAGCTGGTGGTGTAGCTTAGTCCTGGCAGGAGTCAGCTGATGAGGTAGCTTGGTGAATCACTTGATGCTGGGTAAGCTCACCTATTGTGACCGGCCTAAACTCACTGTAAGCTACATTGATCTTTGATCTGATAGCATAGTAATAGAAAGACAAGCAACCAAGGGCAGAGAAAGGTGAGACCTGCGACACAAGACTGGTATTTGAACTGAAGTCCTTGAGACCAATTTACAAGGACGCAGTCTGTGAGTATGCACTAAACCACCAGGCATACAGGTCAGCTCCCAATGGTGAATGTGTGTAACTGTATGACGCATCAGTGTGAAGTATAGGGCATTGCTGAGGTTTGTGTGTGTGTGTGTGTGTGTGTGTGTGTGTGTGTGTGTGTGTGTGTGTGTGTGTGTGTGTGCTGTCTGTTACCAGATAATTGTCGCTACAAAACTGTGATCCGAGTGTGCAGGCATACTCCCTGGATACCAATTCCAAACCTCTGCCCCAAATTTTCCAGAACGGTCTGTTATAGCGGCAACATACTCCTACAGATTGTATCTATACACGCAAATTGGTACACACTATCTCTAAAGTCATGTCATGTGAACACAGATCTGTCAGTTTTTCCATATTCCGTCCCGATTGGCTAAGATTAGCTTCAAAAAGTTTGCAGGATGGTTCGTTTTGGACAAAATGGTTCAACTCATGAACACAACGTGCAATTTATGTGAAATTTTGCACGGACCCACTAAGCCGAGGACAAAACGCCTATGCACATTTTCAAATCAGCCTCATTGTGGCATTATAACAGGCCGATTTGCATTTTTACTGCACCAATCTGTGTGAAACGGACACTCCCAGTCCCTAGTAGATGCATTTTCCACATCTGCCTTTTATAGCGCCACCAGGAGGCTGACACTTGTAAAACATTTTTCTATAATGACTCCTTCAGATTCTGTACAAAAATTCCACAAATCCTACATCCTATGACATCCTAATTGGCTAACATTGGCACATTCCTACTAGGCGGAGTAATAAATCCCATCCCACATGGAGGGTTATAACAAGGAGGCCACAATACCTGACCTGGCGGAGACCTGTGCCCAGAGGAGCACTTTTTCTAGTTATAATAATATGTTGTTGTAGGTTTCTCATTATTGGCTAGACAAAATACAGCCACTGATGTAATGACTGCAACACAATATATATTTTCTGCAGTACTTTCTGCTATAATGTGTCACACATCCACAACAAAATACACTTTATTTGTTTGAGGTGCCTGCCTTCTATACTCCTTAACTATTTGAAATAATTAGTGTGTTAGGTCAGCACACCTTTGCAAACACACATAACGTTGAACGTTGCTGTACGAACGCTTTCAAGATGCAGTGTGCTCGAATAAACAAGACCATTTATTTTCATGAAAAGTGAAAACTTTCATTAAATTGGTTTAAATGACCACTCTAATTTAGTAAGATTGTGGAACCACTGGCTCACAGAAATTGAACAGTGTGCGATATGTGCATTTTATTTATTTCCTGTTATATTGTATTGTTTAATTGTGATATGGATCTCCCTGGGTCTGAAATGAAGATTGATTGATTATTCCGTGAACCATCCCTATCTGTACTAGAGAGGCACTTGCAGAGAGTTTGGAACTGGACAAAGACAATTGACTTTTCCATTACGGTTACGCTATAGATGCAGCATTGGTCTTGCACAGTGTTCTGGCCTTTCTTTTTACAGTCTATGGTTCTGGCAAAGACACATGATTGATGGAAGCCTGTGTTTTACTAAGTCACATGGCCTTCGGACAACACAAGATAAGGACATCTTCTGGAAGAATGAATTATGGTCATTTTTGTTTTTGTCAATTTCTCGTCAGCAGATAATATAAATTGATTCTCTTGAGTTTATTTTTATATAGTAAATTGAATTTACTCTTCATTTGAGAATGAACGGTACCTCCAGCACCTTATCTGTATTCTGTCAAATGTACAGTAATAGAGTGGTTAGTTCTCTCAGTCACAGAACATTTGGACATTACAAAGTTACGGCCAGGACGAATTAAAAGTAGGGCAACAGATAAGAGACAACTTTTGGTTTACAGTCCATACTGTATACTATTTAAACAACAGTTTAAGTGGAGGATGCTACTGATGATGTGCACTGTATTGCCATTTGCCAGTACTTGGTACAATATTGACCTTAAAAATGAACATTGTAAAGGTCTAGCATTCAAAACTAGATATACAGACATTTGCATTTTGCAATGCTATTGAAGCCCCTCTACTGTAAAAGTCAAATTAAATGTGTATTCATATTGATCATAATTTGTTTATGAGGTTTAGGCATAGACTGTAAAAAATATGGACAAAGCGTTCCCCGGGTCTAACATGAACGTAAAATGAAGCCCGTCAGTCCTTGCAATGGATCTTTCTAGATCCGTTTTGGTCCAGCTGGCCATTGGCTGGCCCAGACAACGAGGCGGGACTTCCCCCCTTCTTCTCCGTTGGTTTTTATTTTAACTCGAGTGGGAGGGGAATCCCTATCATAGACTGCAACAGTAGCCACGCCCCTCAGAACATACGCGACTTTATGGTCATTTTTTAAATTAATGGGACCATAATTTTCCAAAAAGAATATTATGACATTAGAAATGAGACTTTAAACTAGTGACTGGAAGAAGAAAGTATTCATGACCATGTTTATTAAGGTAATACAGTCTAGGTGAAGTTGGGCCCAAATACATGGACTTCTATGGGGCTATGGGTTTTTCTGGGTCCAATGACAGCGCCACAACAGGCCATTATATGAACTTTAATTTCCTTAGTGGCTTCACAAAATATCTGTCTGACTGCCCCCCTGGGTTTAGGTGAGTTTACGAGGTTGGATTTCCTCCACTCCTGAAAACACAAAAATGAAATGTTGGGGTGAGGTCAGGTAGCTATAAAACACCTTTTCCAACATTTATAAGATACGTTTATTGTTTATGACCATACCAAATTATGTACGTTTTCTCACATTATTTAAATGTATCTGTTGCCTGGCCCCTGCCTTTATGTATGGTTTGTAGGCCTGTCTTCGGTGGTCCCTAATTGGCTGTTGATGGTGACGTAATTAAGATACTGTATTTTTCAATGTTGGGTGGGTAAATGGTACTGCGATCGGCGTGTCCTCGGTGGTCTCCTATTGGTTGTTGATGTTGACGTAACTAAGATAGATTGTAGAAGTCGCCGGTACTTGCGCGCTCGGCGCAAGTTGGAAGCTCGATAGAGTGCATTTCTAGTGACCAGTTGTGGTTGCTGTTTATTTATTTATATTATTTTGTTGATCACAGCAGATCATAATTTATCATCTCTTTTGTTATTTTCTTTACTGCAAATGAGTGGAAGTTACTTTTCATTTGAGATTGAACTTGACCTCCAGCTACTACCTCCATTTAGTCAAATCAAGCGTAGTGATATTATAGTTCAGGTATAGGTGGTGTGTGGTACTAGGAGGTGTAGGCAAGTCAGCCTCACTCTTTCTCCCCATTCTCATCCGCTAACAAGTTAATGCATACAAACACCCACACAGTCACAGCCTCTGCACGATCAACCCCCTACAGTCTATGGTTCAACCTCACTCATCTCCATTCGCGCGCACACACACACACACACACACACACACACACACACACACACACACACACACCCAGACCCACACACACTCTCAACTACTTATGCCTCAACTAACCAAATTCTCTGGTAAAATCCTATTAGTTTCGGGACAGTGGACTGGGTGGCTATACAATGCCAAGTCATCATTCACTTTAGGTGTTGCAGCTACATATACAGGTACGTACATACACATACAGTACGTATACATACATAGCTCCGCATAGGAGTGGCTAGCACCACTCAAAAATGAGAGAAGCTAAATGTTTTGTCACATCACAATACAAGCAGAAAACCACGAGGACAGCTTTTGAAGGCACCAGCCTTCAGGCTGCTGTTGTGCTGGTGGAAAAGGCATGTAACCGAAAGGCGTTCCAGGACATACCTCTTGACTTTGCCTTGGATCTAGGCTCCATGCATTTTAGGAATATGAAACCTGGTGTGGTGACACAAGCTTAAGAGCACATAAAGTATGTTTCTCATGTAACATGCTCACTATGGCCACTCATGATGTGATGGATAAGGAATAAAATGACTAACCTTCAGTATTTATTTTAAATAGGGCTTTCTAATAACATCTATAGCCCGATTCAGACAGGACACTGGACGTCCCTAGTAGTCCCGTCCGAATAGTGCTTAAGACTTTATTAGTTAAAAGATGTTGCCTCACCTTGATACACACAACCTACATAACTAAACTTTAGCCTGGTGGCACCAAAATGTAAGTGGACAAACATCTAAAACATTGTTTCAAAGCATCAGCATCTTAAATTTGCATTTGCTTTTGTGCATTTCACTTTTCATTAAGTCAGCACTTAGGAAAGGCCTTCAAAAGGCACAATAACTTTGAGATAGCTAATGAACGAGGGAGCAGAAAATGAGCACAAGTTAAAGCAGGAGTAGTTAGTTGCAGGAATTAACAGATATACTTCCTGCTAGCGAAAGTGCGACCTACTGAAACTATGAACATTTATCTGGGCCAAATGAAAACGGTTTTGTTTCAGGTTTTAAAACTATCATACGTAACAATAATTTAAGGAAAGACACGGCTGACAAATTCATATTAGTTAGATTTTCAGTAGGCCTAGTGTCAAAAGTTAAAGCTCTTTTGATATGGTAGGCTCCATGTCATGTCATTTTACTCGTTTGCAATTATTAGGACCTAATAGGAGAGAATGGGTAGCATATTCACATCTAAACTTGGGCTGGGTGCGTGTTCTGCCATGGAAAATAGAATGCTGCAAACATGGTGATGGCAGCACTCCAGAATTGAATAAGATAGCCTCATCAGCTTCAGCTCAGTTTCACCACTAATTAAAAAAAATGTGAAACTGAGCTGAAGTCTATATATCTTTTATTAATGAGGGTTGAGAGGACGTACAGTACAGTAGGCTGTACAGTATGTCCATTACATAAATGAGCAGTAACGGTTACAAGACTTCTTATACATTTACTCTAGCCCATTATATCTGGGCACATTCAAGCGAGTTATGAGTCAAATACATTATTTTAGGTTGCAATTTCATGAATTGAAATTGAACAAATTATACTAGTCTTATAGTGCAGATCTCCCATTAAGGTTAGGCTATAGTACTGAAGTTAGGACTTTAGATTAATGTTAATATTGTATGCCCTCTCGGCCAATCACGACACAGCGGTAACCTTAGTCAATAATATTGTGACACACACACACACACACACACACACACACACACACACAGAAGAGTGGCTTATACGTATACTAGCCGCTTGGCTGCAGCTAAAAGTACACCATTTATTGACGCATGAACCAACCCACAAAACTTGAAAGAACTAACTCTCTCTCTCTCTCTGAGGCTCTTTTGGGTAACTGGGTCTGAAACTCTCCAAGGATGGGACATGGAACACAGCAGAGAATCTATTGTGAAGATGTCACACATTGTGCCATCAGTGAAGGGAGTGGTCCTTGGGGTGTAGGCAGGCCAGAAATAGATCTGCAATAGTCATCAGACAAACAATTTCACTGAGTCTTGTGATTTAAATGGCCAAATAACAGAAACCCCCCCTGTCCCACCTGAGCAGGTGTGTGAAGTCTGATAGCCGATGTTGGAACCTGAATAAAGTCTTTAATACTTAACCACACTCGACCGCACAGATAACTCATCTCACAAGTTCGTCTGACACATTTTGAAATGTTTCAGATGAGTTGAGATCCAAGGTGATCTGGGGACATGGGATGCTGGATGTTATATGAAGCCTGAGTGATGACATTGTCTTCCTTTGCAAGGACACAGTGATTGACAGACTGCCCTCGCGGACAGCTGCCTCAGAAACCCCTGAGCAGCTGAAGCAGAATAACAACCTTCCTGGACGCCACCAAGAGATGCTCCGCGTGACCTTAGTGCCGGGGTGAGGGACTGAGACTGCCAATGATGTGCCTGCTTGCATGTGTCAGGAGGAAAACACCAACGTGTCAGAAACTGAACTTTGACAGGCCCAAGACAATTCACTTCTATTGGGTCATCAGGTCAACTCTTCCCAGTCCTGCTGAGGTCACTATTGTTCACTATTCACCATTGTTTTCAGCCGGGGGATTTCAGCATCAGATCCATTTTTTATTATCTAGGCTTGCTTGCGAATAAGCTCTTGTTTCTGTGGTCCTCATCTGCCAATAGATTGGTCTCCTGTGTCTGCGTTACACAGTACTTTTATTATTGCTCTACACTGGGTCCACTCCTTTCTTCTCTCTATGGGGTGCGTGCATGCTTATCCGACACACCAAAAGTGCGACATGCACAAATCACACGTTGAAAAAAGAAGAAAAACAAAACAAATAGTGTTGTCTCCTGCCTTTATTTTCTTCTTTCTAATGATTTGATCAGCCTAAAATGCACAAGGCACATGGTCCAGCTGAGAGACGGTTTGAAATGATAGCATCATTAGCGCTGCATGCCTATGGGCAGCATGACCTCAGGCAAAGGGCACACAGACTGGCACTGCAGGGCAGCGGGACAAAAACAAGTAGGCCTAAGTGTATATATTTCTCCCGCCTCCACAGCGATGCTCCACAAAATGCTACCTAAATCTCCCTTGTTTGATTACACACATACTGTACAGGGAAAGTCACTCACACCACGTCATGCTACTGGCAAGCACAACCAAGTCCTCCGCCAGAAGTCATAAACTAACTCTCTATGCCGTTGAAACCGAGGTGAAAGGGTTTATATCAGCTTGCTCCTTGCTTCTAGTTTAAAACAAATCAGTCTGAAGAAAGCCATGCAGCAGACAGAGCTTCTCAGACAGAACACACATCATCTCATTCAAAGGCACATTAACTTTGAGACGGCTAATGAACAAGAGAGGGGGATAGAGATGGAAAAAGAGGCCTAATCAGCTCAAGTTGAAGCTGGGGGAGATAGTTGCCACGGAGATAAGTCCTGTGAGCATGAGGTGTGACCTTTGCGTCACTGATTTACCCATTTGGTATTCCTTCCTTTCCCTCCACATTGCATCTCGTTCTCCTCTATCCCTCTGACGTCAGGCGTCACGTGGCCAAGACACCCGTCACTCCCAGTCTGTCACTGAAGACAAGGACACCGGCTGTGGTGCTGATTGTCTCTGCGCTGTTCACTGTCAAAGTCATCGCTTCAACATACGACGTGTGGGAGAAACTATTTTTGAATATACATAAAAGACGCCCTCCATCCTGTTCGCGGCTAGTCAGCATGTGTGAGGACATTCTGTCAGCACACATGCACAGTCGCACACACTTGGAGGAAGGCGATGACATTTGAGCTCGCTTTAGTGGCCCGTCACCACTTCCCGAGTGATCCATGAAAGCCACATCTCAGTATGTGATGGATCGCAAAACAGTCCAGGGTGACATTCAGGTGTTCAGTCTACCTCCAAGAGCAAATTAGACCTGTGGTTTGCTTGAGTGGACACGTGTGTGTATACACACAAAGGCACATGTGCTTGTACACACAAGCAGCTGCACAGTGCACACATGTACAAAAATATGCGTTAACACAAACAGATCCTACACCACCCACCCCCCCACACACACACACACACAAAACAGAACCAGCTGTATTTGTTACGATACAGGCCTCCCATAGTTGCTGTCATTACACAAATATGAGATTTCAACATTCACAACAGTGCTGACTCTAATATTCTAATTGAAATAAATATACTTGAAAGCCTAGAACTTATTCATTACATAACTGAAGCAAAAGACCAACAGCCAGGTGACTCGAAAATCTCTCAGAAATGATGGGAATGGAGATGCACCTATCCAAACAACAGAAAGTAAAAGGCACAGGGCTGTATTTTGCGTGTCTTAAGTACCAGGTCCTATTCCCTAACTTGAGTAAACGAAAGACCTGGAGGCGTGATCAATGTCATTTGGCTATTCTGAGTGGCCAAAGAGCATTGATCACGCCTCCAGGTCTTTAGTTTACTCAAGTTAGGGAATAAGACCTGGTACTTAAGACACGCAAAATACAGCCAACAGTCTCTAAAAGAACAGTAACGGTATAAAATACCTTTATTTTTAGGTCGCTCGATCATTTAAAATAATAATAATCTTTATTGTCCCGAAGGATACGTGTGTTCACAGTCTGCTCAAACACCCCCATCAAAAACAACACATGGCACATAACACCACTGTATACAGAACCATCCTATCGGCGGGGCAGTGTGTTTAATGCCGCGATGGCTGAAGGGACAATTAACACTCCTACTAAAACAGACCTTTTTCCATGGCAAGGTTCTGTATCTTTGTCCAGATGGCATGAGGTTAAAAAAGCGATGCAGAGGATGATCTGTGTCATTAGATATTGAAAGTGCTGGCCGTGTGATGGCCTAATTATCTAATTATATCCGATAGCGTGGGTGTAGGGAGTCCGATGATCTTTGAAGCAATACGGGTCATTCTGAGAAGTTTGTTTCGGTTAGGCATGGGCAGTATGGTGTAGAAACATGCGGAACAGTACAGGTTGAATATAATGCTTTTGTACAATAACAACAGACGATGATAACTGACGAATTACATGGAGTGACTGGATAGATGTAATGTGTTGATCAAACCAAAGTTTATTGTCCAGAGTGAGTCCAAGATATGTTAAACTGTCGACCTGTTCTACTGCACCTACCTAACCTATTACCATAGTGGGTTACCAAACTAATATAGGCCTATTGTGTGATTTAACAGTGTTTTGTCTGTAACTACTAGTACAAACACTACATTTTTTGTTTAGATGCTGTATCCACAAAAACAAAACAAAAACACAGCCAACTATAATAACATTGTACAACGGACTTATTGTTCTAATATCATTTCAGAAAAATAACAGCAATTCTAGAAAACTGCTAATGATTTATACTATTGAGTGCAATATACAAAATAGGTACTCCATTTCAGCAAATGATGTATTCAAGCCAATTGATTCTGCAATTCAACAGGACTAAGAAGGCTTGTTTTGTTCCTTTAATCTTACACTATTGAAGAGCTTGAATAAATAATGTTAAATTATTTCATTGTTTTGGGCCAGTTTGGCTGCACTGCTTCTTCTAGTCTAGTAGTAACAATAAAATTACAACCAAATTGTTACAAGTTATGGTGACCTCTGTAGGCAACATTGTGAAAGGCAGGCAACAATGACAGAAAATTCACTAGCGTCTCAAACTCAGAATGCAGCACTAGTCTGTACTAGCTATGAGAAAATCTTCGCCTGTCTGTCCGTCTGTCTGTCTGTCTATCTGTCCATCGGTCTGTGAGCATCTAATCTCGGGCACCGTTGGACCGGTTGGCATAAAACGTGTACCCACACACTCCCTGTAGACCACGTTTTGCCTTTAGGCTGTAAAATGTAGGGGGGAAAGGGAAAATAATCTCCTGGATTCATTGGATACGTTTTTAACAAAACACATCTTTTGCTACTACTCCTACAGATTTCTTCCAAATCACTCAAATCTGTAGCCTACACATTATCTCTGTAGTCATGTGATTAAGATGTATCTGTGAACACAGTGTCTGATTGTCATGAAACTTGCACGCAGAGTCCCAGTAGGCCCAGGAAGAAACTCCACTCAATTTGTCAATTTGGCCTTGTGATGGCACTATAACAGTATACTACAGTATACTACTATAACACTATATCAGGCTGCTTCATGTTTTGACCTTCTGCATGTAACTCCAGAACCATAGGTTGTACAATCAAAATTATGTTTGATGTAACTTCACATAATAGCCCCTACCCATTTCAGCCTGACTTCATTTGTTTTTGTATAAAAAGTGTATTCATCAATATCATCACCATCGGTCATGGTTTGGGAGTGATTCACTCCAGATAAGCCCCTCAACTTCTTCACAATAATGCAAAAAACATACACTACTTCATGCCAACCTCTGCCAAAAAAGTGCCTGTGATATGGAGTCAGTGGTGGAAGACAGATGTCGCCATAAATTCTCCTCCAATCTAATGGATGTCTCCTAAGGAGCCATGATAGCAAGTAATCCTGCAGTCAGTCATGCATCCTATACCCTTATCATTCACCTCCCTGCTGGCTGGCCAATGTCACAAAATATAGCCTGGTCATAGTCGTGTGTGTGTGTGTGTGTGTGTGTGTGTGTGTGTGTGTGTGTGTGTGTGTGCGTGTGCGTGTGCGCGTGCATATCTTTTTGCAAAAAGGGTGAGGTGTCCCTTTAATGTGTGTAGTACCACCACTTAAAAAGTGTAATTGTGTTTACCCAGGCAGCGCTGGTTTGTGATATGACATGTTTGTGCAAGCCTGGGTGATTAGATTTCTTTCTTGATCGCCTCTTTTCTTTATTGCCGCTATGCTCAATAACAGGCTTGATAAGCCCAAATCTAGGTTTTTTTCCGGGTATCAAAAGGATACTGATATCCTGGTGTCAGTATTCTGGATTGATTGAACCTGTGTGTGCACGTGCATAAAGTATAGCTCCCGCATAACTTCCGGGTATGATGATGATGTCACGGTCACGTGCATAGCCTCTATTTCTACAGGTGGCTGGAGACTGTGGAGTGTGGATGTCTGTGTCAGTGTTGGTGAGTGTGACTGACAGAGAGTCAGTGAGGGACCGGGTGGTGGGGGGTTCGGACGTGATCCTGAGATGGATTGAAGTCATGATGAGGCAGCGGGGTAACGCGGCTATGGAGGATGCTGCCGTGAAATGTCTCCCTCTGCCCACATTAGCCAAAGCCATTCCATCTATCATTCTCCTCTGTGCTCAACACCATGTTGTCAAACTGTCCTAACCATGTGATGGATGAAGTGGATCCACTCCATGAAGGAAGCAATATAGCTCAATATAGCAAATTAACTACAAGACGGTTGTGTGGTGAGTAAACAGACTTTCAATGTCAAACATGGTGCACATAAGAGCCTCTCATTATGGAAAGGAAGAGAAGAGTGGTCGCCAAAAAACTGTAGCCCCATCACACATTGCTGGCTACATGTACAAAATGAATGGTTAGGCCTACATGGAATACCAAATTTGGTTGGTTTGATTTATTTGAAAAGGCAATAAAACCACATGGCTTAAGCATTTTGAGGATTACACAAATAATTCCTGAGACGTATTTCCATTGAGATCCTCACACAGTTAACAGTTAATAAGTAAAAAACAAATCACACCTGTGTGAACTGAGCGGTGCACTATACTTTAATTTGTTATAGTTATAGTGCTCAGTATGAATGGCCCTTTAGGCTGCTCAACAGAGCCACTTGAAGGTAGGTCACCCAGCGGTATATCAGCTGTTGAGGCTGTACTACAAATAGAGACAGACAGATTATCATAAACATACAGTATACACAAAACAAGTGCTCCCTTATCTATCCTAGACTAATAGGGGAAACCTTTTTTAATTTGTCTGCTGTTTGAAATACATCAGATTGGTTGTCAGTCTGGCCAGTGGTCATCACCAGTTCTATCTAAGTACTGTGCAACAACATTGAACATAAGCAATAGTATTATAAGCAAGTAGCAACAACATTAAACATGTAAAACCATTTTGAACTGATGAACACAAATAATATACAACAGCGTGGGAGTCCCTGAAGCATGCTGGGAATTCCTGCCAAGCTGAGTTGGCACACACCGGGACACTATACGTACAGCCCCCACTTGAGTTGGTTTTCAACTGTTTCCAGGCAGTAACCCATCTAACACAGTCTCAGAGGTGCTGAGTCAGTTGCCTCCTCTACTCGCCAGGCCCAGTCCATTTGCTATGGAGAGTGAGAACGACCGCATTCTCCCATGATCCCCAGACTACTTTACATTGTTCTCTCTTTTCCTTTAATTGAAACTATTGAAAATATTGGGTGCTTGCACAATAAAGACCACACATGCACGCACACTCCCTCTCTCGCTCTCCCTCTCTGACTTATCATGTCAAGTATCATCATGGCCAGTATCAATGTTCAGTATCATGTCAGTATCATGGTCAGTATCATGGTCAGTATCATGGTCAGTATCATGTCAATATCATGTCAGTATCATGGTCAGTATCATGTCAATATCATGGTCAGTATCATGTCAATATCATGTCAGTATCATGGTCAGTATCATGTCAATATCATGGTCAGTATAATGTCAGTATCATTGTATAGCATCATGTCTAGTAACATGTCAGTATCATGTCAGCAGAATCATGTCAGTAGTATCATGTCTAGTATCATCTCAGTATCATGTCTAGTAGTATCATCTCAGTATCTAGCTCCGTTAAATTGGAACCTCTATATCTACGCTTTAGCCTCTGTTAAAATGGTAGGTGCCTATGTTAAGTTTATCAACTGTATCTTGGTTCTGATAACTTTACTTTTTGAAATAAATACTGCAAAAGGGGTTTAATCCACTACTTGACGGGCTCGACTCAGCTATAGACTCCATTTCTACTAGCACAGGGATAGCTTTCCTCGGAACCTCATCTCGGAGCTAAAGCGGAGCAGCGTAGATGTTCCAAACGGAGCTTCTCAGTATAATGTCAGTATAGCCTATCATGTCTAGGATCATGCATCTCAATATCATGTCTAGTATCATGTCAGTTACGTTCCATTTTAAGCATGTCATGTTCCACTGCAAAGACGTATCGTCCCAGAAAATAATGTGTTCATGTTATGTTCCACAATTCCACAAAACACCCAGGTCCTTCTGGACAGTAAATCACACTGTTCATCCACATTCTACTACACCTCAAGAATGTATCGATGTGTCAATGACTGAAATATAGCCTATGTACATGACGTCCCCCTCACAATCAATCATTGGAAGGTTCTCAGTAAAAGTCAGTTGAAGTCAGAAACGGGGGAATTAAAAGCCAACTGTAACCTCTGCTGTATTATGGAGTGATACAACAGTCTATTGGGACTTCAAGACACACCTTGCTGCCTTGTAAAAGATTCTTCATTGTCACAACATGCTTGGGTGGTGGGCTGGGAATGGGATGGGGGATATTGCCTTGGGGCATTGACATTTATCAGCCAGATGTGATTGATGGCCCTGTGCCTCCTCCACACTTGAAGGCCAATTTCAATTTTAATTTGACTGTTGACGGAAAACAAAACCAAGCCAATGGTGTGAAATGGTTTGGTTTGTCTGTTCAAGACAAGATGCTCACCACCTTCCTGTCATATACTGCCCCTCTGTGTTGAAATAATGCACATGAACAGCATGGCATCTCTTTTAAGCACTTGAACCCTAACGTTTATGCATTCGACTAACACTTCAGCTTCATGTCTAGAGTGACATAGAGCAAAGTGCAACTGCAGCTACAGTTCATGTGGTTAAGGTTATTGGATTAATCTGAGAAGTTGCAGTCATGTCCACCCATGAGTGTATTAGCATTGATTCATACAGGCAGCCAGAGTAGTAGAGTAGCTACTCCAAATGTATCAGCTACTGCTGCATCACCCTTTGTCACCCCCCGGCCCCAACCAATCAAATGACGTAGGCTCGGAGCTACATAGTGGAAGGACAGGTTCCATTAAGCCATATGCAAAGGAAAATGAAAGCCTGGGTACCGAGGCTACAGGCTACTGTATATGGTGGGATCCCAGACAGTTATGGGTTGTGACACACCAAAGCAGAGAAAGTGTGCCAGGCAGGGGCACAGGGCAGACTTTGCGGATCGTATAGTTTGCCCTGCAAAGGTACACCTTTATGGACTTTTTTGGTTTTGAAAAAAACAAAAATTGTGTTTGGAGCATGCAGACAGAAATGTTTACCACTGTGTGTGAGAGTGCAGGCCAGAGTGACCTTGCTATCGTTGAAAGACAAGAACTATGACATGAAATACAGTTGCGGAAATTCATTTTGTGCCTCTCTTGCAGGGAGGAAAAAAAAGAAAATAAAAAGGCTACCAGTCATAGTTCACCCGCTTTGAATGTTATCAACCCATAATCAATCACCAGTAGGTTACTCATCAATACTATGCAACTGGAGCCTATTGCCTGCGATTAGAACCCGGAAGTGAAAACATAGTGAAACTGTACGTACCATACAACAATTTTTATTTATGTTTACTTACGTGGCCAGTTTGAGGTTAGGGTTAGGTTTCTGGTTTAAGAACTTCAGTTGTGCCGCCCATCCATCGCACGAGACTCGAGTTCTTTTTTACTGCTGTTTATTAACACCATGCTGAAAACACTGCTGTAAAACACAGTAGAACATACAAAACAAGACAACAAACAAAACAATTAACTTTGGGACATTCATAGTTCCACAATAATACATGACTTTCACAATAAGATTCACAAACAAATACAATACTGACCACTTTGCCTGCTTGCACATGAATGGGGGGGGGGGGGGTCGACTTGGATCCTTCAGTCTTTCTTGAAAACCCTCTTTGTTTTCTCTTCTTTTCTCAATTTTACTTTACTTCATTTCTTGTACTTAACTTTCTTCTGCTTTACATTTTATAGTTCACTTTACTTCGTTCACTTCACTTCTTATTTACTTTACTTCTTCTGGTCTACTTTGCTTTTTTCCTTCCAACTGCTTTCTTCCTTCTGCACAGAGCTCTCTCTCTCAGTGATCTGCACAGTGCACTCTCCTTCAGTGTAATGAGACTTCTGCCCTCTCTCACTCACAAACAGGTGTATTACCAACAAGCTTAATTATCAGAACACAGATGCAACCAAGACACATATTTTGTTGCCGTATGTGCAAATAGTAGTAAATATACAACGCATCCTGAAGACTTCTTCTTTTCAAACGATTCTACAAACCCTCAACACATAGAACACACTTAGAGCGCCCCCAAAAGGACACATACTGAAACATGAAAACCTTGACATGGCTGCAGTAACATCAGTGTTTTCTACCATAGGCCTACTATTGTATGTAGCCTAAAAGCTTTTTTTTGTTGAAGAAGAGTCTGGGCAATTAAGATTTAGTTTTACAGTTACTAGAAGTAGAAGCCCTAAAAGTTTCTCAATCTTATATTTAGATTTAGTCTGGCTTAATCTATAGTCACCTCTGAGGTAAGGTTACTGGATGTTCAAATGTTAATGTCACCCATAGGATATACTGTACTATAGTATGTTGGGTTTTTTTTTTGGTTTTTTTTTCTTCAAATAATCCAAAACGACACGACAAATATGAGAAATGTATAACTTTGGCATGCTACTAGTCCTACATACTTACACCTAGAAACCCCATTCAAACCTATAGGTTAGGTTCATCTTATGGTGGACATGTTTGCCTGAAAAGGAATCTTTGAAATGTTTAATAGTTTTAGAAATGTAGTGCTTTCAAATTCGAGAAATTTATAATGGCAGATGGCATGTCAAAAATCCCTTTCACCTAGAAACTCCATTCACACTTTGTTTAATTCAGCTTCCTGTGGAGACACATGCTGGAACTTTTCACTTTGAAATGTTTTGAAGTTTCTGAGTTATTTAACTTAAACGCCCAATGCATTCTCAATGGCAATAGCACAAACTTTGGCATGCTACTAGTCCTACATACTTACACCTATATAGAAACCCCATTCAAACCTAATCAGGTTCATCTTACAGTGGACATGTTTGCCTGAAAAGGAATCTTTGAAATGTTTCATAGTTTTAGAAATATAGTGCTTTCAAATTTGAGAAATTTATAATGGCAGATAGTGGCATGTCAAAAATCACTTTCACCTAGAAACTCCACTTTGTATAATTCAGCTTACTGTGGAGACACATATTGGAACTTTTTACTTTGAAATGTTTTGTAGTTTCTGAGTAATTTAACTTAAACGCCCAATGAAATATATATTAGAAATATAGTGCTTTCAAATTTGAAACAGTACAGTACATTATTTAAATTTAAATTTAATTCATAAGATTATTGTGCATCTATCCACTTTCAACCTGGTGTCCCACTCCAAATTGGGCGTTATTGTCATGAAAAAAGAGTTAACATTATACACAACGCTTCCCATCAAATCTCACTATAAAGTTTTCTGAAAAGTAGGCATAAAATCTCACAAATAGTAATACTACATTTAATCCACTAGATGGAGTGCAAGCTCTATTCCTGACACTATCGATCTCTTAGCAAGGCATGCACTTAACCAATCATGTAAACAATAGAGCTTTGTTCTTTGCATAAAGCCCTTGATTATCTTTTATATAATCTGGCACAGGGACTGAGGCAAAAGATGATGCTGTTGCTGTGCGGTTTGTGTGCTGCAATCAGTGTGGTACTATGCATGTAAAGTGTGTGGGATCCAAGAGTTCACAGTGCTATATAGGTCAGACAGAGTGGTGCTTCACTCTCGTTTATGTGCCGAGAGGTGTAGCTCGGCTCAAAATGCATTGTTTTGTTTAGTTTAGTTTTGTAAGCAGTAGAAGTATAGTTCCTTCAGGCACAGACCCGAACACTGTGTCATCACATATCTGTGTTGTTGGGAAGTAAAAGTATAAGAACGCGTTTACCAACTCAGTTCTGCTATTTTCAGACAACACAATTGTGTCTAAAAATCACAGACTGTACTTTAAAGTACTTTGTGCTTAAACCCCACTTGAAATTATATTTGAATGAATATCTATCTAGGACAATCTATGTTCTATTTATTCAGCACAAGGAGTGCTCAGTGTCACAGATGTTGCCAATAAAAGCCCTTCTTCGTGTGCTTTTCTTTCTTGGTTGAACACAGCACAATCATTATCTAACATCAGTAACTTTGGTAACTTCTGTAACGCCAACTTGAAATGTGCTTTAATATAAACGTGACAATTATTAATTATAATTGTTGACTTAAACATTTTCTTTTTTGATGCAAGGCCAAATGCAAGCCTGCATGTGCAGGCTGGATCCAATGTCGTTTGACTTCACTTTTAACAGCCAGGTTCTCCATTAACCTCGGTGTGCTCAACCTGCTGGTCCGCATTAAGCAAGCTGAGTCCAGCTAAGGTTGGATGTATAATTCTCCAGCCCCCCAAGCCCAGATGTCCAGATTCCTTGGACGCATAAATTCATCAATCCAAGCAAAGGGCTCTTTACCAGTCTGTGCTGCATTAGCCACTGTCTCATAACTCTCCTGAAAACGCGGCTCCTGGGTCGAAGTTCTGAGCTTCCTGCCAATTAAGGGCAGTTGTGTGGTAAGCAGATCCATTCCTCCGAGCTTAGTGGAATCGCAATGTCTTATTTCATTCTGATTCCACTTTCCATCACGACCTCTAGTGACAACCCAGACCCTCTTACAGTATGTTATGTAAACTTTGGTGACCTCTTTCTCCAGATGCTGCATGGAGAACCATGACATTTGTGAGGCAGGCTGGCAGGTAGACAATCACCACCAGCCAACCAACCTTTGTGTGTGTGTGTGTGTGTGTGTGTGTGTGTGTGTGTGTGTGTGTGTGTGTGTGTGTGCGTGTGTGTGTGTGTGTGTGTGTGTGTGTGTGTGTGTGTGTGTGTGTGTGTGTGTGTGTGTGTGTGTGTGTGTGTGTGTGTGTGTGCGTGTGCGTGAGAGGAAGGGGTGGGGGGATGTGGGTGGTCGTGATTTGTGTGGATTTCTTTTGGGGTGTCCTTGTCATCATTCCCTCTTCTTATATAAACCTTTAACACATACACATGCCTCTCTTCCAGGTCATGCCGAGACCGACAGCCTTTCACATATGTCTGCTGGTAATGAGGTTTCAGAACCTCACAGAGAGGTGAGTGCAGTCTGACCCCCCCATGGCCCCCCACGCTATAGAACCTGATCTAAGCAGGCGCTACGCTGTGGTCAAATCACTTGTGGCATCAAGACACCACAGAATAATGTGCACGTGCAGTCTCACTCTGGGGATGTACTGCAGAAAGTCAAGTCCGTTTTATTCATACAGCACATTTCATCGTGCACAAAAAAAATCTAATTAAGACAAATACAAAATGCAGTAGGCCTGGGAGAATAGCAAGGTCATCATAAGCTTGAAAAAGTTCATAAGCTTTCAAAAATGATGACAGGTCACCAGTCACTTTGTTCCAGAGAATAGGACTAAATGCAAACAGATTGACCTTTTATTATAGTTATAGTTAGGAGACCAGTGTCTGATGATCTGAGAAATCTGATTTGTGAAACAAATGGTAAAAAAGGGAACATTTGACTCGATTCAACTGACTTTCTACAGTACACTATGCCTATGGTGTATTCTGCAATGTACAGTGTGATATTTGTGGGTTTGTGTGATGGTTGTGGATTTACTTTCAGGGCTAATTGGTGCTTTCATTTTATGGGAGCTGGAATTACTTCCACAAGTTTACTTTGGAAATGTCTATTTGAGCTAAACCAGAAACAAGGCTCTTGTTGCAGTAGCTTGAGAAAGAGTCCCTTTTTGGGGTTTACAGAATGTCTCATTTCAGTATTTCTCCAAATGGAATCCTGGAAATATAATGTGACCCGTTACTGGACTGCCATTAAATGTATTCCCTCAACAATTTGATATTTGAATAAAACATATTTAATGGCAAACTATCTCTCTTTACTAGCAATGCAGAATTAGTACTGCTACTAATACAAGTGGTAGACTACTACTACTACTACTACTACTACTACTACTAATAATAATAATAATAGAAAGAATGTTTTATGAAACAGCAATATGATCTGCCAAAAACATATTGCTATGCTAACACTGTGATTCCACAAAGAAAAATAACTTCTCCACAAACATTATACAAAAGGAATAAATATAAATAATAATAAATAATAAATGTGAATAATATTATTTGTGGCCAATTCCGTTTTACGTCGCTCTGGATAGGGCAAAATATCCAAAATGACACAAAAATTAAGTGAAGAAATACGCCATTCACCACTGTGATACAACAGTTGTCTTTTCTTTTATTGAGGAGAGTCAAGTTGGGCTTTTCCATTTTTTAGAAAATAAGCCGATGACAATATTACAAATAATGAAATTGTTACATCATTCACAGGGTTACAGTCAATATACATTTATACAGAAATACAGGATCTCCCACGTTAAGTCACAGTGGTCTGAACCGGCACTGGTCTATAACCGTGGGCCACAACAGGGCCAGGGGAACATGTGGACATTACCCTAGTATTCTCCAACAGTGCCAGAGGGGCTGTGAAGTGGAAGGGGAGTCCAGCAACATACTGTAGTAGAGAAGCACTGGGATATTTGTGACATGGGAGCATAGACCGTAAAATGCATTGGGAGGCAGTGCGGCCTAGTGCTTGAACCAATTTATACCTAGTTGTAGGGTTAGAGAAAATAGAAGATGTACAAGCTCACTGGAGCTTTCTATTCTGCTATGTGAGCTTTTGACGGAGCATAAATTAAGCATTAGGCTATAGGAAGGACACAGGTTTGTCGATTCACCACTGCAGCCATGCCGACAGTGTGTTGTTCGCCATGTGTTCTGTCAAAATAACATTGGCGAGCAAGACGCCTATGCTACTCTCTCACTCATTGTAACATCATCTGGTTCAAACATCAACCCAAAACAAAATGGGTAACGCAATACTGAGAAATAAATGATGAATCACTACGGCAGCAGAGGGCGCTGTGGTCCATCATGCTTGAGCCGTACGACAGGAGCCATTTTCTATGCACATGCAGTGTCTGTCAAACAGACCCACTCGCCCCACTCTTGGGCAGAGTTCAAATACAGTGCAGTGGGTGCAGGCCGGCACAGCTTGTGTTTATGCACACCATCATGTGATTGTTGACACTTCCTTTGCCCTTCAAAAATAAGCAGAAAGGTGATGTCTGTGATCAAAAAAAGAAATAGGTTACCCTTTGGCTCAAATTGGCTGATACAGTACATGGTACAGTTTTTGTTGTTGTTGCAGTTAAATTAAATTCTGACAATGGCCATTTCACAATTGTGAAACCACAGACAGGACCATACATCCATTTAATTTACAAATTACTGATTCAACACAACCAAAAAAAGTTTTCAGCTGACAATGAATTAGACAGTAAAAAAAACATTGTTTTGGTATGAAGTGAATTATTGGAAGTGTGTAGAAGAAACCATTTAGTTCAGATAGTAAGCTAAATAATGCATAAATATAGTACGTGAATCCTGAGCCAGTATTCACTTAATTTAGTTGATTATGTATCCTAAATGTGTTAGAATACATCATGCAGGTGTATGAAACTACAGACACCACCTGGAAGTATTTTTGTTTTCGCGGCTGAGGCTTTGTGATATGGTTGCTGCTGTTCTTCAAAAATAGCTAGAATCCCCTTGAATTAAATGAGAGTAAGTAGGCTATAGAAACTTTTCCCTCGTCCAATTGTTCGAGGTAAACGGCAAGTTGATTTGTGGTTTCAAGTTCAGAAGATACATTAATAATTTGTCTAGCTTTCAACTGTCAAGAGGTTTAAGAGTCAACTCAAAAGACTCCACTCAAAAACATACTCAACCCAATTAACTCTTTATGGTCAAATCCACCAAGTCAAGTGGAATTCAGCAAGACTAAAGCACACTCCTCATAGTCTAAAGTACTATGCAGTATAAATAAAAACTCAGCACTCTTGCCCATCAGTTACATCCATTAGTATGTCTATCACACTGCCATAATCAAATTTACACGTCAGGCAGTTCCTTGAAACACAGATCAAGGATAATCACATGATGAATAACTCACGCTTGGCAGCTTCCTCGGACAAGCATCTAGATTAATCCAAATGGATTGGAGAGGATAGCATTGGTTGCAGATTTATCTAGGAGCAGGGTTTGATTTGTAAAAAGAAAAAAGAAAAGGAGAGAGAGAGAGAGAGTTTAAAAATCTGAAGATGGGGATGTTTTTTTAAGTTCTACTTTTTCATATGACAAATGATGAAAATTGCTGATCTACAAGCACAACGCATCACACCAACACCAACACATTGTGACCTTGTAGATCACCTATTTTCTCTATTTTCTCTAAGACAATTATATTAATAAAAATAAAATAATTGCCCAAAATAGGGATGCCAGGGTGGTCAACAAACATCTTTTAAATAAATGAGTCCTACTGTGTGACCTTAATTGTAGTAGTCTTTTAGGTAACGCCCCTGTTTTGTCTATGGCGTGGTAGAACTGTGGTTCCCAGAAATAATTTAAAAAACCATTGTGATGACATTATCATAAACGGTATGTTTTCACTTTAAAATGTCTAATTATATTTATTATTATATGTATATTTCTGGTTCCAGCGTAATTTTGCCGGGGGAAGACACTTGTTAACAAATTGTCGAAAAACAATTATGTGGAATGGTTATTGTGAAACATATACCAAGTGTTACACAGTAGGACGTTAAATTGTGATATGAAACATAAACATCAAACATCAGACATTTCCAAATGAAAAGCATGTATTCAATTTGGTCTGACCAGAAGCAAGGATAAAACATACTCCCACTGGAAATAAAAATAAATGGCCAGAGGGGGATATCAAAAGCAGAGGCATGGGCACCCCACTCCCCATCACCCCCAGCAAGCCAAACCCTGCTGAGACGTTTGAATAGAAGAAAACACAGCTGCACTGCCTAACGATATACAGACTCGGGCAAAGGGTCCTTACTAAATGACAGCGAAGGGTTGTTAAATTTTTCAGGCCTCCCAAACGCAAACGGAAGACAAGGTTTTAGCTCCTGTTAAAAGTAAAACGGCACGGTAGCATCTGGGTCACTGCCTGATGTCAACTGTGACTAACAGGTCAACAGTGCTCGTGATTCTACCCACTCTACCTTCATGTAGGTATCCGGTGAAATATTCATGGTGGCGTGTTGAAAGAAAAAAGGGAGGCTGATGTTGCAGAAGAGGGATGATGACAATCCCTGTGTCCTTGTTCCTGTATGAGCCGTGGGTAAAAAAAGAATGACCCTAGTGACATGACTTGGCCACTAGAGTGGCATTCCACACTGATTCTATGCAGGGTCATTGTTCTAAGGCTCTCTCTGATGCCACAGAAAGGACACAGGAAACATAAGATGGACAGCACGGCGACCAGAGGATCCATGTAAATTGGAAGAGATTGCCCGAGGCTATAGAGACACGTTGCCTTCAAGGAGAGGTACCATGTGTATTCTGTATCCCAAAGTGCCAGGCTCAGCTTGTTGGCCCCCGCTGCAGATGCTTTTAAACTGTCAACATGACATCCATCGACAACTGAAAGCGGACTGTGGTGGCAGAGAGAGGTGTGTGACGGTGGGAGGAACAGCTGAGTGATGTCGTGCCCTGGACAGAGTGTCTGACTGTGATCAAGGTGCGGGTATGACCCCCACCCCATCCCATCCCACCACACTGCCCACAGCCAGATGTCTGCGCCTGGCTCTCGAGGCAGCCTGCGTTAGTTACACAGCTCTGCCTCTGTCTCACTGGCTCAGCCTGGCAGTACGGATATCACGTATTATTGGCCAGGTTTGGAAACTCTGTATTCCGCCTCCTCCTGGGGAAGCTCCAGGTTAAAGGAGCTCGGATAAGGCCGACTGTCTGTCTCTTTCGTTCATCCCATGCATGACCCTTTCTTCTGGTTTGTTTCCCCCACACCACATTACCCCACCACAACATGAAACAATGATTGACAGCTCTCCATTTCTCCTCATCAGACAGCTTATTTTTTTTCTTTCACAGAAAACCATACAATAAATGCAATTATATTGTCTATAAAAATTTAAACAAAAACAAAATTGCCGCAGGGAAATGCCCTGCTTATCTACATGGTTGTGTGCACTAACATGATTCATACAAAAAATAAGAAATAAAAAGAAATAAAAAGTGTGAGATTCGTAAGGGTTTTCTGGATGTGTGCAGTCCATTATGAGATGACTTATGTCAGAAAACCATTATAACAATAATTATAATAATAATTCACCATTAGCAATAATGATAATAATACAAGTTCAATTTTATTTTAGAGTTCAGTATTATTGCCTGATTGTAAAATGTGTGGTATCAAAACGTCAACATAAAATATTGCTTCAAAAGGAAAACTCTTTAAAAAAAAAAACAGCAACAACACTAAATATAATGTAAGAACATTATACTCTTTAAAGTGTGTCAAATCCAAGCTCTTACAGAACACAGTTCTAGTAATAGGAAGCACCGTGTGGAATCAATCACTCACTCAGCATGCCACCAAACACTGGCCTGCATGGACGCTTTCTGTGCACTTTCTGTACATTTGTATTATATTTATGCACAGGCACCATGTGCACGCACGCACGCGCACGGCCGCACGCGCACACACACACGCACACACACACACACACACACACACACACACACACACACACGGTGCACATGAGGGAAAATATTATACGGTGTCATCCAAGCATAATGTAATATGTGTGGACTAAGGGTATTTTCTGTACTTACAAGTAAACAGTGGGGAGAGAATATGTTTGTTCTGTTTACATGTTTCCGTGGTGGAAGTATGTGTCCAACATAATTATGTGTCATCATTCATTACACTTCAGAGTCCACAAAATAAGAAAATAAAAGTAATAAGTGCCAATATCAGCACCGACATCTTCCTCTAGTCGCCCTAATCCTTGATTGGTTTCCTCTATGAACTGGACAATCAAAGTAGCTACTTCTGGGTCATAGCGTTGTATGATATGTACAGGACAACGATGAAGGTACAGAGGGAGGGACTTTGATTCGGCAGGCTGTGAAGTTTTCATTGAGGAACAAGAAGAGACATGGACATGTCCATGTGTTTAGGACGCATGGTGAGAGGGAATCTTCATCACAACATGGACATGTCCATGTGTTTAGGACGCATGGTGAGAGGGAATCTTCATCACAACATGGACATGTCCATGTGTTTAGGACGCATGGTGAGAGGGAATCTTCATCACAACATGGACATGTCCATGTGTTTAGGACGCATGGTGAGAGGGAATCTTCATCACAACATGGACATGTCCATGTGTTTAGGACGCATGGTGAGAGGGAATCTTCATCACAACATGGACATGTCCATGTGTTTAGGACGCATGGTGAGAGGGAATCTTCATCACAACATGGACATGTCCATGTGTTTAGGACGCATGGTGAGAGGGAATCTTCATCACAACATGGACATGTCCATGTGTTTAGGACGCATGGTGAGAGGGAATCTTCATCACAACATTTCACACAAAGAAAATAATTTGCCATGAGAAAACATTTTCCCCCCCAAGTGTTGATTGAAATTTGTAAATAATGAAAAGTCTTGAGTAATTGTTTTTTGTGACATCAGTTCATGCCAAAATATGTCCATTTCATGGTTTTTCTTTTTTCTTCTTCGTCTTTTTTTTGTCCCAACAGGGAAACAATTGAGAATGCAAGACAGGTCCCTCAGTCTCTTCTGTGGTTTGTCTTTCACTGGGCGACGGGGAATCAAGTTTCCTCCAAGATGTCCAAAATGAAGAGGACAAAGAAGGTATCTGAGTCTTTCAGAGAAGGTTGGTCTCGTCTGCTCAAAATTTCCTTTTTTTGTGCCCTTTTAAAGGGTAGCTTTCCTAGTCAGTTCATCTAGTTTACAACCTTATATATCATCTATATCTTTATATAGACTCCTTGCTTTCTCAGCTTTTCTTCTCTCTCTCTTTTTTTCTTTACAAAATTCTTTACAAAATTTGCGAAATGGACAAACAAATCGAAAATGAAAATAAAAAGTTGAGGAAGTTCATACAACAACAAATGAAAGTTGGTGGAAGTAAAAACACATTGCTGGTCAAATGGAACCGCTCATGCTCCACTGGCTCCAGGGTGGGCAGAGGGGCCCCCACCATTGCCTCATCATCACAAGGACAAAAAAAGTCCCACAACCCTCCAGAGCGCTGGATGAGGAGGGGAAGGACTTCAGGGGGATGAGTGGGGTAGAGGGGGGAGGAGAGAGGAGCGACAAGGACGAGGGAACCGTGAACCGGGGATGAGTGGTGGTGGTAGTCTGGCAGGAAGACCAGATACACTGTCACACACGCACACACAAAACAAAAAACTAAAGCGCAACACATACACTCCATCCACCGCAAACCCAGATCCCTGGATCCTATAAACCCCATTCCTTCTCCCTCCCCGTCTTGGTTTTGCTCCTCGAGGGGGGAAAGGTCAAACCTCCACGGACTGGATCTGGTTCATCTGAGCCCGCATCATCTGGACACTGTTGAGGATCTTCTTTTGGTGGCCAGCTAACGTCACGCCCACTCTCAGGATGTCCCTGTGGGTCAGAGGCAGACGAAGAATGCACTGAGTCATAGTGACACTACCATGGACCGCACGTGGGACACCGCTTTTCCACGCTTGGGTTTTCCCTTTTCGAGGTGCCAGATGGGTGGGGTTTGCCACATCGGACAACATGACACAAGCCAGAAGATTTCAACGGTTATGGCCCTGGGAAAGCAAATACATTCAGGGCACTTTTCTGAAATTGGAAATGTAACTATACTATCTCATTACTATCCTCACAAAGTCAACCTCAACCACCACGTGAACCAAGCAGGTAAAAGCCATCTTGGACCCGACTTCGTGAATGACATTGACATGTACTGCACCACTCACATGGTACTCTCACTGTGCCAAGCTAAGTCATATCATGGCAACATATCTCTACTGTGGACACATTCCTGTCAGTTCCAGACATGACCACTGTGGTTGTATAATCTCTTATTCAACAGACAGGATGTCTATATATTCATAACGGTATGAATATTTCAAAAGCAGACTTCTGAGGATGACTGACTGGTGACATCAGTTATTAAGCAGATATGTACAGTACATATCTATTCCGAGGTGGCATTCTTACATGTATAAGCTTCAGGCTCTGGCCACAGAAAATATTCATTCCTGTTTGTTTAAAGTAAATTGATTAATAAGAGACACCTCTAATAGAGTTCCTGTCAACAATTTAACACTAAATCAGTGCTCATGATATATTAAACTTTCTGTTTTAACACAACTTTTATTGAAGGAATGTCACAGGAAGTATCAGTAGTAAAATAAACTTTAGTCCCAATACTTGATTCAGGTTTCAGGTTTTTGATTAGACCATGTACTAAATGAGTACATGTACTAAATCAGTTTATATCAATCCCAGGTGCTGGTTCCACAGTGATCCAGCATATCTGTAGCTGAACTAGGTAAGGGGAGCGCTTGATTTCGTTACAAGCCCTGGCCGCACAGGGCAATTCTAAGCACCGCTGGCGGCACGCATAGGATTGAGTAGTGACTGAGTGGCCAGAAGTGGAACTACTTTCTTGTACAACTTGTTTTTGTAGTGATTTTCATGTTGCCATATTTGTAACCGTTTCAGAAAAGCAATAAGCCACACAAGGTCTCAGTTTACCTCTATTTTCCAATTTCTCAGAGTGTTGGAAGCACTCCGCTGGCAGTCACTATGCCCCTCAGCAATTATAAAATACTGCGACCTCTAGTGGCTTATTGCTTTTGTATGTCTAACCATATCGCCAGCTGGCCTGCAGTGATTCATGTGGAGTTCTTAGTCTCTGCCTTGTCCATTATTTTTGAGGGGCCCTCCTATGCCCAGCTTTGAGGGTTTGTGTAAACACAAACATTGAAGACAAAAGTGTGTAAACACAAACATTTGAAGACAAAAGTGAGGACGCAAATTGTGATTGGCCAGAATGAGATGATGTATGATGACGTATGATGATAAGAGTGCCCCTCACTTTACACAGGTGTGATTTTCCTATATCAGAACAGCTTGTCTTGCATTATCAGCTACGTATGAATATTGTTCCTACAAAACGTGCAGCATATCGTCGTTGTCGGGGCAGAAACCTTGTATCTTCGTAGTTTAACTTTTTGTGTTTTTTGGTACATTAATGCAATAATCATACAAGACTGTCGTGCAAGTGAAAGTGGTTAAGTGTGTGTCTGGGGATCTTATAATATTATACAATGTATATTGAACTAATGAAGAGTATTCACAAGAGCTTGTGTCAAAATAATAACTGCATTGGAGCCACTGGAACACAGGTTATTCTTCCGCCATTTCCTGAAAAGTAAGGGTTTTGGACATACAAGGTAATCCGCCTGAGAGCCACGATATACTGTACAGTACCAACGGCTGCATATTCCATTCTCTCATCTCAGTCCTGTTTAACAGAGGTAAAAGAGAAAGCCTGGCAAACACATGGTAGAGAATAAAGAGCTCCGTTATGGCTTGGAGCTATTGTGCCTACCGCTCAGCCCTGCCACTGCAGCATTACGATCTGCTAATTACATGCAGCACAGCTGAAGTTAGCTTTATGACAAGCCAGAGGGCAGAGGCTGGCAGCGGTCCAGGCTTGAGTTTAGGTATAATGTGAGTAGAATTGGGTAAGTGGGGTTTTCTTGAAAAGTGCTACTGATCACTGGTTGCCGTCTTAAAGGTTTAGTCAGTCATGTAATGAATTATTACACCAATTATTACAGTACTGGGATCACATTACTTTATGCATTTTTCTATCCTCAAGGCTCAAATTGTCAATGATAATAAACTATTATTTTAAGATTTATTTTTGGTGTAAAAACGCATCCCTTTAAGCATGCTTCAGACAGAGCAATGCCATGTTATCCTGTTTTTGTTACAAAGCATTCATATTATTTAGAATATTGTTGCTGTGTAGCCAACTTCATTTATTTTTCATAAATCAACACTATTGAAACCCCTTTACGTCTGTGTGTTGGTTAAAAATATTGAATCAATGAAAAGTTTTAAAAACCAGCCAACTACATTGGATCCTCAAACTACCTGCTTAACCAGATAACTCCACCAGAGGGACAATATATGAAGTCACTATAGAGGGTATGCGTGTGACATCATCATCAAACCCGGAAGTTATGCATGAACCCTACTGAGGGACAAAAAAAAGACTTTCTGGCCTTGAAAAGTCCTATTTGGACGGTTAAACTGCCTTTGCCACTCCCAACTTTGATGAGGCAGAATTGCTTTGTTTTAAAAATATATGGTTTTCTTCATTTCCTGAAAAGTATTTTGGATTAGCTTGTTTCTGCCATAATGTATAATTTATAAATAATTTATAAATATTACAGATAATTATTATCTGTTCTAAGAAAACTGTATGTAATCATTTATAATCCAACTCTGTATGTGAGATTCCTTCAGGCAAACCCACCTGCTTCCCATCATCATCATCATCATCATCAACATCATCATCATAACCCTCCTCTTACGCTCATCAGAACCAGAAAAGAGATCAAACAGCACTCACTCCATAGTCATCTGAGATACCACATCGAACGTGGTAAAACTTGCATTGGCGAAGTTGTCTTTGTACTGTCCCATCTTGATGGCGTCAAGCCACTCGTCCACAGTGCTGAAGCTGGAGAAGTCTGGGACGCTGCGGTCCAGAAGGGGCAGGTGAACACTACACAATACAGAGCAGACAGAGAACAGTCAGATGAAAAGAGAAGTACAGTAGCGATAGTATCATATCATGACCGTTTGAGGAAAGTTCAACTGTGAAATAAATTAGAACACAAACAATAAAATCAAATTAAAATAAAAAAATAAGCCAGGACTTCAATCCCTGCCAGCCTTATTTGCAAAACGACATTTTCCAAATCGACTTATTGTGGTGCACTTTCAAAATTAAGTGATAGGCTTCAGGCAAGCCGGCGTATCCACTCAGTGCCTGTGGAAAATCTGGCCCTAGGTTCTGCAGCCATGCCACAGACGAGAGCACAGACAGGCATAATGGAAATCAGTAAGCCTTGGCTCTCAAAGGAAACTAACACTCGGAGCCGAAGTGCTTCAGACTGTTTTGTTTTGAAAATAGTGCGACGGCTTCAACTCGGGATTTGCCTAAAGCATTCATGGGAAGGATTTGATCTATCAAACCAAGTGGCTTTCATTTACATAACCGCTCGGCGCCAGGAGAAACAAGAGACAGAGTGTGTTCCGTAAAAAACCACGCCATGGCACTACAGTGACTACACCAAAGGCACACATTTACTATTTGATGGAGAGCACTCTTTACATCGACAGCAAATAAAATGCACTAGATGCAGTCTGGATGCCATCTATACATACAGCAACGTGAAATTGTGGCAACTCTCGAAGCATGCCTTGTGGGACACCTGCACTGATGACACACAGATAGAGCACACTGCGTCACTCAAACACATGAGGCAGTGAAACAGGCATGTGCGTGCACACAATCACGGATGTACGCACACACACACACACAGACGCAGGAAAGTGTACACACAGAGGGAGACAGTCAGAGAGATGGAGAACAGCGTCCGGATGAAAAGGAGAAGCATAAAATATAATTTATGACAACCGCACCAAACCGTCGCCCGCCAACCGTCTTGCATCAAAAGCGGTAATAAATAAAAGTCACAGTGTCCGTGTCACTCACCCTGAGGACAACGGGGTCATGGCCTTCAGCGTGTTGGGGTTGCGGATCATCTTGTCCAGGTTGTTGACGATCTGGCTGAACTTGGGCCGGTTGTTGCGGTCCTTCTGCCAGCAGTCCAGCATGAGCTGGTGCAGCGCGCTGGGACAGTCCATGGGGGGGGGCAGCCGGTAGTCCTGCTCTATAGCATTAATCACCTGCACGTGGTTGCAAATGTAAGTTGATGGTTAATTCATTGTCACACAGATAATTGTGATTGCCGAGTTAATTGTGTTTTATGCATTGAACGTTGGAACTTTACACTTTGTACTTTTGTTGTAAGCTTGTAGATCTGCTTGCTATTTCTGTTATTTTTGAAAAATGTATAGACATTTTTCAACATGGAAACGATTGACGATTATTGCAAAAATAATTGTGATTATCTCAAATAAATGCGATTAGGCGGTTATGTAAAAATTGCGACAGGCCTAGACATAGATCTCTTAGGGTTGCTGTCAGGCGGTATGGAGAAGGGGTGGATCGATGGAATGGGAGAAGGGGGGGGGGGGGGGTTGTAATGTAGAAGTTCTGGGCATCAAATGCTGCGGCGGAGTTCATGAAGTGCAATGCCCTGGGCATCCAATCTTGTGAATGTCCGGAGATAACCGTATTATTCACAATGGGACGAGCACGATCAGACAGAGACCGTGCATGGCACCGACGTTGAGTTAATGCCTGTTCTGTTTTAACAACTGTTCCGTCTCCTGCTGCCCTTGCCTATCTAATACGATCATCTGTGCTTCTCTCCCTCTCGCCATGTGCTGAAACAACAACTGCTTTATTCATTACTGGCCGTCCCTGCCAGAAAGGGGGAAGAGAGGGTGAATGGTTAAATGCTACGTGTAAGCTGCCTAAACATACATACATATAAATCCATAAAGACATATAATTTTGCACATGTTCCTTCATTACCTAACTCTTGTTTGAGGAACTCGCTGCTACCGCGATTTAATGACCGGCGTTCGTTGGTCATGCTCTGCATGCCTACCAGCTGATTGGCTAAACAAAAAAAAACATAAGCCCTTGCACCAATAACTTTCCCGCCTTCCTCTTCCACCCTGCCAACAGTGATCTCATCTCTGCCTGGCATTGGCTTGGCCCTTTTTTTTACGGAGTATTTAATGTTCTGTTTCATCAAAGACACTAGAGACGGGCACGGTTCTGGCCTGCCCAGTACCCGCGTTGCGTTGTTTGCCGGTGGAGGCAGACAGTGGCACACAGAGGTGAGGCATAGCCGACAGTGGCAACGTGGTCCCAAGTGGACCCTTCTTGTGAGGATCCACAATCCCCTTCTCATTATCTGGGCCATTAAAGGAGCTCCGTTCAAAACCCAGATTAATCTCATTCAGGAGACCTCCAAAGTAAACGGGGACCCCGATGGAGCAGAAACTCTATCTGGAGCTGCTAATAAGATAACCGTGGAGGTCCTAGAGTCCCTCTTAGCACATTAGCGTTCACACTTTCAATTTGAAACTATTTTCATTATCTCTCCCCATAATTTGCTCTCTCCTCCGCCACCCAGAGGGAGCCAGCACATGGAGGCTCACAGTCAAGAGCAGAAATAGTCCACTGAGCACCGCCTTGCATTTCAAATGATCTGATTATCTCTCTGTGGTAAGTGTGGGGGACTTTCATTTGAAACCGTGTGTGTGTGTGTGTGTGTGTGTGTGTGTGTGTGTGTGTGTGTGTGTGTGTGTGTGTGCACACGCATGTGTGCATGCGTAAATGCATGCGTGCGTGAAGCCTCTGTTTAGCTAAGGGGAAGCAGACTCAATGACAAAAGTGGATCTCTGAGGAGTTCAAGGCTGTAATGAAATTCAGGAAGAAAAATAAACGGTGTATAATGAGGTATTGTTTGAACAGGGATGGCTGTTTGGAGAGGAGAAAGATGACTGTAAAGTGAATATGAAAATGAAATGAAATAATAATAATAATAATAATAATAGCGTGCTAATAATAATAATACTTATTATTATTATTATGAATAAGGCCTCCACCAGGCTAGGTAAGTAGAAGGCAATCTTAGCCAATGAAAACTCTGACTGTTCTGTCTTGATGACATGATAGAGATAATGTGTACAGATTTACAATTGGACTGCGTTTTGTTCAAAACCATTCACTTCAGCAAACTTTGGAAGCCAATCGGGATGGAATATGAAAGATCTGACAGATTCGTCTTGATCACATGACTATAGAGCGTCGCAGTCCCGCGCCCTTTCAGAATGACGAGGCACCAGGAAATAATTCCCCATTCATTTTTACCATAGACGTTTCAAAAAGTATTTATTTAAAGACAAAGCCAACAGCCGATTTGACAAATCATGGCAATACTTTTTGAAAGGCCTATATGGGAAAAATGTATGGGGAATTATTTCCTTCATCGTTCTGAAAGGGGGCAGGAATGCGGCACAAATCTTTGAATATATATTCTTTCAGAAGGCCTCCTGATGGCGCTATAATAATCCGATGTGTGTGAAAAACACACACACACCAGGGAGTGTGTGCGCATGCACATTTTCCCGTCAATCGTGCCAACGGTGCCGGAGATTCGCTAGTACAAAGACAGACACACACATGGCAGGACGGACGGACAGGGGTGAAATCATAGCCTTCGGCCTATAACGACGGGGCAAGTCAATTAAGCTATACATACATCTTGATTGGTCATGTCCCAGTAAGGCCTCTCTCCATAGGACATGACTTCCCACATGACGATCCCGTAGCTCCACACATCGCTGGCCGACGTGAACTTCCTGTACTGGATGGCTTCGGGGGCCGTCCATCGGATAGGGATCTTCCCCCCCTGTAAGAAACACAAAGGGCACAACCTCAGCGAGGGGAGAGGAAGCCAGACCGAAACCTGACCGTCACAGTGTCTCGACTCCGGAGAGAGAGATCCTTCATACAAACACCGTAACCCAACACTGGGAGATGGATACAACAAAACCTCTGGGAGTAAAGTGTAGGTCGTGAAACACTGTACGAGGAGACGAGGAAGAGGAGGAGGAGGAGGAGGAAGAAGGGAGCATGAACAGGTGAAGGGGTTGATGTGTGTTTTGATAGAGAGGCTATAGCAGGAGGAAGGGCTCCCGTGTGTATGTCAGACACAGGTTTAAATTGACGGATAATGCTTTGTTTGTTTTAATCTGGTATGAATACTTAACGGATGGTATAGGATTACTTGAAGTAGGAGTATCTCTAGAGTTCATTGTTTGTTCCAAGTGTGAAATCATATCCATCTTGTAGTTCAGGCAGGTAAAAAACAAATCACCTAGCTCCGGTGTAATTGAGTGTGTGCATTTTGCTGCTTTCGAGGTGCAACGCTATCGCATAAAGTATAAATCAGGCCTGAGCCATGAGCTCAACACCAGGCACGCACGCACACACACACGCGGGGGGGGGGGGGGGGGTCGTGTGTGTGTGTGTGTGTGTGTGTCGTGGCTTTAAACTTGCGACAAGTTGTAAGCTTGTTGATCAGCAGAACACTACGTGCAAACAAGTATAAACGGACAGTGTGTCAGTTCTCACCAGGGCGCTGGTGTAGGTGGGGTCTGACGTGTCGTCCTCTAGGAAGCGTGACAGGCCGAAGTCGGACACCTTGCACACCAGGTTGCTGTTGACCAGGATGTTGCGGGCGGCCAGGTCGCGATGGACATAGTTCATGTCGGCGAGGTACTTCATGCCCGACGCTATGCCACGTAGCATGCCCACCAGCTGGATCACAGTGAACTGCCCGTCATTTTGCTGGAAACAAAAAGAACCGTCCAAAAAAAAAAAACGAATGTTAGAATCCCAGAGACAGCAGAGCAGCTGGGATAGTGGACTAGTTCAGAATCCGATAGGACAGCATAATCCTGCTCCCAGCCTCCATGCTGCCAAGGTGCCATTGAGCAAGGCTCAAAATTACTCTAAGGCTGGTTGACTCACTGCAGGCATTCCTGTAGTCCAGACCTCTCTAATGAAATGCATATGTATTAGGAAAAACACAAACTTCAGTTGCCTCTGTTATTTGACAATAAAGTATTCTTCTAGGGATTCTGGGCACCCGGACAAGATGTGCAGGCACTGGGCCACCCCCCCACCGCCGACCCATGGAAGTATCAGCCCTGTATCATCTTGCCTCTCTTCTACAGAGTCCTCTCAACTCCGGCCCCACTGAAGCACTCCCCCATTCCCTCCCACAAGTGGCGCCTGGGCTCGCTGAATTTGGCTAGCCGGTAATGGTGTGGGCTGGACTTAAAGCTCAACTGGTCCCGGCAGGGCCGAGCCAGGCTTAAGCTGGGTATATGACTTGCTGTCTACAGCTGTTCCCCCTCCATGGTTTGGTAAGGGCTTTATACCCCATGCACGGGCAGTGTCTGGAGCTGCCGTGCAGCTGTGCCTCCAACTGTGCACACCTGCACTCTCTCCGCCACCACCCACCACGAGGCCCACGAGAACAGAGAGGATTCTGGAGGATTTTCTGGGTAATGGGAGCATGGAGCCCGGGTGTGGACAGATGGGGGAAGGCTCAATCCCATGGTTCGAGTGGAGGGGAAAGGGGGAGGGGACTCTGAGGTTATATAGGCTATAGTTCTCTAGCTCACTGGTTCCCAAACACTGGGTCGGGACCCAAGGTTGGGTCGCTGACCAGTTTTTATGGGTCCTTTTATTTTGAGTTTCCTACATTTAGTTTTTAAATCATATTATTTCAAAACATTTTCAGAAAACGTTCCCCAAAAAAGCTAAAAAATGTCATTTTTATTCAGTAATTTCATAAAGAAATCCAAGAAAAAATCCAAGAAAATTCCATAAAATTAGAAAACAAATGTTTAAGAAGTAGTTAAAATAGCTGCTCTATACAAGCAAGCTCACAACACGGCGCGAAGCGACACGTTGTGTGCTTGTATAGATCTGCTATTTTCACTAGTTTGGGTCCCCGAGCAAACATCTAATCTCTCTTTCGGGGGTCACAGGCTAAAACGTTTGGGAACCACTGCTCACAGCTATAGCTCTGCAGGCTTGATATGTCGTGCAAAGCCATGCTAGCTAGTCTGTATAGGAGCACTCTCTCTCTCATTGGAAGTCTGCTGCGCTCATTAGTCCAACGGAGGCTTCTCCTCACGTTCGTGTTCGTGACGCTCCTTCTGGCGTACCATGGCAATTAAGAGCATGCATTATTCATGCTTTCCTGCCTCGTAAATAGTACGCATCGCCTCCTAATCCCGGCACTGTGTTTGCATATACTTTAATTGGAAAGAGTCTATTCAAAGTCATCGTGGGTCAGGTTTTAGCAGCTAGAGGATTCCTCTCTGAGGAGAGAGTGCGTTATTTGTGCCGCTCTGTGGCTCAATGTCCGGTATATACGCTTGATTAAAAAAAAATACTTGAAACACTATTGGCTTCACAAGTTTACTTGGTTGCTGTTGTTGCAGCTGAGTAATTGCTGCGGGTTGTGATCGATCCCTGCATCTCTCTTCCTGTCCTATACACACTGCTCTTCACCACAGCAGGGGAGAGGATCCGTCAGCAGGCAGCTATGTAGGTACAGACTGCAGTGACCCCTCTATAGCATAAGCTGTTGAACAGGCACCCCTTCATGCTTGTTTTCTGCATTTACTGTATGCTACAAACAATTATTTTTAGGTAGGTAGAGTAGGACGTCACTCTCCAAAGGACCATATTTGGATACAAAACTTAGTGTAAACTATAACAATCTGCTACTATTTTGTCTTATGATCACTTATAAGCATAAACATGATGTTTTTGTTTGTTTGTACCCCACAAGTTCCCGTGGGGTACAGAGCAATAGTTCCACAGTATTTCAGCGTACAAACACAGCCTCGCATTTCAGATGCTTTGAAATCGTCAGCGAACACTGTCAGTGAACTGAAGTGTCTCAGATGCTCACTGTGCTGTTTTTGAACAATAATGTACCGTCAAATGTGTTCATCTACATATAGAGACACACACACACCCCTTTTCCACCCATATAAAAAAAAAGGAAAAAGTGTCAGCTAGTGTTTTTGTGCCTCAGAGGTTGAAGGCAGAATGCAAATAAAGATACTGTTTGTGAACCCTGAGCAGCAGTCAGAACAGTGTGATGACAGCAGTCTGCGTATCGCCTTTCTTCTGGGTGGTTTTGATCTGTAACTGTGATCCGGAGAAGAAGAGAATTCATTTCAACTTTTATATTTTTCCTTCGCGAATACCATTGTTTTTATTGCTAGCACTGTGTGTACTGCTGGAAGACATTTTCCGAACATTTACCAATATGCATGATGTAACTGTATCGTGCTGTTTAGGTGAGCGCCCAGAAATCCAGCTTTGATGTTGGAGAAAAGAGTTGCGTGGGTGAGAGTCGGTATGTCTTGTAAAGTTTTTTGAGAGGTTTTAGTTATGAATGTCATGGCTTGGATCGAACTGGCGAGAGGGCTATATGTTTTATAGAAACAGGCTAAACTGGCAACGCTGTGTTTTCTAGCACTTTAAATGATGTAGACCATATCTGAGCTGCTTTAGTTTAGACAGTAACAGGCAGACTTTCACTTTCATGTATGTTGGCTTGATTTAACCACTTAAAGGAACGCTTTAGCAATTTTCAACTTATCTTCATATACTTGGTCCTACTCCCTAATACTCATTATTATAGAGTACAGAAGTCGTGGCGTCACTCGCTCATCTCCTGGTTCACAGTTTTGTTTCCCCATTCGGAATTATAGACGTGCTTAATATCGTGCCATATACAAATGGCTGTCCAATAGTACAATAGTCAGTCACTCATATTTGAAAATGTAACTGCCACAATTGAACTCTGGCGCTGTCGCTTCCCTGCCGGCCGGAGGTACGTGGTCTTATTTAGTAAACCCCAAAATGTACCCCAAATGAGCCGGAAGTAAAAATCGGCCATAACTAATCTGGCGATTGTTAATTTCACAAAAGCGTTAATATTGGAAACCGTGAGGTGGCAACGTTTTTTAATGAGCAAAAAAAGACGTGGCTGGTTTTATTTTGGTAACACAGTTCTTATATGCTGTACTTTATATGGCAGCCAGTGTTTTGTTCATCTCTAGAGTCATTTGATCAAGATGTATCAGTCAGATGTCATATTTCATTCAAATTGGTTATGAGTATGACTGACAAAAATGGCAGGCCCTGGGTGGCCAACCCAGCTACGTACTACAATTATTCTTTTTTAATATAGGTATGTCAGGTTGAAAGTGGTTAAAAAAGATATGAACTCTGATTCAGAGTACTGGCAATTGGTGAAGCAGTACTGTACACTGTAGCTGTTTCCATCATACGTTCTGAACTAAAAATAAGTAGTTCATTTTGACAAATATCATACATTTCCATTTCCCATAAGTCAGCGGCTCGATCACACTCACTTCAGAAACACGACAAGACCAATTAGGGGACAGATGAAAGAATCCTAACCGCCAGTCATATTAGCAGAAGTGTGTTGTTATTCTGCTGACATGGTATGACATGTATGACAGCAACAGCTTCTCATTGCTTAGCCAACGTCATTTTCAAACATCTGACGGTTCACACAATTTATGTGAATTATTTATGTGGGCTGAATATATGGGGGTGTCTTCCTCTGTGTAGAACTTGCAACCAACAGAGTATTTTCATGTCTGGGAAGTGAAAGAACAGCTTCTATACATACACAGCCATAAGCCGTACGTACTGTATAGAATAAGAATAATCAGTAGAACCACGGCTGGATGAGGGCAAGAGATGGCCAACCAACATCAAAAGCAAAACATAAATCTTGTTCTTATTATCTACCCAACTGGGACATGCACTGCTCTTCCCCTGGAGTCCCCCATAAAGAACAATACAGCACGAGCGAACGGTTAGAACATGAGTCAATAATTGGACGAGACACACTATCTGAGCATTAACCCATTTTGTGCGGGAACCCCTTTTGGTGTTTTAACTAAGCATTATGTTATACTTTAGCTATTGAAAAATAGCAGATCTACAAGCTCATAGCGCGCCACCGAGTGGCGCGCTATGAACTTGTAGGTCTGCTATTTTTGAAAATTCGTAAAAATGCGGCACTAATCTTTGAATATATATTCTTTCAGAGCGAACGTTTTTTATATTTCGACGTCAGGTCTAAATGGCTTAATAGTGCAGCTTGATTGCATGCAGAGGACGGGCCTCTCGGAGGAATTGGTTGATGGACACAACGCTAACCAAGGAGGAGAGATAGGAATTGCGCATGTTTAATGCTCTGAATACTAATGTTCACTTGAACTGTAGGAAGGCTATGCATTAGTGCGTTCACCCAGTGGTGATTATGGAGCCAATGTGGCAGTCAGAGTGTGTGTGCATGGGGGAGAGAGAGAGAGAGAGAGAGAGGGGTATCAGTCATACGGTATTTGAGTGTCATTCAGAAAGTATAAGTTTTCCGACAGACTATTAGTCAGCTTAAATGACATTATGTATTTGTACCCATACAAGGTTAATGAGTCTTTGCCCATGCCACTCTCTGAAAGCACTCGAATCAGACTTATCTAACGAAGCCATAGACTCTCTGAAAGCACTCGAATCAGACTTATCTAACGAAGCCATAGACTCTCTGAAAGCACTCGAATCAGACTTATCTAACGAAGCCATAGACTCTCTGAAAGCACTCGAATCAGACTTATCTAACGAAGCCATAGACTCTCTGAAAGCACTCGAATCAGACTTATCTAACGAAGCCATAGAGTCCATAGAGCCCGTCACTCACTCTGAGGAAGGAGTCCAGGGATCCGTTCTCCATGAACTCGGTGATGATGATGACGGGGCTGCTCTTGGTGACCACGCCCTCCAGGCGGATGACGTTGGGATGGTCGAACTGGCCCATGATGCTGGCCTCGCTCAGGAAGTCCCGGCGCTGCTTCTCCGTGTAGCCGGACTTGAGCGTCTTGATGGCCACAAACATCTCCCTTTTGCCCGGGAGTTTGAGGTTGCCGCTGCACACCTCTCCGAACTCGCCTGCAAGGAGGAGGCCGAACGGAAGCAAAGGGAGGTAAGATATGACAGCAAGCACCAAGAACAGCACAGAAACCAGCTGAACGTGGACAACCGACTTTTGAATCGCCACAGTATAAAATAATGCTGTTTAGCTCAAACCAAAAAAATGAAACAGATGTTTTCCTGGTTTTAAATTGGCTGCATGGTTTAGCTCCAGCCATTGTTTGAGTGAAGAGATGTTCCGTTACCTGCGCCGATGACCTGCTCGATCTTTACACAGCTGATATCAATCTCCTTGGCGAACTCCCTGACCGCCTCGTTGGGGTCCTCATACGTGAACGGATCGATGTAGATCTTCATTCCTGGAGTCACTTGGAAAAAGAAAGAGAGGCTATAGTAATCACTTCTCATAGTCAGATAAGCAATGAATAAACATCACCGTTACACATTCACATAACACTTTGAAGCCCATTTCTTGACCGTATTCAGTATAAAATGTGTTGTGTATTACATAACGTGTTATGATTATTGTTATGAAGCAATATTAATAGTACGGTAGTTATGAGTACTTAGTGTTTATAACGCATTACATGCGTGGGCTTTCATAGAAAATGCTTCTTCTTTCCAGCCTTTCCTTGATGTTTTGCGAATTGGTTTGGAATCTATTGTATTTGATATATAAATGGTGGTGATGACTACTAGGCACTCATAGGCTACAATGTAACAGCATGTGAGCAACGACATGGTGCTCCCAGTGCTCTCAGTGAGGATAAAGTAGCTTAATGTGTACAGGTATATCAACTCCTGGGAGTCAAGGTGCAATTAACACCCATGAGAAAGAGAGAGAGAGAGAGAGAGAGAGAGAGAGACGGACGCTGGCCGTTATATCAGCTCTGCTCCAGGAAATAAATTGGCTCTCCGATGTCCTGATGCCAGGTAAATTGGCTTAAGGTAGCCTTTAAGTGTTCAGGGACTTAAGTGTCCCAGGTTTTAAATCCGATTATTCTGGCTCTCACATGCACATCTGGCCCTGTGCACATCTGGCCCCAAGCCGTCTGAATGGCGACGACGGTGCCGCTGTGCAGTAGCTAGAAGGAGAGCCTGCACAGAGTCATACCAACCTGGCAACACTAAGCTATAAGGAGAGCCTGCACAGAGTCATACCAACCTGGCAACACTAAGCTATAAGGAGAGCCTGCACAGAGTCATACCAACCTGGCAACACTAAGCTATAAGGATATGAACAGATGGAGAGGATCTCTCCAGGCAAGGAAAACCCCCATCCTCAATTATCAGAACAGTGCTATCCGTGCCCAAGCTGAGATTGCCATCCAAATGACCACCCACTAATGGATGGCATGGACCACCGAAAACAAGGGCAGACACCCCGAGTATGACTGGTGTGAGGGAACGGAACACACACACACACACACACACACACACACACACACACACACACACACACTTCCACTTGTCTTAATAGCTGTGAAATGCCTTTGCCACTTACTGGCGCTTTGCACACTGATTTGCGTACTGGTGGAATTTACTGTATGTAAAGCAATCACTTTGCAAACAAGCAAGCTAATCAAAAAGGCAGACGAGATAGAAATAAAAAGGCGAAATGAACCTGGGAATGGAAACAAATCAGAACATGTAAACGTGAAACAAACGTGAGGCATAATATTTTAGCTTGTGCGAGGGTTATACAGTTGTCTCTCCTCGTCTCTTAGAATGATTTCTGTGTTATTGAAATGTAGACGGCGCACCACTGTACAGTGCAGCAGGAAAATCGAGAAGTGCCATTCCTTCACCAACCCCTTTTGAATTTTTTAACAATGGCAAATGACTCATGTGGCATTAGCATGCTAATGGCTTTTCACACAGGCGAGCACTGACCTATTTCCACAACAATAGATTTGGTTCGCCTGTGAAAGGTGATGATGCACGTCGGAGAGAGTGTCGAACGCAGGTTATGACAGGGGTAAATATGACAGGGGTAAACCCTCGGCTTCAGGAGAGCAGAGTCAAACAAGCGACGTGATTACTCGTCGGGTTCGGGGGGCGAGTTAAGCAGAGCAGCGTTGGGATGGAGCCAAGGACACCAGTACGCAAGGTGGTAGCCATGGAGACAGGTGTGTGAGGCAGCAGCAGCGGGGTTGAACGTTAGCCACGGATACGACTGTGTCAGGCCGTAGTCATGGAGACAGGTGTGCGCGTGCCGGTGGGGCTGGGGCCGCCGGGCGAGGAAGGGTTTGTTTGCGTTAGACACAGTGAGTGAAGAGCGAGGCAGTGTGTATTGGTTTATACTCACTGTGGCCACTGGTGTAGTGCTGCAGCTTGTCAGTGTACTCTGACTCTCCCCTGTCGAACGTACGCGTCCTGCATGGGGGAAACACAAAGAGCTAGAACGCCACGCCAGGGAAGAGAAAACGCACGACGCTGTTGTTGTGGGGCCGTGGCGTAATGCCCAACATGCCCAACATATCAACGGAAAAGCCAAGTAAAACTAAGCATCACTCACAACCCATCAAATTACATTATTCAGGTCAGTTAATTAACATTAGGGTTATTGATCATGTGTTTTTAGGAGTTTCTTAAAGCTTGCCCTTACTGGGTGCTTCAGTGATCATAATTGGTAATGTATTTCATAATGTAACTGCTAGAGCTAGGATAGTAAAACAGGCCTGCAGGGTGCACAATTCACCACTCTTGGGTTCCTGACTGAAGGCACATCATTCTAAATCAGCCTTGAATCACAGATTAGAATATGATTCAATTCTACCAGCCATTTTGTATTTTCGTCTCTTTACTTTTTTTTTTTTACCCTTTCAGCTTGAATGTTAATTGCCATCTCTGTTGTAGACAGACTACAACATACTAGAAATAATAACCAGTATCATCACTGGAAAGTAAGCTGTACCTCCACAAGTACTTGGATGGCGCGCATGTTTCTACAAAGTGTAATTTTAACAATCCACAGGACCCTGTAAAACCGCATTACGGAAGTAAGTAATACAATTATAACAACACAAGCGAGCAAGTGTCTGCTTTTGCCAGCTCGTGCGCGCTGATGTTTCATTGCCGGGTGGCTGGCCGGCCAGACAATGTAAACAGATTGCTACAGGAAGACGGGCTCACCGGTTACAGACGATGATGAGGACAACCACAGCAATGAGGAAGACTAGTCCAGCAGCCGCCGAACCCACGATCAGAGGCAGTTTCTCCTGAATGCTGGTGTTGTATTCCTCTGTAAACCAGGCACACACGCACACACACACACACACACACACACACACACACACACACACACACACACACACACACACACACACACACACACACACACACACACACACACACACACACACACACACACACACACACACACACACACACACACACACACACACACACACACACACACACACACACACACACACACACACAGTCACCGGCTGAAGCATATGGGAAAGCATCTGAGCCAGTGCATATGGAGGGAGCGGTGTGTGTGTGTGTGTGCATATGGAGGGAGCGGTGGGTGACAGACAGGCATACGGCAGGGTGAACCAAATAGAGATCTTGGCATCTTTGATTGGCTGCGCCGGTGTCGCTCCGAAGCCCCTGCTGAGCGCGCTCAGATGCCAGGGATATGGCTGATCATCTGGCAGAGGGCGTGTGGAATGAAGAAGGAGCGTGTTTTGGGTGAGACCCAAAAACCCAGCCATGCAGCCCAAGCACAGGGAACGCAGCTATTCTATTCAACACAGGCAAACATAGGCAGGGCCGCATACATACGCCCCTTGTAGCACCACATCCGAGCATGAGAAGACAAATTTATACTTCATTGGATAACGCTGTGTTGTGTGCCAAAAATAGCCGATCTATAAGCTTTCAGATTGGCTATTTTGGGCATACAACAACGTTGTACGACGCTGTGTGCTCGGGGGCTGGAGAGGACATTATTATGTTCTATACAGAACAAAGTATGCAGTGTGGAGGTCTGACGAATGCGGCAAATTGCTGCAGCGTTTTCAAACACTGGCACCATAGTATAGGGTTTGTTTACATAGTGATTTGCTGGATTAATGAAATTATGCAAAGCATTTTATGTCTCAGCGTTTGATATTAAGACCGACAGCGAGTGACAGCTGAGCATACGTTTTGACAGCAGTGAAATGCTTCTTGTCATTTGTAATTTATGGGAGCACTGCAGAAATGTAGACACATGCTTTGAGTTATGATGGACTAAGTAAGTTCAATGAAGCCCATTTTTCATACTGCAAATCGAACTTTTCCAGAACACATATCCAAGCAACTATACCCAACATTTAGAAAGTCAAACAAACCTAACCTAATCGTTATTATTGAGGTCTATTTTTTAGGGAGCATGTTTCATTGACAGTAGACATGGGATGCATAGCAAGTGTTACCAAAATGTTTATATATGTATAAAAATATATATAAACTCCTTGTTTGACAAACGTATACCGTTACAGCCTAGATCATCTCTGGATTATGTCTAATCTAGGGAGGCTGTAAAGGTATTCGTTTGATACTGAATGATGAAACAGCTACAGTATATGGGTTTCAGGAACAATCCTGATTCAATTTAAGTACCGTATAACACGAAACATTCTCTGATGGCATAATCAAAGATCAGAACATGCATAGCATGGTATTAGGGTATTGCAATTCCTGCACGATATCTAATTATGGAGCATTTGAATTGTTTATGTCACAACAGCAACTGCCATCTGGCAGCTGTCTGCCTCCATGCAGCAGCCCAGCGGTGTTTGGTCGCCGGGCCGCACATGAGAGCTTGATAACAGCCTCTGCGTGCTTCGGTGAGCGTTGGCTGCATTCTCACCCTCGGTCATGGTCTGGAAGTACAGCTTGCCGCTGTAGCGTCCAAAGCCGGCCACAGTCCGGGCTCGGACCTGGAACACGTAGATGCTCCCTGGCTTGAGGCCGCGGATGACCACCGTGTTCGTCTGGCTCCGGACGGTGGTGGAGTTGTAGTCCGACTGGTCCTTATGGGAGAGGAGAGAAAAACAATATGTTGAATTTGTGCACATTAGTAATTACAGTACAGTGGCCAAAAAGACTAACAATTATGACGTACCGTGTGACTGAAATAGTTCATTATGAACAGAGTGTGTGTGCGCGTGTGTGCGTGCGTCTTTGGAAGGGCCTGCAGTATCAGTAGTGTAAATAATGTTGGTAATGAGCCAGTCTATGGGATTAAGCCACTGTGCTTCAGAGGTTTGCTCTATTTGAATCCTGCTCCAAGATGCCTCCCCTCTCATGGCCTGCCCATTCTCATAAAGACGCTTTGACTATACACCCAAGTTTCATTTTAGCTCGGTTTGATGTGATGGGTGCCAAAGACGATTTGGCACCCATTTGGCACTTATCGCCACCTTCTGAATGAGCATCAGTTGCTAGGAGAAACATACAAAAGGCAGGAACCGGAAGTGGGAAGAAGAAGAAAACTCTGTCTGCCCTATTGTTATCTGATTCAGAAAAATCACAGATTTTCTTTTTTCCACGGACCCTGACTCATGAACCAATGGTCACGGTCGAATATTTGTTCTCTCCATGTGGAAAGAGACACTATGAGCAGTTATTACTTTATGAGTTGCTACACACGTGCCTCTGACTCCCACACGTAGCTTTGTTTGGCCTGCAGTGGCTCTTAAAAAAATGTAATAAAAGAAAGGTTAAAACGCCTGAAAACACTGGCACTGGATGAATTAAATCATTAATACCTGGCACTGAGCTCCTTACAAAAGGCCTGATTCAGAATCCATGAAACAAAGTTAAACTGTTACTCTGAACTCTTGCTAGCCAAGAGTTATGAGGCTGGACTTAAAGAGTCATGCTTAATGATGCATACAGTACTCCGTCATACGACACTGTACACAACTATACATCATGCTTAATGATGCAAACACCGTCGTACGACACGGTATACAACTATACATCATGCTTCTGAGTAGTTTTCATTTAGTTTTAGTCACATTTTAGTCACCTGGAATGTCTTATTGTTAATGTATTTTGGCGGGCCTTGACGCCGTCGAAGTGACTGATTTTGCACTTCCGATCTACAGTACAAGCTCATGACGTGTTGTGAGCTTGTAGATCTGCTCATTTCAGCATGCAACCAAGTGTAAAATGACTTATACTGGATCTCTTGTTGACTAGTCACTCCCTAACATTTTAGTCTAGTTTTTATTTGTTGTCGAAATTGTCAATATATTTAGTCTTAGTTTTAGTCATCATATAGCTTAGTTTTCATTTAGCTTTCGTCAGTGAAACAAAGTAGTCGACAAACATTCTTTTGTCATAGTATTAGTAGACGAAACCAACACTGCTTCTGAGTCATAGGAGTCAGGGGCAGGCTTTAAAGAGTCAGGTGGATTTGATGGCAGTTTCAGGCCACAATGATCAGAGCTCCACCACTGTCATACTCCTCCTTCAGTTCCAGCACGCAGTGACAAGAGAAGAGACTATTTTAGGTGTTCCCTTCAAGCCGCTGCTCACTACTTACACACTTCTGAGTCACAGCAGGGGCTAGTGGGAATATTGTTTTGACAGCTCTCTCCAGCTGTGTCTGAGAAAGGAATTATAATTATTCAAAAGAGAAGAGACGCACGCGGGTTGCAGGGAAAGCTCAACAAATGCTATCTGTGCGTGCATTGCGTGCGCGTGTGTGTGTGTGTGAGAGAGAGAGAGAGTGAGTGTGTCTGTATGTTGTTGTTGTTGTTGTTGTACATGACCGTGTGCATGCATATTCATTATTATGTGTACGCTTGTACAGTTTGCATTTGTGTGTGCAATGTATGTAGCATATTATATTATTGTGTGTATGCATGTGTGCGTGCGTGCATGTGTGTGCGCACATGCCTGTGTGTGATGGGGGGGGGGGTTGTTGGGAAACAATTTGTGACATAGTAGCATTCATGTGAGAAAGTATGTTGATTCTGAGCTGCCTGTCCCTTGAATACTATTTTTACAACAGTCAGTGCTCCGTTGTTTCAACCGCATCAATCCCCCGTGGCCCTACTGTACTGAGAGCTTTCCCACTGACCGACCATGATTGTAATTGAAACAGAACGATGCATAAGTTCTAAGCACTGTTCAGAAGCTCTGTCGTACATGCCTCCTAGGACGCGCAATGAGTTGCTCAGAGGAGGTGTTCTGGATTACAGTTATTTCACCAAAATGGGGGCTGTATTTTGCGTGTCTTAAGTACCAGGTCTTATTCCCTAACTTGAGTAAACTAAAGACCTGGAGGCGTGATCAATGCCATTTGGCTATTCTGAGTGGCCAAAGAGCATTGATCACGCCTCGAGGAGCTATCGAATCGTCAATATGCAGAGCAAGATTAGACTCAAGCAAGAGTAGAAGAAGCCTGGGCGGATTGTTTCCATTGTGGTCCTATTTATTCAATTCATCAAGACATATAAAGACATACAAGAAGTCATCTGTGCAGAAAAAGTATATTTCCAGAAAAACAATGGGTGTGGGATGGGGGGGCATTTATTTTGTCTAGGTTCATTGCAGACATGGTTTTGAAGGGTTGTAAGGAGTCACAGTATTTTATGAGTGGTGGTAGGGGCAGGGCATTCCACATTTTGGTGGCATAAGTAGAATTAATTAATTCATCGCCATGTTTATGCCAAATCTGGGGGGGATTGAGATGGGTGGAGCTCCCTCGTGGGCGTCTCCCACTCTTTTGAAGTGGTTTTACAGGTACATGTATCGTGAAAACCAGGCCCATTGCAAGTTGCTGTACATCTTCATTTTGAGGCAACTGAGTTCATGTCCAACTCACATCTCTACCCTCTCTTTCCCGTATACAAAGTATGTATATGGACTGTGCCACATGTGTGTGTGTGTGTGTGTGTGTGTGTGTGTGTGTGTGTGTGTGTGTGTGTGTGTGTGTGTGTGTGTGTGTGTGTGTGTGTGTGTGTGTGCGTGTGTGTGTGTGTGTGTGTGTGTGTGTGCGCACACGCGTGCACGTGCGTGCATACCTTTTCATAGTACTGCAGTTCATAGTCCAGAATGACTCCATTGGGCTGGTCGGGTTGGGACCAGGAGAGTGTGATGCTGTCCACCGTACGACTGACCTGATGCATGATGGACACGGAGGATGGAGCTGCAAAGAGGAGAAACAAACAAGGTCAGATCATGAGAGAGAGAACATTCAGAGTGTAAGAGGAGATTCTCATACTGTATATAAATATATACAGATCATTTTCTTCAGTGTTACACATACAGTAGCACAATACTTTTCTGATCTTAAAGAAGGCCACTTGACCAACATGGCAGAAAATAAAGTGAAAGGCATAATTATGAACCTGCTGTTTTACTCTGTGATCAGTACCTCACCACCAAAATGTGTGGAGAGCATTACTTTCTTATCAGATACTGTACATACTGTAACAATGATATTCACCAAGTCAAGTATCTCAAAATGTGAACATTTATGTTGTTAATAATACAGTCTTTAAAATCGGAGAAACGTTTAAGTGTGTGTGCTGTTAATAAAAAGGATTACTGTGTGTATATATACTGTATGTATGTGCGTATATATTCTTTTGTGTGTTATATTTTCCAGTCCGTCTGTAATTCTTTCATCTTAAATACATGTATCAAATCCTTCCAGTGGTGCAGCCAACTGCATCAAAGTCAAGGAAGTTATGCACGCACGCACACGCACACACACACACACACACACACACACTTTCAAGTCTATACCAATACCACATACACTGCTTGCTCATATTTACGTGACAGATGTCACACCGATGACATACTTCTACGATGGTGTAATAATATGTAACGTTAGAACGGTATAAATTATGCATAGTCTGCTGCAATCTCCATGTTATACCGTAGACAGAGTCTCATGACTGGGCTTGCATTGCACATAGGCCAGTCACAACACGTTAAAACCACATAAACAGTCCCATGGGACTTTCCGGGCATCAACTACGATCTACCCCCCCCCAACCCCACCCCTGATTCATCTATGCTTTTCCACACGTGAGACCACAATGTGGGTTACAATTCACTTCTGGCGCACGGGAATTATGCTTCCCTATGGAATGCAGGACAAATTACGTTGAGCAATTTCATCTTGTACACTTGCATAAACAACAGTACAAAAAAGTAAATAGAAACGCCCAACACAAGAGCACAAATTGCCAGAACCGCAAATATGCCGCACACAAATTGTCTTTCCTGCTGTCCACTTCTTTTTTTGTTTCACTACTTCCTAATTGTGCCTCTGCGGTCTGTGTTTACGCATATTTCCGATGTGGATGACAGCTTAATAGATGACAGTAAATGAAGTGCAAGTGTAGGACAAGAGACATGGTCATGGTGGACCCAGTCAATTATGGTGTTTACTTTAATCAGACATGTGGTAATGAGCGATTTGAAAGAGGCCTAAATCCTTCCACTGCAGTCTCTTGCCAGAGGAGACAGAAAGAGCTTTAGGAAGTGTGCTTCAAATTCTTTTAAAAACTAAACAGTTAATTGAATCCTTTTTACTCAGCCTGGCAAATTTCACTATAATTACTCATGCCATTTTCATCTACTGTATGGGAAATATATTATTACATTTTAATAATTAATTCAAAAACGTTTGGGAACCACTCAACAAATTATACCCACCCATTGAGAGAATGTTTTCGGTTGGTGTTTAAATAATAGATTTGATTAAACGACTTGGATATCAGATGTTTTTTGCAATACGCCACTGGTGTGCAATCCTCTTCGAAAAGACAAACGAGGCGAACTTGACACAATTGCATTTGTAGAATAGCTGAAAGGTCAGGGCGGGGCATGCTCACGTATCCTCCCGAAACCATTAAGATTAGTTCAGGGTGTCGTCGTGGGTCAGTGCAAAGTCATGCGAGATGTAAGACACATAAAGGCCCATCTGGGGGGGCCTGATGTGGGCCTGTATTGGTTTAGTGAGTGGGGTGGTGGGGGACCAGGATTTATGGCCCCCAGGCCACAGGCCTCAAGTCCTGCATGCGCTGCTCAGACGCACACCCAGACAGCAGAACAGTAGCTGCCGGGGAACTTCAGCTATAAAGTCCTCTCCACCACCGCTCTCTGTGGAAAATTCACAGAGTGGAAAACTGCTGTAACCACGCCTGCTATTTATCGGAGAATCCTAAGCACTGTCCGTGCGGTTTTGGGATCTTCAACAGTATATAAAATGCCCATTTATTTTTCTTTTGTTGCCGTCCATGGTACAAAATGCTAGTAATTTGGATGCAAGTGTTCCGTTCTGTAAAGTAGTGCAGGAAACTAGTGACCCAATGTCCCTGAGACAAGTTTATACCCTATATGACCCGAGCAGAAGCACCCGTAGAAGTAGAAGGGAGGCAACAACTCACAAGGTGCCATGTAAACGCTGACGCGCGGCAGACCCACGTCCCACACTCATACGTTGGTGCACTGAAGTGTGCCACTGGATAACATAATAGGGACAGGGATGGTCTGTGTTTCATCTCAGTGTTGCACTTACTGTACACCACGATGGCGTCAGATCCTGGAGCTTCTGCAGTCGACATACATTCCCCCCCCCCCCCTCTCCTTTTTGGTAACTGGGAGCCAAAGGTACTGTATACAGTATCCAGTCAACCAAGGAATCTCCTCCATCTCACCGTGCCGCGCAGCTTGTTTGCAGTCACAAGACGACAGCCTAATAAGGCAAATAGTTTCTCTGAGGGGGAACTCACGAGTATCCTATTACGGATGTACATATATTCAACGCTGCCACATGGCCTTTTTTTTTGCTGCATAGCATTTCCATTAAACACACAGCACAGCCATATAGCCTAGTAACCTGAGACATGGGGGCAGGGGAGGGGGGAAACAAAGGCAGCTCATGTATTCGTGTACACAGGATGGACACATGCCAACACGAGAAGCTGTCGAAGGAGAACGTTGTGGTTTTTCTTTCTCCGGCGGGACACCTCCCAGACGAGACAGCAGGACGGTAGTCACCACGTCTGAGGCTGACCAGCCGATAAGGGGGAGCGCACGCATGTGGTAACAAAAAAAAGACTGCGATGAAAGCAAAGGAAAACATAACTCCAAAATGTTGCTGTAAAATACGTATATAAAACGTGGGTTTCAGTGTCTGACTGCTTTCAGCGTATAGAGACAACCTCAACCTAGTTTATACTCCAGATGCAGGTCAATTCAGGACCAAGATTTGGGGAAAATTAACGTCACACCAATTTACTGTGGCATGCAGCGGCCAAGTAAACATTTCAATTGTTTGTGAGCATGACCTCTAACAATGATCCACATGTTCAAGCTAGTTTTGTACTGAATCACATTTAAGTATTTCCATATTCAGTACACGTTTAAGGTTTTTTTTTCTTTCTTTCTTCCCTGCTTGAAATTTAAGGAGTTGAATAAACTTGCAAAATGATGCCAAATAGTGTTTCATGTTGTTTAAAGTCATTATCTGTTACAACAATAATCTTTTTAAATCATAGGGATTATTCCAACTGACCAACTAAAGTCAGTTGGGATTCAGAAATGCAGCTCTAGGAATTTATTTAGTCATAACAAAATCACTAAACAGTAACGTCAGGTCGCTTACTGTACACCTAGCTAATATTATGCAACCTTTGGTTTTTACTGAAAGCTTTCTTCGTGAGTATTTTCCATAAATGTGTCAATTATAGTGGTTAAATAGTGGTTAGGTAACTATATGTTAGCTAGCTGAATTCACACCATTTGGATGGCAGCCTCTGTAAAGGTATTATACTGTACAACAGTGTCTCATTAGGTTCCTCAATTGAATACAAAAATGGCGATAAAAGATGCTGATGAAATGTTTTAGATACGGACAATTCTGGGCTTTCCAAATGATAGCTAACAACGCATCGGCGATGAGAACCATTTGAAGCCAAGGTGTTTAAAATTTCCCCTGGCAATGCTTCTGCTCTGACACATTGTAACAATCAATGAGGGGGGAATGGGTTTCACAACAACCTCATCAGGACCAGATAATGTTTACATTTTCACTTCCATCTCAGAAAAGCATCCAGGACTGCAGATAGTTTGGTCATGACTGGAGGGGGAATCAAATGATACGATAGATTCGCTGTGGGAGGGTGGGGATCTATATGAAAGTTTCAAGGTTGTATATCTCAGAAGGTATATTGCTTCATACGAGAGGATGTGAGGCCCCGGCAGTTGTCACAGAATTAAGTTTCAGACCCCACATTATTACTAGGCCTGGGAGTTGATATGAAAGACAGTGGGGCTTTTGGAGTGTATTCTAGCGTGACGCCCTGGCCTTGGCCCAACTGGCAAATAGAAAGGCTCTGTTTTGTGCAAAGTCCCTAAAAGAGGTTTTACTGTTGTGTTTGAACACAGTCATTTCCCGAATCAATCAAAGATGGACTTTACAGAGTTATTTCCATTCATTTGGGAGAAAGTGCAATCCTCAGTGTGCATTTATCCATTTGTACACTCTTAAAGTCACACTGGGGATTTTACAGGCCCTGATCCATTGCATCCACACGGCCCTTTCCCTGGCCCTATAAATACATGTACACTATTTGTGCTCGTGTTTGTCTGCTTCTATGCTCGTTTGGGGGGGGCTGTCTTTCTGTCCTCTATACCCTCCTCTGCCTCCCTCCTTTCCTAAGAATGCTGGGATCCTTGCAGGCCTATTGATTCACCTCTCTTACAGAGCACCCCTCTGAGCATGATGGGCATCTTCATTAAACAGGCTGGTGGAGTGAGACCATGCTGGTCTTTGATGGTTGGGCAGCAGGGAGAAGCTCACCCCCCCCCCCCCCCCCCTGCAGGACAGAGAGCCCAGGACTACAGGGGCCCTCTGGAGCTCTACTGCGGCCCCAGGGGGGGGCGTTTACATGGAGCCATTACATTGAGCGGTTCTCAAGATGGGGTGGTGGCCGAGAAATAATCACAGTCACAATAATGGTTTGGATTGCCTGCTATTGATGCAGTTTATCGATGAGAAGAGACGACGACACTTTCTTTGCACATGTTCTGCGTTAACATCAACAAAGCAGCATGGAACAAAAGAGAATATTATAATTGCTACACAGTTAGTCTTCAATGTTAATTCATCCATTTGTCCAACTCACAGATGTAACCAAATGAACCGTCACGGGTCAATGCCTGCAGCCTTAACTTGGGCTTTTCTCCAGATCTTTTAGACTTACAAATATGCTTGGTGCTCCGTGACCATGTGCGTCTGATTTGATTTGACGTTGTGGTGCAGAGAGCAATGCTATGATTTGGGGAGGATGGTGGAGGTACGGTAGTGAGAACAGGTCAGGGCTCGTAAATCCCCTTTTCCTTTTCATTGTAAAAAAAAATCTGTCTCCCTGTGGCGCAGTTTCTCCCCCAGGGGCCGAGGCCAGCTGGTCCTTCACCACGCAGACTCCAGAACAGGCCACCACTGCTCCGCGCTCTCCCCGACTGCTGCCCGTTTACGAGCAGCGCGTTGAGTCGCTCTTAAAGGGAGAGGAACGTATTTGCATGCACTTACAGTGTGCTGGCAGCCCGCCCTGCTCCCCATCTGCAATGGATTGTGGCCTTCTTTTTTTTTTCTTTTTACATCTCCAAAGAGTTTCCAATGCAGTAAAGCTACACAAGGAAGATTTCAGTTCATCAAGCTCTAAACCATCTGCACTGGAAAAGATTGGAGGGCCTTAATGCATTCATATACACACCATAAGCTAATTCTAAAGAGCCACTCCTGGGGCTTGAAGAGTTCTCTGATGCTTGCAGAGGTTAGGGTTTAAATCTAAGTACACCCAGCACTCCTGCACATTTTAGGAAATGCAAACCAGAGAGAGAGGGAGACTGAGGGAAGGAGGGAGGGAGGGAGGGAGGGAGGGAGGGAGGGAAGCTTGTGGGGAGAGGGAATAGAGAGAAAACATGACTTGGAACAGTGTACCAACCCCTTTGAAGCTACTTGCACAGACAAATGGAAGAAATATGTCTCTCTGTGGGCTGAATTGTGTTTTAAATAATATGAAGAACCATTATTATATTTTGTAATAATATTGCAACATTTAACAGAATACTTTTCTCGATTATGTTTTTTGCAGTTCTGTTCTGCAGTGTAGGAGTTAGGCTGTCTTGAGAGTTGCCATGTTTGTCTGGAGTTAATCTTGCAAAACGCTGGACCCGATCAGTGCCGAATTGAGCTAATTTAGTATCTCCATTTTCTTTTAGCTCCATGTGTTTTTATGTAACTATTTTTTATACTAATTAATTTACAGATGTATAATTGTAAGTCAATGGGGCTCATATTTGGATGAAACCTTGCATAAAGTATGGAGTCATAATGTACATCATACTGTGTGTAGATTCTAGTGACTTCCTGACCCCCAAGGTTCCATTTGCTAACACAAAGCTAGGTAAAGCAGCTTTCTCTGTTAGTGCTCCTTTTGATTGGAATGAGATCCAGAATTGTCCTCCCCTGGGACAATTCAGGGACATTATTTCCAGCACTTTTGCTCAACATTGTAATTGTTTTCATTAATTATCTGTCTATCTCTTATAGTTCTTTAGTTTTGGTATCATATGTTTTCTGATTAATATATTTAAGATTTCTGTAAATTGCTGACTTGTATATTGTTGATTTATAATCATGATCGCCCATGTCTGTGTACTTGAGAAACACAGTGTACTTGATATGTATTGTGTACTGAGTGATCTGTAGCATAGTTTATAGTTAGGCTACGAGAGACATCTCAGACAGCAAGGTCAGCTTGCTGCAGTTAGCGGTTATTATGTCTCATATCTTGTTGTCACGTCATTGGGATCCACCACTATATATGTTCCTGTTTGTGTAATAAACTTTAGCGTGATACTGTCTCGTGTCCCGTCATTTGTTCTCCCGGGACCGCCACCGCAGTCGCCGTACCAAAGGAATAATTCAACTGGATTGTCACACACCACCCAGCCTGCACACACACTACCTGTCTGCCAGAACCAGACGAGGGTCCAATTAGAGTTTACAACAGATTTACATAAATGAAATAATGATGAAATAAAGGTTATGATGATGATGAGAAGTACCCATGCTGATCTAGGCTTCATGACTCAACCTTTTATCGCTGTATTGTATATATATATATATCTTTAGCACACACTATTGACAAGGGTCTAAGTACAAGACTGCCTACAATATTGTCACAGCTGTATTATAAGTGCATGCATCAATAAAACCATGGACCTTTAACCATTAACGTTTCAATAGAACCTAGTGTTTCCAGTGGCTTTGAATTTAATGACAGACTCCCATAAGACCAAAACCCTCTGAAAGTCACTGCTGATTATCCACTATGCAGCTGACATTCTTTTTATTGAAATAAAATAAAATAATATCATACTGTACAGTAGTATGGCTGTACTGATACAACCAATAAATAATAATAAAAAACTATATCAATGTAGAACCATTCCATAAAGAATTGTTCCATAAATAACTATTGTTATTATCATTATTCCCAACATGCATTGTTCCCAACTCCAGAGTAGGATGGTATTATTACAGATGAGAACAAGAGTTGGTTCTACAATTCAGTCCTCAGACCTGCGGCCCATTCTAATAATCAGACCCGTCTAACCTTCAAATTCTTATAAAAGAAATCACACCTGTGTGAAGTGGGCACTCCTATCATCGTACATCATCATGCATCATCTCATACTGGCCAATCAGAATGCCTAGGCTGTTGCCTGTCATATTTGGCAGACATTTCACCTAATTTCTCCCTTCATTGTCAATGGCAAATATGAGACGTGTGGGGACAAGATTACGAAAATGTTCCCTTCATTGTCAATGGCATTTAATGTTTGTGTTGCGGACAGATTTACGTCATATTTGGCGGACATTTGACCTAATTTCATTGTCGATGGCAAATATGAGACAATTTTTGCATTATTTGTAAGCATTACTTTTTGGGGAACACTGCTCCAAGAACTGTTAGTTAACCACATGAACCCTAGCGTCACTATTCTGGTGCAAACATTCTATGAAAATAACAGATCAACAGGCTCACAAAGTGTCGGAAGGCAGCTCGTTGTGAGCAGAGGGAAAAAAGGAAGGGGCCTATTACAGAACCTTGGGGGAATTCCAGTCAATGAAGTATATAGTTTAAAAGCCTTGCCACCACATTCTGAACAAACTCGAGACGATCCTGCTCTTTTTGGGTAAGAAGAGAAGGGATACAGACACATAAAAACATAGTTTTGCCCTTATACAAGGCAAAATAACACATTTCTGGCACAATATTCAATATCGGTTGTACAGTACATGGTTTGTAGTGCAGTTTAATGAATTTCCCTCGTTTGAGTGCTGAGAATGTTCTGGGTTCAAATCCTGAGCAGAACAACTATAAAAACGGAGTCATGCAAAATCACCAGCCACAACGGGTCCTTACAAAATGGAAGACTTTCTGGTACTGCATAAACTCTTTTTGTTAAGAGAGCAGTAATACAGATGTGCTGTGGTCCTTTCAGCCCTTATGGGCGATTTGGGCTGAGCAGACTCAACGGTTTTAGCAGCCCGCCGCGGGGATGAGGCGTCAGGCCTTCTGACTCATACAGCTCTTGAGGGAACTGGACACTTTTTAATCATCAAGCTGCTTTTCTGTATTTAAACAGCCTCCACACTGGCATCTGGAAGGAGAGAAACTCCACAGTCCGCAGAATGCAGGTCAATATTGTGCGCTGTGGGGAAGGCAATAGCGGGGTGCAGCCTACTTATGGTTTGATTTAATCAATAGCCTGCTCGAGAAAATATTCTTGTATCAAGGATTGAAGAGCTCCATTGCGAGCTCATAAAAATTCAAAAGCTGACATGGACTGTTGCCATTGTAAACAGTAAATAATGACAAGACTCCATCATCAAAGATAATTCGGTGCTACTACAGTACATGACAGACACTACATCATGAGTTGTTGAATCTAGCCCAGTTTGATTCAGACAAACATGACATTGGTTCTGGTATTCCACAGGGCTCAATTCGTGGTACTTTCTTGTTCTCCCTGTCCATACTGCCGTTGGGAGAATTTATTACCCAACACGGAGTGAATTTCCATTTCTATGCTGATGAAACCCAGCTATATCTTTCTGTAGTTCCATGACGATCCATGTGCTTTAACCCATTTTGGGCGGGAACCCCTTTTGGTGTTTTAAAGCATTATGTTATACTTTAGCTATTGAAAAATAGCAGATCTACAAGTTCATAGCGCCGCCTGCTATTTTTGAAAGATCGTGAAAATGTGCCTCAAATCTTGAGGCAATCTGAATATTAATCATCTACGTCCCCTGCTGAGCTAAACCGAACCTCTACTGTACATTACCTGGCTGAATACTGAATACGTTCGGTTTCCCAAATGCCTGAATTGATTGTAAACCCTCTCTCTCTGTCTCTCTCTGAGCCATTCAATCAGGAAGTAGACAGGCAAATCGACCAATGACAAAGCTTCTAGGAAGATATTTGAATTGTGGCCAACAACAAGGTCTCTTATTTTTCAGTTTTATTTCTACTCCTTTTAATTTGTTCTTGTTTTGTGATTTTGTGTTATTGAACAATAACACAAATTGTGCTATAAGAATAAACTTGCCTTGCCTTACAACATTTATGAGATTTAATATTATTCTTTGGCATTTGTTCTTTATTTACATTTGCTATAGAGACGGAAATCGAGGGCAGTCACTGGGGAGACCTACGAGACGGGAGTCAAAATGGAGCTTGGTCCTTGTGATTCACAAGGAGCATATTATCACTGCTGGTATGCGCCACTAGACACCCCATACGATGGGAATCATTTGAATGGCTCCTTGACTAGACTTCTTGGGTCAGAATTACCATTTTCTAACACAGAAATACTGGAAACATTTACTGATAATAATGCTCTATTTTCAGCAAAGCCCCACTCAATCACAGACATTGGTAAACATGGAGCTGTGGAGTACTACCAGGCTCCACAGATTTCTACAGTACTAATGGTTGCTGTGTTGAGGAGCTTCACTGGCTCAAATAGAGGTTAAGTGCCTCTCAGAAAGGCTTAGCCGAGGTTGTTTAAAAGCAGTGGAGACATGCGTCCACTTAAACAACGGTATTGCTATACTGTAGCTAACTCTCAACAGCGTGGAATTGTAATGTATAGCTGAATGGTTTGAGCATTAACCACATAGCAGCAATGTCCTCAGGTCAATCCCGGCTGGAGAACTGTATTTCATGTCTTGTCAACTGCCTTGGTTCCGTCTCTTTACACTGACCTGTCGAAATGCAGCCAAAAGATAATCTTCACAAAAGACTGCAATGTATTGCACTATACATTCTAGCGGCTTCCGTTCTATTTATAGCTGATACATGACAGATGGAATCTGAATACTGTAGATCTCTTTGAGTGACATCACAAGTCACCTCAGTGACCTTTGTCTTCAATCTACACGAACATGAAATGGCTATTGTTACAAAGGAGGCGCTATCTGCAGTCACTAACATGCCAAGCATGGAGTATTAAAGATCATCCCTGCTTAAAAGAAAAATGTTCCTGAAACCAATTTACAGGCAGCATTTAATTATAATCTACAGTCCAGAGGGAGTAAACATACCACATGATCTGCTAGATCTGTATGTGAGTGACATCAGTGGTGCATGAAATTCCGAGGGGTAACAGTGATATCACATAAGAACACAAATAAGTACAGTAGCGCATACCACTGATTCCAGACAGAGGCAAGACAATGGCAACTGTGTTTCGGTGCTGTACTCTGTATTCAAGGTGCCTCGTTTATATGTCTCCAGTGGAATGTCTGTGTGTTTGGCAGCAACTAGGTAGGAAGAGAGGGAGAGAGGATGACAGTGGTGGAGGGAGAGAGAGAGAATAAGGTGACAGGGTTGGAAGGAGAGAGGGAGATAAGGTGACAGAGATGCAGGGAGAGAGAGTGGGGGCGTAGGGAGAGAGTATGAGAGAGACGCTAGTGATTGTGTTCATCACAGACTCATAGCCTTCATTTGAGAACTGAGCCTTCATTGAGAGCTTTAAGCCAACAGCTCATTCTTTGCCTGATCCGCAACATAAAAAGCACTCACTCTGGTTAAATGGCACCAGAAACAGCGAGTAAAAAGAAATTGCTAATGTAATCAAAACACAACCCTGGATATAAATAAATGCATGACTGAAAAATAAAATAAAATCCAAAATCCAAAATCACAAGGCTAGAAATAATGGCATAATACAGTAGCTGTCAGCGAACATCTTTAGGTTCTTTCAACAAACAGAACGTTACTGAGAAACCAGAAGTGGAGAGAAGGGAGAGAGACAGTTTGGTTTGTTTGTTTGGGGGATTGAAGGGTTCTGACTAATTGCCCCTCTTTCTTATTTGCTAAAGCTATTTCCAAGTCAAATAATAACAAAATGCTGTATGATAATAAACAAGACTGATGGTTGCATACACACTACACTAGAGCAGGGGTTCATCAGGGCGTCATCAGTGCCCATACCCGAGGCGGAGTTGGCGAAAGGGCCTTTCTGTGTGGAGTTTGCATGTTCTCCCCGTGTAGGTACCCACACAAAAACATGCCGTAATCCTGGTCTCTAAAACTACCTTCCTCTGGCCAGCCGTGGTGCCTGATGGAGGGGAAAGGAACTGGTCAGAATAACGTGTTCCTTCCATAGAAGGAAGCATGAGGTCAGTCCCCCCCCCCCAGGTTGGCAGAGGAAGTGTAGCGCCTAGGATTACCTAGTTCACAGTTTTAACTAGGTCACAAAGAAGACACACTTAAAGACCAGAGGGGGCCGAGCCTTTTCTGTCATAGCGCCCACATTATGAAATGCAAACTGGCCCCCACTATCAAGGCTTAAATATGGCCTTAAGTCCCACCTTTATACCTTGGCTTTTAATCCTGTTTGAGTTTCTGTGGTCTGTTTTAGTTTCACTATCTACTGACGCTGTTTCTTTTTTACTGTGTGATTTTCTTGTTTTTCTGCTTTAAATCAAACAGTGTATTTTGCTTTCGATTTTCTGTGCAGCACTTTGTAAACCTCGAGTTGTAAAATGTGCTATATAAATAAAGTGGATTGGATAGTTGCTACAGTAATTGAACTGCTCATATAATGCTGTTAGCAATAAATGGCTTGGGCTGGAATAAAACAGACAAATATATGGATAACACTATCTATTTCCACACTGCTGCACCACGATTAATACATTTCTAGAAATGGTTGGCAATCATGACCAACAATTCAAGATTTTATTTGTCATTTTCTAATGCATGTCAACGAAATGAAAATCCCATTACCAAATCGGTCCATGAGCAGCAACACACTTTGGTTATTCCCCGTAACATGTTGAAACAGAATTACTTCTACTTTCAGCATAAATCTAAGTAAATGCTACAGTATATGAAAGTGATCATCATGAATCTATATTTATTTTTACATTCGACTGGGCCAACGTTTTTTTTATTATCCTTTTTATCCATATTTGTATGCACGCAATGTTCACACTTTAATTATCTAGCAGAGAATGCAACCTGAACGCTCAGGTGCATTGAACCGGTTTAAGAAACGAATGCACTGATGAATGATTTATGAACAACTTAGGCCACCATTTAGGTAATTTGGATAATCCATATGTAAATTCTCTTCAGGGAATCTTACATCGCAATGAAATGCATAATTGCATGCGTGGGTCATGTAAAGTCACCCGATTGAGCTCCTAGCCCACTCTCAAGACACGCAACATACGCACTTAAGCACTTAGACATTAAGCTGCTGCTAATGTAGTGCCAGTCCGAGTCTATCTTTCAAAACAGCCTACTCGATATCAACACTGAGCGCTTAAGATTTTAAGCATTCAGCTCAGTGCCTTATCGGTGTCACATATAAGGACATAATAAGTACTAGTTCAGTGTCACACTACTGGTGCAGCTATCGAACCTGTGACATCTGAATTACCAGACAGCCTACGTAGCTAGCTACGAATCCCACCTGCCTCTATACAATAGTACACAGCAACACACTGAGTTTTAATTTATCCATTTGTACATCAGAATGTGCACATCCAAATCCAACCACATTCAAAGTAAAAAAATGAGCACTGAGGATTTCAAATGATTATTCATTGTAGGATTGATATTAATTATGAGTGGCTGCCTGTCAATTTAGAGAAGGTGTCTTCCCAGCGGGCTTCAGCTGCCATTGTGTCAGTGCTGAGGTCCAGGTGCATTACAGAGTCTGTCTGCCTGCCTGACCTGCACTGGCACCGACCATATGTGCCCTGCTCGACACCTTCTGTCACCGTCCGTCACCACCAATACCACGTTCAATGGCGGTTTTAATCTTTTACACAGACTCCCTCTCTCTTTCCCTCATGTCACTTTCTCTCTCTAACGGCACCTCTCTCTCTATTTCACCCCCCATTTCTCTCTGTCCTGCAGTCTCTATAACACATACTTAGAATGCATAGGAAATGGGAAACATGTTCTCCCCTAACCAAAGTGAGAGTCATAAATCCTTTCGATCTCAAAGCAGATTTTTCACATTTTCACAACTTTAGGGTTGTGGCGGTAGCACTGGACTGAGGACAGCAACGTTGTCTCCGTTTTGGCTGGCTGGCTGTATTGACACGTTCTGGCTCATAGAGAAACACCTGGCTCTGCACCAGTGCTTTCTTCGGCCCAGTGGAGCAGCCGTGTCCCCCGGTGGCCTGCTTACGGTTCGCTTGGGCAATTTGGACCATAATTAAGTCATAAATCTTCCCCAGACCATATGATAGTGATGTGCCTATAGCCGATTACAGCAGGACCCCCCCCCCACACACACACACACACACACACACACACACACACACACACACACACACACACACATACGTCCATGCAGAGTAATGTGATTCAGTTCAGTCCCACAATCAGCCCATTCTCTCTTGATAAGAAACCAATTCAGTCCCCTTATTCTTTTCTCCTTATTCTTCGACTACAGCTTTAGAAAAACGGAATCCACCTGCTCACCTTGAGTTAATGGAACGCCTAAACAATTATGTCGTCTGGAATGTAAATAATACACCTGCCCACTGCCCATAGAATGTAATATATATGCCACACACCCAAATACAAACGCATACCCGTACACCCACACACCCACACAGAAGGAGGGTGTAGAGGTCTTGTTTATCTGCAGTGCAGTGTGCTGGCTTCTCTTGCAGAATGCTAATAGTTTGCATTCAGGTAGAAGGAAATCTTGCTCCTGAAACGGGTTGATAATACAAACACTTTGCTCTGCCATCCAATCACACTCTCTGCTATAATCCGATTGGTGATAATCTTTGCGTGCACATATTTTGAAGCCCTGAGTATGGGGCACATTCATTTTGAGACAGTAATGGAATGATATAAATCATAAAATATGAGAATGATGTGATGTGGAGAGTCATTTTAAGTGGTTTTTGTTCAGTAAATAATTAATCAAGGGCCGTTGGTCATTTAAAATGAAATATGTGTGTGTGTGTGTGTGTGTGTGTGTGTGTGTGTGTGTGTGTGTGTGTGTGTGTGTGTGTGTGTGTGTGTGTGTGTGTGTGTGTGTGTGTGTGTGTGTGTGTGCGTGCGTGCGTGCATGCATGCTTTAACTCCCACCGTTAAAGGTGCGTGCACATTTAAGATGCATTGGCAACGTCTGGGGACTGTGCCCTTCATTACGATCCCATCTTGCATACAGAAAGACACCGATGGAGTATACAGACAGCCGACACTGCCTGGCAGCCCTTCCCGTGAGCAGAGAGGAGGTGTAACTGCCACCCGGCGTCCTTCTAGCTTTGTGTCCACTATAGCTGCTCATGGGAGCAGCTACGTAGATCGCTTTGACACCGGATGGAAGTGCGGGAGTGGACTGGGAACGTTGTTTCAGGCTGGTGGTCCAGCCTGGGACAGGCCCACGGACTGGTTGTTAGAGAGGGTTTCTCTGGTGGTCAGGCCTGGGACAGGCCCATGGACTGGTTGTTAGAGAGGGTTTCTCTGGTAATCCAGCCTGGGACAGGCCCACGGACTGGTTGTTAGAGAGGGTTTCTCTGGTGGTCCAGCCTGGGACAGGCCCACGGACTGGTTGTTAGAGAGGGTTTCTCTGGTAATCCAGCCTGGGACAGGCCCACGGACTGGTTGTTAGAGAGGGTTTCTCTGGTAGTCCAGCCTGGGACAGGCCTATACGGACTGGTTGTTAGTGAGGGTTTCTCTGGTAGTCCAGCCTGGGACAGGCCTATACGGACTGGTTGTTAGTGAGGGTTTCTCTGGTGGTCCAGCCTGGGACAGGCCTATACGGACTGGTTGTTAGAGAGGGTTTCTCTGGTGGTCCAGCCTGGGACAGGCCTATACGGACTGGTTGTTAGAGAGGGTTTCTCTGGTGGTCAGGCCTGGGACATGCCTATACGGACTGGTTGTTAGAGAGGGTTTCTCTGGTGGTCAGGCCTGGGACATGCCTATACGGACTGGTTGTTAGAGAGGGATTCGACAACTTGGGATGCCCAGAAACAAGGCTGGAGGGCTAGCAGAGTGTTGTGCTGATATATGATTGTCAGCCACCATGAGGAGACACTGCTGCCCCACGGAGGCCTGGGTGACATGACATGCTTGTTGTATCATGAGGACTTACTGTAATATTTGTGGCCTTGTATCCATTTTATTTTGTGTGGAAATAAATTAATTGTGTGCATGTGTGGGTGCGTGCGTGCGTGCGTGCGTGCATCTTTCCACAAACCTTACTGTCTACTATGGGTCTCAGTCAAAGTGGACGGAATTTATGTATGCCATATCAGTGCAAAATAACACAATACCAGTCGGCCGTCAGAAAAACTCTGCTTAAACTTCATGGTGGGAATGGGGTTTATTCAGCAACCATATTCTAACCTCAAATGACAATAACTGTAGGCCAACTTAGGGGGGCTACCAGAGAATGCCCACGAGGAGATGTAGTGGTTAGGACCTCTGCCTCAGTCTGGAACCACATGCACTCCAATTCCACAAGAACCTCCCCCCTGTGCCCCCCAAGAGCCCCTCCCACACCTCCACCCCCTACTCTAGTCTCGCTCTCAGTGGCCCTAACGGCTCAATAAAGACAACAAAGCCAATGAGTGGCTGGCCTTTAAAATATAAATAAATATATATATATAGAATTTAAAAGCAATGACTGATTAACCCTCATTAATCATTGGAGGGAGGGGAAAGGGGATGGCGAGGAAAGATAATGGCTGGCTTTGTGTCTTCATCCATTGTCCTCTCAACCCTGTGTATCTGCACGCTCTCAGCTCCCTGAAGAGAAGGCCTTGAGCACCAAAGCCTCAATAAAGCACAGTGTTTTTGCTCAATAAGGCCTTGTTAAGGCTGCTCCACTTCTACCCGCCAGATAAATCACAGGCAACAATACAACTCTGGTATGGGATTATCACTTTATTTATTTTCTTTAAGAATTTAGGGCACCATATAATACCCATTTTCTTTTTCTTAAACTACTTGACTATAATTATTTATTCTCCTTGCCACATCATTGCAAATTGTATACTTCTCTGTCTGTATCGTTGTTGTGGTTATTGGATGACAGTTCTGTGTCTGTTTTGTGTCATATAATGTACATGTTTGTATTATATTCTGATGCTTTCTTTTTACTGCGGTCTATCCATCTCTGTATACTGGACGTTTACATGCAGTATTACCATAGGGATCAGCAGAAAGAGTCTGTATACTGGACGTTTACATGCAGTATTACCATAGGGATCAGCAGAAAGAGTCTGTATACTGGACGTTTACATGCAGTATTACCATAGGGATCAGCAGAAAGAGTCTGTATACTGGACGTTTACATGCAGTATTACCATAGGGATCAGCAGAAAGAGTCTGTATACTGGACGTTTACATGCAGTATTACCATAGGGATCAGAGGAAAGAGTCTCCAAGGAAATTAGTTGGTACTTCAATGTCTTTCTCAAGGATGCTTATGCTTAATTTATCGTACGATGGAGTCACATGACGGAAATAGCCAATCTACAAGCTGTGTGTATAGATAATGCACCACATTATGAGCTTGTAGATTGGTTATATTCCGAGTTACAACACCATAGAACAAAGTATATATCAGGCTTTTAGACATGGATACATCAGCTATTCTAAATTCAAAATCTATATAATTTATACAAACACAGTATAGGATACCACGTCTCAATTATCCGGGCAAATCTAACAAATTCGAATCCAGACAATAATCATAATCATCATAAATATACTATTGATATGCCGGTGGCATAGTAATTCAAAAGCAGCTAAAAGGAACTGCACTAGTAATCTAATATCATTGACTAATATGAACCTGTAATATTGAGTATAATGTTACTGGTTAATTACTACTTTGCACTTGAACATCCCTCAGTTGGTGGCATGTCTGGTCTCTGCTCTCTCTGTCTCTCTCTCTCTCTCGCCTGTCAGACTCGTTCAAGTCACCCTAACACCTCTCACACGGACACCCTATGGCGCCTCCGCTCAGCCCCCTGACCAAATGTGTCACTCTTTCTATCTGTTGTCTCACTCCTTTGCCCTCCTTTAATTCCCTTGTCACTGATTCTCCCTCTCCATCTCTCCAAGTCCAACACACCCACACACACCCATACACACACAAACTGCCTGCTAAATAGGCACAGAAATAGGAGCACATTTTGAGAGCAGAGCAAAGCCACAGATTAGAAGAAGATGGCTTTATGTTGGCTGCTTATTGTATTTACAAAAAAACCCTTCAGAGGCACATTTCAAGGCCACAACATTCCTCATGAAATGTTTTGAAGCGTTAGTTAGAACCTTATAGACGACATTGAGTTCCAGTCTGCTTTGTGCGCCCGTACAGTATGTAATCAAGCAGCATGTCCCCTTTGTCACAGAGAGGAAGTGTGGCCATGCAGCCACCTACAGAGTGTGAGGATAAGCCTCGTGTGTAATAGAGTGTGGTGGTTGCTTGATTGGGTATGAAGAAGGACGAACCTTCGCCCACATCGTGCACACTGTGCCCATCCACCTACCACCCCCACCTTCTACTATCTGTAGAAGCCCATCCACCTACCACCCCCACCTTCTACTATCTGCCAACAAGTTCCCATGAGAGGAACACTTTCACGACAGTCACGTCCAATTTACGTACTGAATTACATTTATTTGTTGCTTTCATGGATTACTCTAACCACCCCCACATGACCCCACACACCCAACCCATCATCATCCCTCGCACGCACGCACGCACGCACGCACGCACGCACGCACGCACGCACGCACGCACATACCGGTATACACATGTATACAGTACATGCAGATGCTTGTTAAAGACGCAAGTGCTCTCTTTCACCTCTTCCTGGTCTCCATCTCTTGCTCGCATCCCCAACATGAGAGGGAGGAGCACGTAGGGTGCCTGGCGTAATTAGGGGTGACATGATGTTTACGTAACCTCCAATCCTCACGAACAAGCCGCAATTATGGCCTCCTGGTCCCCGTGACCCCAACTCCAGCTTCGTGGGGCCTTGCGGCACTTGCAGAACTGCAGCTCACTCTGTCCCGGGTCTGTGTGCGGTGGTGCGGGTGTTGGGGTGAAGTGGTGGGGTGATGCTGGGTAGGGGGGGGCGAGTGGGGGAGGGGGGTCTGGGGTTGGTGGTGGCAGCAGGAGCCAGAGTTCAGTCGTTTTCACAGCTCCCTCTGATGGGACCCCTCGGTGCCTAATCTGAAGTGACGGGCACTTCAGTGGGAGCGGGCGCAGAGCCCCCCAATTTCCGCCAGAACTTCTGCGGCGGGAGGGTGAATGGGGAGGAGGAGAAGGCATGGAGAGAGAGAGCAGGCCGAGGGGTGACAGACTTATTGTGGCCTATAGTGAGAAAAGAGTGTAGCTGGGGAGGCCTCATTACAACGCTTTACTGCTCTCAGAGGCCCTCATTAACCCACCACACCGGTGACTCAAATCACAACAGACAATAAAAAAGGGGTCGGCTCTCTGAATGAGCGAGGGCCTCCCGTTTTAGTGTGACTTAGAGCGTTTCTGCATTGTTAACCAAGCGCTATACGGCGCTTTTTTACACAAACAGGTCTTCGTAAAATGTCCCAACAAGTGTGCAACAAAGGGTAGCATTTCACAGTTTCCTTCTCCGTTGAAAGTATGTCCGTCCAACTCGAACACACTTCACTTGTCCACCCCTTCCCCTCTTATCTCTGAACTGGGGGAGCAACAGTTAAATAAACAAATCGGTTTAATAGTATAAAATGTTTCAGATTAAAGTAAAATAATAGATTTTCCCAAAATAGTGAAACTAACCAATCAACAACCTTGTGGTGCACACCACTGTGGTACGAGCAAGTATAAAAGTGACTAATGAATTTAGTTGATTACAAAAAAATCTATACAGTATGACAATTTCCATGTTGATGTGTGTGTATATAAACACAGTATTATATAACACTTCTACAATCTTGAATTGCTAAGAAGATAATCGACAGACGCAGCCATAATATGAGCAAGACAGCGAGCAATGAGAGCAGGAGTGTACATACAACCCAACTAGACCAACAACACAAATCAATATGTCCGCTTCAATAAAGAACACGGTAACACAGTTCCCTTTGGGGAGGGAGCTCACTCACAGAAGGCTTGCTGCCGCTACAGGAGGGACTACTGGTGATGAGGGGTGACAACCACTGACGCATGCTATACCACTGGGACACAAAGCCAGGCCGGAGCCCAAAGCCAGCACACATCCTGCCCCGTTACTAACCCCTCCTATATATACCCCCCTCAGTCATCAGTGCTTGGCGGGAGAGCACAGCTTGGCACGCCAAATGATGCATTTCATAGAGACAATTAAAGAGCAAATCGATGCCGCGGCCTACGCTGAAATAATTAAGAGTCGCGGTCAACTTCCACCGCAATCACACTAGTGGAAAACGCTTCCATCGTTGCGGGGGGGGGGGGGGGGGGGGGGAGAGAGAGAGACAGAGAGAGAGAGAGAGAGAGAGAGAGAGAGAGAGAGAGACACACAGAGAGAGAGAGATTGGGAGGGAGGGATGGAACATTTGTGGAACATTTTCTGGAAGATCCTAAAGATTAAAACTCTGGGCCAATCACCGAAAGCGGTCTGTTTTTCATTACAAGTCATATTATACTGGAAGAGATACTGGACCCCGGCTAATCTTTGAATTAGCCTTTGAGTGTTCATAGCAAGCTCATACACAGTATGGTGTATACATATATCACAATGAATTTGGGACGTATTTCCCGGGGCTTTATACAAGCTTAGATGTAACACTAGACCCAAGTCGGGTGGATGAGGACAGAGCATGGAGACAATTAGACTAGTTATCATCACTAAACAGTGGACGGAGGGAGAGGAGACACCAGGGAGGGAGTGCAAAACCCTCTCCTCCTTTTAAAATAGTTCAACTAGCTGATCTACATCGAGACATTGTGAGCTTGTAGATCGGCTGTTTTCTTACCATGACTGTTTTTTTCAATGATGAATGGATAAGTGTCTTCATAATTATATGAAGACACGTATCCATTCGTCATTGAACAAAAATGCAGAGCGTTCCATAACGAATTAGCGGATTTACCGTCCATGTGGGTCAAACGCTAGAACTCCTATTCAATCGGGCAATTGGTTTTAGTTTTTTGTTTACATCTGTTCTAGATGATGTGACAGCAACTCTCCATGCATTGTTGACACTGCACTCTACCTGGTCTACGTCAAGGAAGCTCTGAGAAGGAAGGGAAGTGGTCACGTGACTGGGCTGCACCATGACACTTTCATGGACACTTTCATGGGAGCCAAACTCACACCGGAAGTGCAATGAATTAAAGTTCTCAAACTCAGCCCGAGCCCGACCTGCCCCGATCGGTACCGACCCGACGTTGCCGGGCCCAAACATTATGCTAATTAGTCGGTCGGGCCGGGCCGATTGATTTTATAAAATCAATCGGATTATTAGCTGAAGAAGCGTCAGGTTTTCGTCATGTTGCACCGAGTCTCGTTAACCCAGCTGACTGCGATGAATAAAACCTAATTATTAATCAACGTCACCAAACGATCCATGGTGATATATAACTTAAACGCTACACGTAAAGCAACTTCACTTCAGAGGAAACTAAGGGAGGGAGCTACATGCTGCTATTCGTGTTTACTCACCAGTCACCACCATCACTGTATGGAATCCATTAGAATGATTGGAAAAGGAAGTTATGGAACATTAATAGCCTATTCTAACGTGAGTTACATACATCCATTATTGCGATAATTCCGTTAATCTCCGTTCTCACTGTCACCCTGAAACACCGCGCCGCCATTTAATGCTGGGTTATTTTTCTTTTTTTTCTGTCAGGCTTTTGCCGGGCTTCGGGCTTAACATTATGGTAATTTTTAGGGTCGGGCCGAGCCTTGGGCCGACCCAGTTAGGGTAGGGTCGGGCCGGTCCATAATTTTTGAGCCCGTTGAGAACTTTACAATGAATACATGGCAGTGAATGGAGCCGGCTGGACCAGCTCATAACAAACATTAATTATGAACAATTGAGACCTTTTGTAAAATCACTTCTGGAAAATGACATATCACAGGTTGTTTTCTAATCACCTCATTTGTCATTGGAGTGTAAATTCTACCTTAGATTCGAGCGTGGGTTTTGGCGTACGGTCACGTCGGCACGGCATTTAACAAGCGATGGTAAAAACAGCTGATCCTCGCGTAACTTCGGTCTTAGCGTTGATAAAATATGAGATGTCTGTAATCAATCTGGCACGCCCTATAAAACCAAGCCTCGACACCCTCATTTTAGCTACATGGATAACTGGCATATGACCAAACAACGTATGGAAAGCCAATAAGAATTAAGAAAAGAGTTTAGAAGATAGAAGATATTAGTGAACGAACACCTGAACCATGAATGAGATAATAATGTATAAATAGCTGTACGTGTTGTCTGTTTCCCTAAACACCATCACATCACATCCCATCGCCATGATTGGATAAGTTTGGACGCGCACAGCCCTGGCACAGCGCCGAGCCGCACACGCACGCTGCCGTTTTGCAAAGAATTAAATAAAGCCGGAGTGCATCTCCTCCGCTGTCACTGTGTCCTCTGTTACTGTGGTCCGTGACAGCATGTTTATGAGTCATGATAGATAGATAGCCAGTGGTGGCTGTCAATTATATGAACGTTGATGGAGTGACTGATTATCATATGAGTAAACTGGTGTGTGGTGGGCTGGTTGAGTAGCCTACCTATATCTTCCCATGCGGCATCGAGATCGGCACAGTTGACATTCAAGGCTTTGAGCGATCGCATCAGGTTTATCCTTAAACGAGGAGGTTGCACAGTGACATAACTCCACACAGGCCTACTGTACTGTTACTGTAGGCTACGGTAGGAGACTTCACTCTACTGTACATACACCTCCAGCAGCAGTCTCCAATGTCTCTCTGTCGTGAAAATATTCCGCGCTGTGGAATTTTGGCTCATCATGGCTCAACGAAAGCACTGTTTAAATGGCTTAAGCAAGTTATGCATCTAACCAACTTGAAACATTGTTTTCATTGCTTGTATATATCCTATACCAATTTCATATGACATGCCTTTACAAAATATATCTTTTTCACATTATTCATACGCCTACGACAGCCTACGACGACAACTCCCGTCCTGACGTGATATTTGCCGTGGCGTACGCCAAGGTTCAAAGTCACACTGAAATGATAAATGCCAAAACTTGCGGTGATTCCGGCGTACGCTCATCTTTGAGCCTTTATTTGTGCCTTGATTATAACTTTGGGCCTTTATTATCACAATGGTGTCTTTATATGTCTTAAGGAAAACACAGAACACTGCTGTTAATACATTTAACTAAATCCAGGAGAAGAGAGTACTCCTATTTTAATTCCCTACACCAGTTGCCTGTCTATTTTAGTATTAATATTAAGATATGTTTGAAGTTACGTCATGGCCAGGCCCCTAATTATGTTTCTTGAATTATGAACCCCTTATCAGCCTGTGCGCAGCTTGAGGATATAAATTGTCTTCTTTCCTTTCTTCCTATGTAATCAACAGGCCTTTCCACAAAAAAGAAAATGAAATTTTCTATTATATGATTATCTTAATGGATTATTTCTCACTGTAATCTACATTTCATGTCATTTTGAAACAGGGTGGGGAAACAGGCTGAGCCACGTACACACACGCACACACACACACACGCACACACACACAGACACGGGGAGAGACGAGGAGCCGTGTATAGCCAGCTGTGTCTACTTACCGGCCTGGTTGGTGGTGATGTTGACGGAGGAGTACTGAGGCGAGTAGGGGCTCTGGTCGGACACTCCGTTGACGGCCTGCACCTCGAAGGTGTACTGCGTGTGCGCCAGCAGGTCGCTGATGTAGACGCGCGGCTCCGTCAGGCCCAGCTGCCGGGGCACAAACTGCACGTTGTCTCCGCAGCGCGTGCAGCCGCCGCGGCCGCCCACGCAGCTCTTACAGATGATGTTGAAGACCACGTCCTCGCGGCCCCCCGAGTCCCGCGGAGGCATCCACTCCAGCATCAGGGAGGTCTCGTTCACGCTGGAGATGACGTTCTGCGGGGCGGACGGCACCGCTGTGGGGGAAAGAACGAGACCAAACCAAGCCGGGGTCGGTTCAAATAAATGCAGTGGAGTAAAAGTACAAGATTTGGATCTGAGATGTGGTGGAGTAGAAGTAAAAGTATTGGAAATTGGAAATACTCAAGTAAAGTACATATACGTAACAATTGTATTTAAGTACAGTACAGTACAGTAAGTACAGTGCAGTACAGAAACCAGGGTGGGTGAGTGTTGTGCCTGCATCCTAATGTTGAGGCCTCTTTGATGGTTTAACCACTAAACCCTATATACTTATAGTTCCCCCAGTGGTCTATACTTGGTACACTCCTTTTTCCCTCTACACCAAATCTCTTAACAGAAAATAGCTGATCTACAAGCTCACAACTTTGTGTTGTGATGCGTCGTCGTGAACTCGTAGATCGGCTATATTCGGAGAATGTTCACCATTTCACTGTACGTTAGGTTAGCCTATTATGACACGCCAATAAAGGCGCCGGCAGGGCTCATTATGGTTAAGAAACCTCCAAAATAAAATGTGCAAAAGTATATCAGTATAGCAACTCTCGATCAATTAAATGCTTGGTTGCTTGATCGATAGATATACTGTACATGTCAGGATCTGCCTGTGAGTGTGTTAGGGCATTAAGCAACTAGTCAATTTGCTAGTCGACCTTGTTGGTACTAGTTGACTAGTTGTAGGCCGCAAGATCAGGTAGATTATATATATAGTCACCAATGTACACAGTTTTTAAATGTACAAATATTTATTTCCAAAATAAAATAAAATAAAGTTTTGTTTTTGTTTTTACATAATAGGTAGTTAAACACTACTAGTCGGCTAGTAAACTAGGCAACTAGTCAACTAGTACAAATGACTAGAAGTGAATTGTGTAAACAATTTCATGTGATATGTGACACTATGTTTCATGTGATATGTGACACTATGTTTCATGTGATATGTGAGTGACACTATGTTTCATGTGATATGTGACACTATGTTTCATGTGATATGTGACACTATGTTTCATGTGATATGTGAGTGACACTATGTTTCATGTGATATGTGACACTATGTTTCATGTGATATGTGACACTATGTTTCATGTGATATGTGACACTATGTTTCATGTGATATGTGACACTATGTTTCATGTGATATGTGACACTATGTTTCATGTGATATGTGAGTGACACTATGTTTCATGTGATATGTGACACTATGTTTCATGTGATATGTGACACTATGTTTCATGTGATATGTGACACTATGTTTCATGTGATATGTGACACTATGTTTCATGTGATATGTGACACTATGTTTCATGTGATATGTGACACTATGTTTCTTGTGATATGTGACACTATGTTTCTTGCCCAAGTTCCATAAAAAAGGAAAGGTGCATGGTGAACTATACGTCTGTCAGTCCTTGAACAGACTCTGATGACTTCCAGGGCTCCACTCAGGGTAAAAAGAACTGCATGATGGCATTGTTCTAATTTTGTGACGAGGGGGCGAATGGGGGCTGGGTTGTGTGTCCTTGACATTGTGAAGGGCATAATTACCAGGCGCTACTGCCGAGCTGCTCAAATATCCCCGGCACTGGAGGGGAGAAAATCCACAAGCCCGCTAACATCACTGCAGCCTCTTTGAGGTCTACGCCTGGTATGTTCCAAACCGGCGCGCTTCTTCCCCAGGGGAGACCCATTTATGCAGACTCAATCTCCAATGCTGGTGTCCACTTTGACATGTGTGTTTTCTTTACGTCTATTCCTGACAGCTTTCTCATGGAACGTCCTATAGCGTTACGGCGGCGGGGAGAGACAGCGGGCTGGCTTCTCCCGCGGAGACGGCGAGACGAGGTGGAGAAATTCCAAAACGCCAGCGTTTTTGTGGCGCTTGATTGACAGTCCAAGCAAACAAACAATGAGGAGTGTTTATCTTTTACAGGCATGTGTGTCTAATTACGGAGCACGCCCCTCTCCGAGCCAAACGAGGTAAACAAGAGAAACCCGCCTCCCGCCCACCAACCGTCTACACAACCTGAATTGATCACTTCTGATTTAACGCTGTTAATTGGCCACCATTTACAAGACCTGGAAAGGAAGCCTGCATGGAGTGGCATCCTTTCTCTCTCCCTGTTTCACTCCTGTCTTGCTTTTTCTTCTACGCTACATCCGTCTTCCTCTGAAGCCCCGACATCAAAACATACCACCTCCTTGGCATGTTCTTCCTTGCGAGGGGTTAGGGTGGTGGGTCGGTGGGTGATGTCCCCCAACCCCACTCAGCTCCCTCCATTAGCTGGCGCTGGTGCACGGTTGGTTCTGATGGACCACGTTTTCCTGCTTTAATCAGGCCGGGCCCCGCTGCGTCTTAATACGGGTGACGTGCCGGTGCTGCTTTCTCATTCACAACAGCTGCTCGACTCCCAGAGCCAGGCTTATGCAAATCTACCTCTTTGTTGGAGTCCCCCCCCCCTCCCTTTCTCCTCCTTATCCAACTCTCTCTCTCTCTCTCTCTCTCCCTTCTACGCTCTCTCTCTCCCTTTTCAACAGGCATACAGAGAGAGGGGGGAGATAGAGAGAGATGAGCGATCAGAAAGGAGAAAGGGGGAGAGAGAGAGAGAGAGAGAGAGAGAGAGAGAGACAGTGGGAAAAGCATTAGCGAAAGTGTTCAAATGGGCTGAGACCGTTCACTATCCCATGGCTGTATCTCTCCGTCCCCGTCCCTCCCTGCTCATTTCTGAACGTCTCTTCCCCCTTCTGTCCCTCCCGCCTGTCTCCCCTCTCCAAGTCTCTCTCTCTCTTTCTCAACCTCTCCGTCAACCCTCAAATTCAAATTCAAATTCAACCAGCTTCATTGGCATTACAAGAGACGGCTTCGTCTGAGCTTCATTCTCTGCGTCTAACCCCTTCACAATGCCGGACTGCCCCGGCCCAGTAACCTACGGCCCAGCCGGGGAGCATGCAGGGGAGGGGGGGGGGGGTTGTGTGTAGTTGTGTCAACCCCGAGGACGGCCTCACTATGGGGCATGTCAGCGTTGTGTTGGTCTGGGAGATGGCTCCGACAGGGCCTCGCTGTTTGAGCCCCACACAGAGCACTGCTGTCCTTTGATCTGCGTTGCTCCTTGGGTCGTGGGTGTAAAATGCATGCATGTCAAAGGGTGCGAGTCTGCGTGTCAAATCAAATTTGAGTTTGCGTGTTATGCATTTTTGGCAAGCGCATAATATGAGGATCAGGAATGTGTGTTTGTGTGTATCACATTTTTGAGCGTGTTCCATTTTCTTTGTGGTGGCGTGTGCGTGTGTGCGTGTGCGTGCGTGCCCTATACATACTTGTGCATGGCATCTGGAAGGGATCCGAGTCGGTGCGATAGTAACCGTTGCGGCAAACACAATTGGTGGCCCCTTCATTGGTGGTACGGCTGTTAATAGGACATTGCATACAGCGCTCGTCTCCTTGGGTCGGCTTGAAAAAGCCTGTTAGACAACCTGAAAAATAAAAACAGGAGACAGCACAATTTAGAAACATCACACATAAATCAATTTTTCTGTCAACTTTAAAATCTTAGTGTATTGACAATTATTTTGAGGCCCACTTGCAATATCCTCATGGCCCACCAGTGGGCCCCCAGCCCACATGTTGGCACAGACACAGTATGTGTTTCATTTAACAACACTATATTCTTCAAAAGAAACAGCGTCCTGCCATTTCCATATTCCATGTCTGAACATGTAATCCTTGTTTGGTTACTTGTCGCTTCACAAGAAAAGACGTCCAAGTGACCAGAATGCAGAAACGCTCATAAACACCGACCACATGAGTCCAATGTATATAAATACACATCTCCACCAAGCCTTGCATGTGAGACAGCTCTGCAGGCAGACACAGGGCAACAACATACTAACACGCAGCATGTTTGCATTGAATTATTAACCACACTCAAGTGGCACTTTGAAGGGCTATGTTTTTAGTTAAGTGCTTTTTTCAAGAGTTGCGCTTTGAGAACCTGGCAGGAAAAGTAATTTTCATGATAGACATGATGACATACAAACAGCATTACTGGCTATGAATTGAAATGCATCTGTGTGTGTGTGTGTGTGTGTGTGTGTGTGTGTGTGTGTGTGCGTGCGACCGTGCGTGCGCACGTGTGTGTGTGTGCGTGTGTGCGTGCGTGCGTTCAGTGTCAGTAAGTGAGAGTACATAAACAACCTTCGGAAATGTCTGTGAAATCCCCTCATCTTTTGAACTACATCATCATAACCCAGCCCAGTTTTCTCCCAGAAGATCTCCCCCCAGAATGCAGATCAGCAGCTGCACCTTGTCAAGGAGGGCTGTTATTTTGTGTGTGGGGGTTTCAACTTGGGTCGAACCATAAAAAGGTGTTTTTCCTTGAGGTAATCACCCACCAGCTCCGTCTCTTCCCCCGAAAGGAAAGAAAGAACGATGGAAAGAAAGAAAAAAAGAAGGAAAGACATGGAGGTCTGAAGGCGTATGTACTGCTTACTATAGGAAGTAGAACGTAACCCCCAAAAAATCCACACACAGGCTTTGATGCATTTTATTTTGTTCTCTTAGGAGCAGCATAAACAGAGAAAGCACAAACACAATCAATTTGTTCTTTTCTTACAGTATGTCTTCATCATATGTAACGATGCTTCTGGGGACATGGAAATTCCTGTTTTCATATTATTGTGTGCAAACTTTCACTCTAGCATTCCATACCTTAGTACTATTCACTCAGATGTTGCAGTTTAGTGTTGACAAGCAGTGAATCTAACCACTGCTTGCCCCTGTATACATTATTCCCTGTACACCAAATCGCTGTGCTGAAAATGTGGCAAACAATTTTGCAGAATGTTTGCCTATTTTTGTAATATGGTCACCTGTTACAACGCCCAGAATAGGGACACTAGTGTTACAGTGGGGGGGGACGGGGACTAGCCAATTATTCCACATCTAACAGAATAGAAATAAAATAAAGTAAATAAATAAACAACAAAATAAACACTGCCGTCATTAGTCTATCTACGCGGGGTGCGTGGGCAATTACGGCTGGATTGCTGGCTGTGCCATATGGCAACATCTGCCGCTTGAGCTCCATTCAAAGGAGGTCAACTCACACGGCAGGATAAGTCTGAGGGTTCAATCCCACTGTTTATTTTAGACACACATCCCAGGGCCCGGCGACACTGCACTGCAACTGGGATTACTGCCAGTGGTGGAGGAGAGAGTACTCTCATCTCACGAGTAAAAGTATCAATACTGCAATGTAGAAATACTCCGTTACAAGTATAAAAGGCTGGAATCGCGACACATTGTGTGAGCTATTTTCAAGTGGTTAATGTATATTTTGTAATAAATAATCAAAATCTACAAACAAGTAACTAAAGTTTTCAAATAAATGTAGTGGAGTAAATGTAAAAGTATTCGACATTTGGAAAATACTCAAGTAAAGTACAATGAAGTACAAATACCTCAAAATTGTACTTAACCCATTTTGGGCGGGAACCCCTTTTGGTGTTTATGCTTTAGCTATTGAAAAATAGCAGATCTACAAGCTCATAGCTTTTAGACCTGCGATTACTGAGCTTGTAGGTCTGCTATTTTTGAAAAATCGAAGAACGACTGACTTTTTCAGAAAACTGTCAGGATGTAGAAGACATTTTTAGATCTGATCTCAGGTCAGAATGGGTACAGTACTTTCCACCACTGCAAGAGCCCAGCGACACTGCACTGCAACTGGGATTACTGGTCTTTTTCACAGTCCCACTGTGACTCTGTCTCCTGCTTTTCCTTGCCCGATTAATACTTGGCACCGAAAATGGCTGATCTATATACAATTGTTACTGTACATCACAACACGTTTTGTGACTGTAGATCTACCTTTTTATGACGCACGGCAACGGCCCACAACGAAGAATAAATCAAGCGTATCGGTAATAAAAACTGGAATCATCACCGACCGAAAGGTCATGCTCTGTGTCACAGATACGTATACAACGGGGACTAATGTTACTACTACACTATAACTACACCCACAAGCCATGAGGTGTACTATATTATAAAGATAGACAAACCCTTATGTATACACACCATTATATTTAATTTTACATGTCAAGTTAAAGTAGTCCCACGGTCTGTCTGTTCATATAGTAGGTATTTCTAACCATTTACTTTGGCACGTAATAGCATCTTAATGTATTCCATCTGACAATCTTGCTCAGTGCACAAAGATAATACAACAGCATCTGTGACAAGTCAACTCGGTTGCCAATACTCATATGAATAATTGAATAAGGCGTATATTTTCTGTGATGATTTGTTTTATTACTGCTGTTGCTCTGATCGTAATAACACTTTCTCCCCTATTAATATAGAACAAATGGCCCTGTCTTACACGAGCTCTGCGTAAAATGAAAACATATTCAAAGCTATAGCATTACTGTCCAACTCTGTATCTGATTCAGATGCAGTTAATCCTGTTAAAACGGCTACCACTGTTAAACTAATCTAATATTTATCTTGTTTTCCTTTCTTTTTTTGGCTCTGCTAGTAGTGTGACCGTCTGACCGGCATCAAAAACATTGTTCCAAAAAGTTCTAAAAGAAGATTCTCTGAATCTGTCTGGATTGCCATTCAATTTGCAGTATATCTTCAAGCTCCATAGGCCTACATGGAGGAAAAACTCTACTGATTTTGATGCATCCATGGCCTTTCACCCTTGGACAAAATTATCACATGTGTTCTTTATAAGCACATGTTGTCGCTAATTACTTATGGCACTTTAAATGTGTTGATGATTACAATTATGCAATATAATCTAATCATTTAATGGCAATAATAATTTCGAATTGCCCATTTTCTTCTTTTTGACGTGGCTTTTTGTCATGGCTAGCCCTCTAAGCAAGGCAATGTGGGGCAATGCTGGTTCGATTGGCAGCAACACAGCCTCTGGCTTTGCTTTGCTGTTGCTTCCATGTACAACCAGCTTCAATTCAATCATGTTAAATTACGTATTTGCTTCATTTTCAAGTAAAGTGAATGATGATCTTCCATACATGATGGCTGTAGGGAAGTTAGTATGTGGACTAAGTAAACAGATTTCAAAGGACAATTCACATCTCAAGCCGATTTCAATGCCATTTCAAGTTCATTTTACTTCAGTAATTGCGTCATGCAGTTTCTGGTTTTGTAGACTGTTGACACAACTAAATGAGCTGACATTATAGACACACTGCCTTGAAAACGACTTGTTTTTGAAGTAGGCTATGGCTCAATGTAAAAAGAAGAAGAAAAAACGTAAACCACAAAAACTACACTACAATACTTTATCTACGTACTGTAGACTGCCAGCATGAATGGGACAGTCATCGCAGCACGTCAGGGGCAGGAAGTGGTATCCCGAAATAAAAACTTGGGAAATCTGATAGAGCTCTTTACAAAATATTACTTGTGACATGTTTTTCTTCTTACAATGATTGATGGGGAGGGGAGAGGGTGTTGGGTACCGAGCCTAAACATGAGGCTCGAACATTCAGGCTGCCAGTCACCGGAGTCCCTGAATGAAGCCAGGGCAACGTGTGTGCGTGTGTGTGTGTGTGTGTGTGTGTGTGTATGCGTGCGTGCGTGCGTGCGTGTGTGTGTGTGTGTGTGTGTGTGTGTGTGTGTGTGTGTGTGTGTGTGTGTGTGTGTGTGTGTGTGTGTATGCGTGTGCGTGCGTGCGTGCGTGCGTGCGTGGACAGCAGACTGGACAACACACAGTGAGTTCCGTGGGACTGGAGGTCTGTGAGGAGCGACACCAAAGGAAACGGTCTAAAAGAGAGGTTTTGCTGCATAAAGAGAGACAGAGCTGTATACGAATAGAAAGACAGGGAAATAAAAGAGACAGAAGGGAGAGGGGAGGAGCTTATGGCGAAGTGGAAGGGCTGAATTTGGGGGAAGGTTTGGGCCAAAGAATACAGTGTGTGTTGCTGCCGGGCCTGTAACTATAACATGCTGTGCAAAGATGGACGTGACGCACAGCTTTGTAATACCGTTTTAACCACCATCTACAGAGAGAGACAATAAAGACAGGCCAGAAACGTACTTAACCCATTGCGACCTGAGGCCGAGCGGCTTTCTGAAACATTTATGTTGCAATATCAGTGGTTCACAAAACCATTTCATGTGAAGGACCCCCAACATTATATACGACCCCTATCTCAAATAGTTATTTCCAGGGACCCCCAATAAGCAAAGATTTGAGTATTCTTTCTTTTTGCTTTAAAATATACAGACTTTTCCACTTTTCAAAAATAGCAGATCTACAAACTCATAGAAAGGCACAAAGTGACACGCTATGAGCTTGTACATCTGCTATTTTTGAATAGCCAAAGTATAAAACGATGCTTTTCAGCTAAACATATATGACACAGATGCTTTCCCGGTTTTAATGGATTCAACTGATTCTAATTAACCAACATGTTACCAGGGGTGGATACCAGAACTGTGTAAAACAATATGTATTATGCCAACTGTTATTGCCTACAATAACTATAACAACTACTCAGGGTTTAACACGGCAACACTATTCAGATAGCGCCAGGTAAGCTGTCAATCAAAGGGAAGTACTTTAAATTAACTCTCATATATTTTCCAGTCTACTTCCTAAACTCCCTGGCTCTCTCTGGGTGGCAAACCCCAGCCATCTGGCACCTGAGTGGGCTAAAACAAACCATGAAAGGTATTTGGCTAAAACCATTTATTTCATCCAGGTCTGCTGGTAGGGTACAGTCAGTCGCATATATGCCCAAGCAGGCCTTTTCTTCCTCTGCCACGGTCATTATTTTGGGGGGTAAATGTTTGGGGAAATTCCACTCCCCCCCCCCCCCCCCCCCCCCCCCCTCCCGACAACACAGTCTGAAGGTTGAGAAGTGTGTCAGATGGAGAAGGAGAAGAGAGGAAGAGAGAGGAGCTGTGATTAATAAGCACATCCTAGCTTTGATTTTCAGATTGCTGCTGTCGAGCTGTATGATCATAGTACTGGCAACTGTCACTCAAAATGCAACATTTGTTTTTGGTAGATTTCTTCATACTTCAGGCAATCCTCCACAAAAAAAAAGGGTAAAACGTGCTCTGTGAATATTCACAGACAAGCTTGTCCTTACGAGTCCATACTAAGAAAGTAGATCATATAACAAAAGATCTTAGATCTTTTGACTGGCTCCCCGTCAAAAGTCATATAATTATTTATTATGAAGCACTGAATGTTTTAGTGCCAAAATAAAATTCTGATCTCGTGCCACAACTAAGATGAGAGAAATGTATGTTCAATTGTCCAAAAAAATAAAAATAATAATAATTGAAAGGATTTCCAGTCAGGTGTGTTGGCCAAATAAATAGCCAAGAGGACAAAAGGAATGTCGCGCAGCGCACGCCAACACAATAAAAGGAATGTTCACAGAGGTTTGGCACATGCAAAAAAATACATTATCGCTCAATAAATATTGAAAAGTGCAACCAAAAGAAAAAGCGACATCCCTGATTTTGTGCCACAGATCGCGGAGAAGCAGCGTAAAAATGCACCATTAATCTCATCTCACCATTTTTATCAGAGAGAGTTTCCTCTCTCTGTTTTATGCTGGTTGTGTGTCTTTCTGTCAATATTTCTGTTTGCTGCTTTTTTTTTTGTATAGATATAGATATAATTTCTTATACAGTGTAATTTTATTCTCTTATCTCCTTTGGTTTTAAATTCTTATTCCTAATTGTATTCAAATATTATTATTTTTATAATAAATGTTATACGTCGTAATGCTATTTGTCTTGTGCTATACAAAATGCCTTGTTCCTCCTCCACCTGTACTTAAATGTCCTTAAATAAACGGTCTTTATTAATGCCATTAAACAAACAGACTGCCTTCTCTTCTTTTCTCCTCCCCAGACCTCCAGATCCAGAGAATTAATGACGGCACGACCAAATGGCCGCCATAAAGTGGTGCGGGGAAAAGAGAAAGCTGTGCAGAAACATTTTTTAATGGAATTTATAAACACTTCAGCCTTAATTTAGTGGCAGCCATGTCAAAGGGCCCCAGATCGCCTCCAAAAGTGGCTCCAATCCAGCCACATGGCGGGGAGGACAAATCCAGTAGTTAAATTAACACTCAGGATGTGGAGTGCGTGCACACGCGCACACACACACACACACACACACACACGCACACACACACGCACACGCACACAGACACACACACAGACACACAGACACACACACACACACACACACACACACACGCACACACACACGCACACACACACAGACACACAGACACACACACACACACACACACACACACACACACACACACACACAACACACACACACACAACACACACACACACACACACACACACTTTTACATCCATGTTTATGACTTTTAATAACATATAGTGACATAAAAGATTTAATTAGTGGGGTGGAGCTCTGCTAGAGACGGGCTGAATAAAACTAGTATTGTGAGAGCCTGCCTTCCTGCCTGAGAGGAGAGGTGAATGACTGCCAAGGTGCTATTCTACACTTTTATAAAGCAGGTAATTTGCTGGTTGTTTCAAAGAGTTTCCTGCATATTACGGCCGTGGAGATTTATGGCACTTTGAAAGAGAGAGGACATGCAGCTACGGCCATCTGCATCCAGCATGGTGTGTGTGTGTGTGTGTGTGTGTGTGTG